>NC_046167.1:78097678-78397678 GCF_011064425.1 Rattus rattus
AACATGGCCTCCTTGTTCTAATACATTATCACCAGCTTTCTGCTTCGCAACTCCTTCACTGCCTAAGTTTGGCTGTCTTGGAACTTGCTCTGTAGACTGACTTTGAACTCAGAGATCTGCATGCCTGTCTTCTAAGCACTGGGATTAAAGGTGTCATATGAATGTTATTTATAAATGAATGATATATAAATATACTGGGAGCATGTGGCCCAGTTTTAACCCACACATAATGAAAAAATTCTTGGCTAATTTGCCCTAAAACATGGCCATTAACAGAACCCATCCTAATAACCTTGAGTCACCACAACTCCCTCCACTATGACCTCATTGTCCTAAGAGAATCTATTGCTTCAGAGCTGGATATGCATTCTGTGGTCGAGGACAACAAGTTATGGCTTCTATAAGCCCACCCAGTGGAGTCAAGCATAGTCCCCCAGAAACAGTTAGTACTGTTAGCTGTGTGTTTGCTTCTAAGAGAGCTACCCCAGATGGGACCACAGCAGAGGCCCAGAAAGGAGAGAAGCTCCGGCAAGGGTTTCTGGGTGACAGAACCATAGCCAGAGGTGCTTACTGACAGCCGTAACCAGGGTGCTGACTGACATAACTGAGCGTCCTCTGCCACACAGCTGGACAGAGCCTAGCACATTCCTCCAGGCCATCTGCGTGGTTCACAGACCTTGAGCCTTTGGTAACATGCCTGTCTCCATTAGGAACACCCAGGGAAGATGTGATTGGTCAGCGACTCCCGGACCCGAGAACAAGGAACAGTCATATTTTGTTTCCTGCCACCGAGAACATGTTACCATGGGAACACGTCAATGAACCCAGGAGTATGCCCTCCAGAAGCCCTTGGGTCCCACAGCAGGAGACAGGTTAGCACGGAGCATGTTTTTCCCTAAACGGATAAATGCCCCGAAACTCAAGGGTGACGACTAATGGTGATGCCTTCTCTCCATCTCCACACCAGCCTAACCTTACTGGGTGACTGGTGGTAACGTCCCACAGTGGCCATGCTAAATAACTTGCCCTTCAAAGAAAAGTTGAGTCACCCTGGAAAGCCTCCTTCTTAGCTTTTCCAGGTAGAAGAGATGATGTCGTTTATAAGGTCTGCAAGAGGAGGCCATCCACCCTGAGATGGTCTGGGAAGATGTATCTGTGAGCACTTGAGGCTCTGCAGCCTGCATCAGAGCAGCTGCAGCAATGCCGTCCACTGCTCCCCACTTCCTCCTTCCTTCCTATTAGCCTCACTGAGGGGTTCAGCCATAAAGCCTTGTCCTCAGCAGCTGGATTGCCAGCTGACAAGAATCCCCATGGCAGCTCCATCCTCCCCACAATCCTCCCTGCCTCCTCTGTTGGCCTCACAAAGCCCTCCCTCCCCACAACCCTGTCTCCCTAAACCCTCCCCCCATCCCCAACCCCCAGTCAGGTCAGAGAAACGTGTCTGTCAGAGAATCCAAAAGACCTCAGTTTGGGGTTAAAAAGCACAGAAAAATCCCAGTGTCGGTCGGGCTGTCATTGTTGCAACCCTAATGTTACCCTGCTCAAAGCGCCACTGATTAAAACCAGGGCAGTTAATAAACCGCAGGCTTTATTTCCCCTCAAATGTCTATAACCACTTTCTTCAACCCCTATTAAAAGGCAAAACCCCAAGAAAAACACAGCTTTGGAGACCGAGGGCCCTTATTCCCCAGAGGAAGAAGAGGTGAGCCAGCTCTCTCTCTCACTCTCACCTTTCCCCCAGTGAGCAGAGCCGAGCGTTTTAATAACTAAAGAGAGAGATCAATAAAAAGCAAGGAGAGCTATCCCTGGTCTGCAGGCCCCCTCAGCCTGGCCTCCTTCACCAAGGCATCTGCCAGCAGCAGTTCTAGCCTCTGACTCACATCCTCATTACGTTCTTCTCCGCCTGCCTTCCCCTTAAGGGACCGACTTTTCCTCCCATCTAAGCCAAAAGAATTTCTCTGGATTAAGGGGACTGATGAAAGCATTTTTAATATTCGAGTTCAGGTTTGCGAGCTCCATAAAAAACGGACTTGTTCCCAACTGCCGCCGGCTCTGAGCTCCTGCCTCCCCTCAGGGATGGTTTCTCTTCTCCATTTGCTCTTCAGGGGGTGTCTCTGACCCCCCCCCATCCCCAGAGGCTCTGCCAGCAGGACTGGTCACCTCAGAGCCTCGCTGTGGCTGCCTGCCTGCCCCCCAATGCAGGACGTAGCGTCTTTCAAACATCCTTCACCCAGGTGGTGATGGGACTTAGAAGACATCTTTCACGTTGATGCCATCTGTCTTTCCGAGTAAAAAACTGGTTTGACGACGCGCTGAGCACCTCAGAGGGGAACAGGTCTCAAGCTGCAGGGGAAAGTTTTGACAATTGATTCCAGGCAAAACTGGAGCCTCCCCCACCTCCTCCGCCTACCCTGCCCGGGACTAAGAAGGAGGTGGAAGGAAGGGAGGTTGGTGTCTTTCCAGGGCTGCAAGATACTCTTTGTCCTTTGTTCTTCCTACATTCTGCATGACGCTTCCCTTGCCCCCCAAATTAATGCCAACTTTTACCTTAGAGCCAGGAACCTTGGAGTTAGTGGGGCGAGCATGCCTTTTCTGAAGGGCCTTTGCCAGCAAGGACATGAACTATGAACGTAGCTCAATTAAAAGGTCCTGAGCAGCAAGAGGCCTGGGCCAACCCTAGTACCATTCTGAGCTTAGGGTCTGAGCTTAGGAAATAACTCTGTCCATATAAGTGCTGCTCCCTGTTGTCAGACCAAACGTCCCTCTGGTCTCCAGTTAAGGCTCATTCTGAAAGAGTCAAGTCCTCTCCACTAAGTGCCTCCCACCCTCCCTCCCTCCATCCTTCCCTTCCTTCTCTCCTCCCCTCCCACCCTCCTCCCCTCCCTCCCTCTTCCCCTCTTTCCCTCCCTCCCTCCATCCTTCCCTTCCTTCTCTCCTCCCTCACTCCCTCCTCCCTCACTCCTCCCTCTCTCCCCTCCCTCTGTGGCATTTTCCATCCTCTTTCTCATCCAATCACACCACCACCCGTGAGGTAATTATCTTCAGTGTGGCGTGCGTCAGCGTCCATGAAGCAGACATCGCACTTGGTGACAGGGTAGGAGTGTATGTGCATGTGAGTACTCAGGTGACATTAGTTACAAATCCCACCTGAAGGTACCCTATCCTGAAGCAGTTGCTAACTCAGATCACTGAGTCACGCAAAAAGGCTGCCCTTGTCTGGATGAGGACATGTTTAAGTGACTCCATTTTTTTTTTTTAAATTGGATATTCTCTAGCGATTTTAGTGCTTAGGGCAGGGCGGCCCCAGTGTTCCCATTTTAAACATTTTCACAACAAAAAAACTAACAAAACCCCATCTCCCTATTGCTTTTCCAGAGAACTGGAGGGAGGAGCACATGCTCTGTCAGGGTCGTCTTCCCTGTAAGTTACCTCGATTAATGACGGTTGTGATGAGACAGTATTGTCAGACGTGTCCCATCACCTTCTCTTTTGAAGAAGGGTTCATCGGTGTGGCTTGCCTAGCTGTCCAGTGAGAGCCGTCTGTCTCAGCCTCCCAGACTGGGATCATAGATGCACATGCCCACCTCTGGCTGCTTCTATGGGTGCTGGAGAACGAAGCTTGGGTCCTCTCATTTCCACGGCAACCACTTTATTGACTGAGCTCATTTAAAAAAAAAGTTACCTTTATTTTTTAATTGGTTTTAAGATTATTTATTTGTTTTATATAAGTACACTGTATACTGTCATTGTCTTTAGACACGCCAGAAGAGGGTGTCAGATTCCATTACAGATGGTTGTGAGCCATCATGTGGTTGCTGGGACTTGAACTCTGGGAAGAGCAGTCAGCGCTCTTAACCACTGAGCCATCTCTCCAGCCCAACTGAGCTCCTTCTATGGCATGTGCACGGGCTCCTCGATCTGTGTTTACTTTGAGTCTACCAAGCCATGATCATATAGAAGGTGCTAGTTAACCCAGGGGGCAATGAATAAAAAAGGTGTGCCTATGGGAGAGAGATCTTTAGGGAAGAAAGGAGGATTTACAGGGTGGGAGAAACAGAATGTGAGGAAGAGACATTCATTACATGTATGAAATTGCCCAAAGAACAAACCTAATTCATAAAAAATGTTGAGCCTAATTTTTGTCCCTGTACAAACACAACCCAGTTCAGTATGTAATGGCTTCACTCCTAGAGCTGGAGTGAACTACAATCCAGAATCGGAAGGCTCACCTGTGATCCAGATCTTGAGGCTGGGAGATACAAGTTTCTGACCTGGATCTTTGCATGGAGATGGTGAGGCATAGTAAAAGCTTAGGCCCAGGCAAGGTGGTACACACCTTTAATCCCAGGAGACTGAGGCAAGGAGATCTGAGTTCAAGGTCAGCCTCAGACTAAGCAAGTCCCAGATCCAGGCATGGTTGTACACACCTTTAATCTGGGCCACACCTTCTGCTGCAGGCCTACATACAGACATTGGAAGAAGGAAGATACGCTCTTCTTCACCTGCTTGTACTTACTTACCAGCACATCTACTGCAACCGACTTCTACAGGAGACCAGCCGAAACAACTAGCCTCTGGGACTGAGCAACTGCTAGATCCTTGGACTTCCCATCCACAGCTGCCCATTGTTGGGGGTAGTTAGGCTACAGACCGTAAGTCATTCCGATAAATTTCCTTAATATAGAGAGACATTCTATACATTCTGTGACTCTAGAGAACCCTAATACACTACTGAAAAACAAAAAGGCATACATCTGTTTGACACAACCTCCACGTACCTGGATGGAGGGGCTTGCGGCCATGTCTAGGAGAGATGGCCTTGGTTGATAAGGCTCATTGAAGGTGGCTCTGTCCCTGACAGGTAGACCTGGGCTGCGTGAGAAGACCAGCTGAGCATGAGCCAGAGTATAAGCCAGTAGGCATACTTCCCCGGATGGCGAACCTGTAAGATAAACCCATTCTTCCCCACGTGACTTTTGGCCATGGTGTTTATCACGAGAAAAGAAACTAGGACAGTATATGTTTGAATGGGAACAGTCTCACGGGCTCGTGTGACTGAATAATTGGATAAAAAGCAGGTGGGACTCTTTGGGAAGGATTAGAAGGCGTGGCCTTGTTGAAGGAGATGAGATGTATAGGCTTTGAGGTTTCAAACGACTCTGTGCTCTCTGTATCCAGTTTGCAGTTTGAGGTGTGAACACTAAACTGGTCCTTCACTCGGCCATCACAGACTCTAACTCCCTGAAACCATAAGCCCAATTAAACACGCTCTCTTAAAAGTTTCCTTGGCCATGACGTCCATCACGGCAATAGAAAAAACAATACAGTATATGAGTTCCAATATGTTAGTCTACCAATATCTGCTATCTTGCCCTGTCTCCCCCCAGCTACACATGCACGCACACACACAATTGGCCCTTGAGGAAGCCAGTTGCTATGTCATGCAGTCAAGCATTTCTGCAGAATGACAGATTTATGAGGCAAGGAGCCAAGGGCTTCTGTGACAATCGGGCAATAGAGCCATCTCGTCGGCAGAATCTCTAGTCGCATTTGAGCCTCCAGGTGCCTCCAGCCCCAACTGAGAACTGCCCGGGCAGAACTACCTACCCAAGTCTCTCCTGAATTTGGAGCCACAGAGGTGAAAAACATTTGTGGCTTGAATTGTTTACATTCTGGGTGTAATCTGGTATAAAACTGTAACAGACAACAGACATTTCTCTACTACTCCAGTTGTCCATGCTGCCCACCAGTTCACAAAACCAACTCGGACAAGGAAATAAAAGTCCTGTTCCACTTTCTCAAGACGTGGTGGCACAGCGAGTGGTCTGAGACTTTGTGTGTAGTCACAGAATCGTAGAGCATTGCACCTGACTACCTAGAAGCACACCTCATTTCCTGGGACCTAAACTAAGGGCAAAAGTTCCTGTCAGTTCTTAAATCAACATTTGACCTTCTGAAGCCTCCACGTGAGAAACTGGGAGGTCTTCCTCCACCTATCCTGTGGCATCACAACATAATTCCTACAATGGGTTGCCACCGCTTGACCAAGAATACTGCAGACTTGTGTCCCACGAAGTCACTTTTAATTGGCAGAAAAATCTTTCCCAGAGAAGTAAATAAGTGTGGCCCTTGAACGCCTGTGTAACTCTGATGTCACCGGAGATATTTAGACATCTCCACACTCGAGACTGAGTCTCTCAGCATGGCTTTGGCTCCTCTGAGGCTGACCAAACAACCCAAGGACAAAAACACTCCAATGAACGGCCCACACTGTAACAGAACTTGCTGTCGCAGGCAAAATTCAACACAGTCCAGTTGCAAAGGTCAAAGAGGCTGGAGAGGTTTCCAGACTTAGCAGGATTTCAGAGACACTGAGGTCATGCTTTCTGGTGCTGCCTTTCCAATGTTTAGATGTTCCTGTGCAGAAGATTAAAAGTGTGGAGGCTTTGCCTCTTTATAGAACTGCAAATAAAATATCCCCAAGAGAAGGTCTCCCTGATGAAGAAACACATGCCTTTCATTTGACTGCCTCTGCAAAGTGCTTTTAAAACACTCCAGGAGAGCCCTCCATGGGCCACAGCGTGCTGGCTGCCTGCGCCTCAGTCCCAGCATGAGGATAACACACACCACGTTTTCCCCTTCCCCCTTTTAATCAAAAGCATTAGAGCTTGAAAGCAATGGGGGGAGGAGTGGATCTCTCCAGATGGTTTCCCAGAACCACTGAGAGCTCTGTTCAGAAGGAAATGGAACAGTATTTCCCAGCTCAGGACCTTACGTGAGTTTGCTTTCTCCCAAATCTCTGTGCATGCTGACATCACTTTCTGCTGAACACTAAGAGTCTATGAGTCTGTTTCGCACCAGACAGGAGAGCGCACCTGGGATTGCGTGCTCATGCCAAAATAAAAGTCCGCCTTCTCTCCCCGTTATAGGGGTGGGGATCGAACTACCTAAGACTAGGTCATGCGAAAGGTGAATACGAATTTATGAAATACATTCACAGAAGCAGGTTTCTCTTGAATCCTGTCCAGTTTGTATCTGTCTTCATTTGACTAAAATAAAAGCCCGTTCATTTCCACGCACCTCTCCATATCATACCCAAGCAGCTCGAGGCTAGGTTCTAATCCAAGTTGTCTTCTCTCCAGAGAGCCACTGGCCCCGTGGTGAATTGCTCCCTTCGGTATTTGATGCCAATAGCTGCCCTCATCCCTCAAAATCGATCCCTTCAAGCCCAGAGCACGGAAGCCTTTCCTCAGATGATACGTTCCAGAAAGACAGTGCCTCTCTGCACAGCTGTTACGTCAGGAGATGGCTGTAGATGTAGACTGTAGATGACCAGTAGATAGTACCAGTTAACACCGTCTATTGGAGCTAGCACATCCCAGGCATTCTATGCCATTATGACTCATCATATCTAACTCTTTGACAGTCTTGAAGCCTCTCTACATGATCTGGAAATGAAGTTGAGAGGAGTTGCAGAACGTGTCCCCTAAGACTACAGGGTTAGGATGTAGGCACCTAAATCTGAATAAGATATAGACAAGAATGAAAGGCCAGACACTAAAATCCTGCTACCACATGCTAAATTCCCAAGTGGGGCTACATGGATGCTTGGTGTCCAAGACAAGCGAATACGTAACTTGATGGATAAAGGAAGTCTGGGAAGAAGGCTTCGTGAAAGCTAGGGTATTTGAGTTTGATCAGATGGAGAGTTCATAGCAAGACTGAGAGAGAAGGGAGAGCCTGGAAGAAAATTCGAGGAAATATTACATCGTGTCACAAAGGCCCAGAGCAGAAAACATCTGAGAGGCAGAAAGAATGGAGGTGTGAGTCTTGTTGCTTGAGGATGGCCATTATTACTGAAGTGCAAAGACACCTCTGGGGCTAGCAGGCAAGGGAGACCAGATGTCTATGTTAAGCAACTGGCAACATAGATCGAAAGGAAACTTGTGAAGTTAATTGAGAAGCTAGACTTAGTAGCTAATGAATATGAAGGGAAAATAAGTAGAGGGGCTGGGGTTTCAGGTAGCAATCGTAATTCTGACGGAATCTGTGTCTTAAAGAACACAAGAGCAATTCCTGCCTTGTGGGAACATAGGCTTCTCACACATGTGCTGGTGTGTTTCTGTGAAGGTCTGACATTTCCCATCTGGGTGTACCTTGGGAAGGATCTGGGAGGTACGGGCTGGGTTGGAGCCATCAGTCTGACTCTGAAGCCCTCTAGGGAGAAAGTCGTGTCCAAGTCTCTTGCCCCCTGGAGAGCCTGGGAATGGAGTCTTCACAAAGCCCACAGCATCCTGCAGAGGACATAGCATTTTCAAGACAGAAGCAGGCATCCGGGTGGCTGTGTTCACTGCACTACAGGCCTGGGCCTCTCGGCCACACCCCATGCTGAGAAGAAGTTCCTAGAGTCTGATGAACAATAATTGAGGGGATCTCCACCCTCCTAAGGAGCTGAGCTTGCAATGGGGATCAGAGACCCAGTGCAAAGACTTAATGAAGCCAACCTTCCTAGGACACCTACTCAATACTGCTCACTGAGGAAACAGCACTAATCTAAGACTCTTGATTTCAAGACACCCATAGTCCACGCAGAGCTATAAGAAGGGCAAGCGGAAACAGGAAACAGGGGAACACAGCTCTGAGGAACAGCAAGGAAGTGCAGCTACCATTTTTCTCTTAACCTATCCAAATCCTGCTTAGTGCATCTGGACACGGTCAGAGAAGCTTCTGGCCTCTTCATACAACCTATACACATCCTCTGCAGACATGTCATGGTCTCTAGGTTACTTCTAATGCCTAATACCATGCGAAGACTATGTAAGCAGTCACTGTGTCATTCAGTGAATCATCACAAGGGTGGGCAGGTGTGCTTGGTACAGACCTGATCCTTTCGAATACTGTCATGCATGCTTGATTGGACCTGAGAACATGGAACCAACTCTGTATTTGCTCCTCCTCCTCCTCTAGGACAGACTTTATCCCACAAACCATTTCTTTAAGTCTGGAGTTCCTCACAAGGATAGCCACTACAAGCAGTGCACACAAAGGGACCTACTGTGAAATGACTAACACTACCAGACATCCCTCCATTGGTCCCTCTCCTGGATATTCACTCTGGAGACAGTCTACTCTAAGTACTGCCTACCCATAACCAAGCCGTACCTGTTTCAAAGGCTCCAAGTACCCATAACCACTTGAGAATTATAGCAAGACCCAGCCTAGGCTCTGGATAGCACCTACCTCTCCATGCTGTGACTACTTGAGTCTCTGCATGAAATGGCTAACCAAGGCTCTCTGGTTTAGATACTAACTGTATTGCCCAGGCTTCAGCTGTGTGTGCAACTCGACATTTAAAGAGTTGAAGAACATTATATAAAACACTCTCATGTTACAAAAGCACAGAATAAGTCAACTAGGAGATTGGCTTTGTTGCATTCATTCTTCTTAGAGGTTAGGCAGGCACGTCCTTGAGATAATGCCTCACGCAGGGCCCGGTTCACAGAAGGTTCTCAGTAAACATTTGAAGAACTGTGAGAGCGTATGACCCTGCCATGGGTTCTAGGGGTGCTTGCCGTCAGAGACACCATGGCAAACATTTACGGTCAAGAGGAAGATTGAATTCCTGTGGAGTAAGGACATACTCTAACTGGCTTGGGTCCCAAAAATCTTAGCAAGTCTTGCAGATGCGTGCATCCACACATTCTCTTGTGCCCGCTCTCAGGAGAGATGAGAGTTTCAGATAAATTAAGCCTAGTCATGCAGAAGTCAAAAGCAGTAAGAACAAGTTCTTACTCTTGGAGTATAGAAGGAAGGTCAAGGTCCCTGAGGGTGGCCTCACTCAGCTTCTAGCCAAAGGCTAATGGCTGCCTCAGTCCCCACACAACAGCAAAAACAAACTTGGCACACTATCGTGAAAAAAGTGCAGTCTGTCTCTCTCCATCTCAATCTGCTTTCTAAGCCCCACTCAGTACCACACCCTCATCTCTCCCCAGGCCAGCCACAGACCCTCAGGGTGTGACACTCCCCAGCTGTCCCACTGAAATTCTGTCCGTAGGAACATTTTTTTTTTAAGTCATTTACACATCAGAAAGAACTCGAGCCAAGGTGTGCCATCTATAGGTGCAAGCACTTGTGTCTTACATTTCACTTTTAATTACAAAAGGGAAAGTCACAGGATAAGAACTTCTAAAGCCCTGACAATATCCAAGGCAAAAGGAAAAAAAAAATTAAAAATTACAAATAAGAAAAGGAAACTGCCGGTTCCTAAACACCTTGTCACTGAACCAGCGGTCAAGTAAACAAAAGCCAACCTGCATCCCGCTCTTTGTTTCCAAGGGTTCCCGGAACCCCATCCTTAGATACCCTTCTGGATCAGCTCTCTGAGGTCGGTAATTAGACAAGGGGAGGCACCCAACAGTCTCTGCTTTCACCCACACTAGTGAAACAGCGGAGAGGTGGGAAGAGCGAAAGGCACTTTGAGCGTGCTCCGAGGAGAATCCCACCCCTGTCTGCGTTAGAGATCGCACTCGGTGAGTCTATTTCGGAGCAGTTTTCCCCCATCAGCTTGGCAAACTGAGCGGCTGGTGAGTTCAATGGTGCACGTGAGGGGCCGAGTTGGGGGAAGTCGCCATTTTGGTGGAGTTGAATGTTTCAGCTGTGACCGCAGCTGTTCCCAGGGCCGGGGAATGACACAAGCCTGGTTTGCTCTGTGTGAGTGCATAGACTCTCCCGCTGCTCTGTTTCTCCTCCTCCCTTCCTCCTTCCCTCCCTACCCGCTTCTCTCTTCTCCCCTGCTCAGTGTGTTTTCATGAGGATGGGTGAAGCCGGGTAGATCAGATTTTTATCCTTTACGGAAGGACACAGTTGGCACGGGGTTGGTGCTGACTCGTGGGATAGAAGGGAGATAACAGAAGTCGTTTCTGTCTGTTGCTGACCTCCCTCTGGATTGAGTTACACTGAGAGACAGACGTTCGCATAACTTCCTGGCTCCATAAAGGATATCACACGGGGCCTGAAAGCTGGAGGTTGGAGATCGTCGGAACCGATTTTTTTCAGCCTTAACCACAAAGGGCCAGTTTGCTTCTCCAAGGTCACCTGTTTGGAAGGCAGCAGGCCTGGACTCAAGCCCAAACTTCTGACTCTGTCAGTTCAGGCCTTTATTGCCAAACAGCCTCAGAACTTACACTGCTAAGAATCTAGGCCCCGATTTCCCAGCTATGCCCAGGGAGCATGAAGGGTAATGGAAAGAGACCACTCCCTGGAAGATTCAGCGATGCATTTCCTTTAAGTGATGAATTAAAAAGAAAGTATGATCTTATTCATAGGGGGAATCTGAGGAAGTTAACCGCACAGTGACGGAATAAAAACAATGGCCGTCAGAACCAGAAGAGGGGAGGGGGTGAAGGGACAGGAAAAGATTGGTCAGAGAGTACAAAATGACAGGCAGATCTTAGGAAGGGACAGATGTGTAGCGCACAGCAGGGTGACCATGGCTGACAATAAGACACTGAATATTCCCGAGTATCTGTAAAAGCAAATGCTGTCCCCATTCCTACCACAAACAACTTACAGGAACCGATAGACACACTGGACACTGAGTCCTTCACAGACCTCGAACCCCATACTCTATACCGTAAACATATCACACACGAGCGTGTCATGCACTAATTACAGCAAAACAAAGGACTGAGGGTAGAGTTCAGCGTGTTTGTGGAGCCCCTTCGGGGCCCTAGGCGGATCCTCAGCACTCAGAGAACAAAACAAATGAAAACATTTTAAAATTTCACACCTCGTGAATCGGAACCAAGGGAATGTGATACTGGAGTTGGAGAGTCAGCTCGGTGAGTGGGAGCATGTTTCGCTCTCCCAGAGGACCCTTGCTCTGTAACTCCAGTTCCAGGGGAGGCAATGACCTCTTACGGCCTCTGCAGGCACCTGCACTCCCGTGCATAAACCCACACAGACGCACATGCATACATAATTAAAAGTAAATCGTTTTTAAAAGACCGTGTGATGCTATTGTCTCCCACATCTTGCCATGTCTAACATGAAGCTCTAAATCACAGAAGTATTGAACAGAGAGTGATCTCATCATCCAGTTCCAGCCTCTTGTCATTTGCAAGATCTCATAACAGAAACCACCCGACTTTCAGCCCCTCACTCCCTTCCCTGCCTGCCTTCCACTTAGGTTTTGTTTTGTAGTGCTGGAGGTTGAACCCAAGACATCGTGTATGCAAGGTGAGTCCCCTACCACCAGGCTCTACCCCAAGTCGTGCCTTGACTCTCAACAGAAGAGAGGTTTCCAGTTGGCCCTGGCAATACGAAGTGCTGCTTGAAGACTGTTGCTTTAACTGTTAGCTAATGTCAACAGAGGCAAAGACTTAGCTCATGACCAGCATAGCATTTTCCCTCTCTGGATAGTAGATGCTGGACTCTTGGCCTGTGCTGTTGAGGTTCATACATGATGTGAAAAGCAGAGAGTATGAAGGCAGGAGAAGGCATGGCGTGCCCTCAGCCTTCCTAATGTGAGGAGGGTAGGAGGGTTCTCTGCTCCTCCCTCGCAGGAGCAAGAATCACACGTGTCGTTCAGCCAGAGACTACTTTGTGAGACCTCCTCTTTGGGGGTTTGATGCAGAAAGTTTAGGTCTCTGGTCCTTGAGTCTAAATCACAAATTCTGGTGCCACTGAGTGCTGTGGCTCATGGAGTAGTCCACGTTATACATTTAATGAATGTTTTAGAAATATTATTTCGCATCATTGGAAAAAATGTTCCTATCCTGCAGATGTTGGAAATCAATTCTCAGAAAACCAAACTGAACAGGAAACAGAACCGATGTCTTCTTGTTTACTCAGCATCCTAAGAATTAAGCATCCAAACTCATGAGGTAAATACCATCCCTAGTCAGTGCCTCACCAGGACACTGCACTGCCCCAGAGCCCTCACCATGACACTGCACTGCCCCAGAGCCCCGACCATAACACTGCACTGCCCCAGAGCCCTCACCATGACACTGCACTGCCCCAGAGCCCTCACCATGACACTGCACTGCCCCAGAGCCCTCACCATGACACTGCACTGCCCCAGAGCCCTCACCATGACACTGCACTGCCCCAGAGCCCTCACCATGACACTGCACTGCCCCAGAGCCCTCACCATGACACTGCACTGCCCCAGAGCCCTCACCATGACACTGCACTGCCCCAGAGCCCTCACCATGACACTGCACTGCCCCAGAGCCCTCACCATGACACTGCACTGCCCCAGAGCCCTCACCATGACACTGCACTGCCCCAGAGCCCTCACCATGACACTGCACTGCCCCAGAGCCCTCACCATGACACTGCACTGCCCCAGAGCCCTCACCATGACACTGCACTGCCCCAGAGCCCTCACCATGACACTGCACTGCCCCAGAGCCCTCACCATGACACTGCACTGCCCCAGAGTCCTCAGTATGGCACTACACAGGAGAAGCTGGTGTCCTTTGAGTGTTTTCAAATAAATCCAGAAACTCCATTATTTCCCTTTCATACACACACACACACACACACACACACACACACACACACACACACACACACTTGATTTAAGTCTTTATTAGATTCTTTCTCTGTCAGATCATTTCCTGTCTCTGGGCACCAATTTCCTCTTCTAGTAAATGAAAATGGTACCAAATTATTTCAAAGATACCCTATTCACGTAGTGCTGTGACTATTATTTCAAAAATGTGGCCATTATTTTTTAACAACAAAATTATTTGACTACAGAGGTCATGAATTACACAAAAATGAAAACTTTTTATAAAAAAATAATTCAAAAATCATGTAACTTAACATGTTCATCTTAATTCGAGTGCCCACCCCTTCTCTCTCTCTCTCTCTCTCTCTCTCTCTCTCTCTCTCTCTCTCTCTCTCTCTCGGAAAATACTCAGCCCTGTTTCTGCCATCTGTCTGTGAATGGTCCACCACCAAGCACATCATTCTGCAACCCGTTGTCTCCATGTCAGGGGACACAAACTCTCCCCAGGCTGCAGATGGACTCCACTAGGCTTCTAGCCTAGCCTGGCTAAAACTCACTCCCTTTGCTGAAGTTTCTTGTACTTATTCCTGGCAGTGTGCGCAGGGGTAGGGAGTACAGAATTAACTTCCTGGGTCATAGATAGGAACCCTCCAACTCTAGTAAATGCCCGATTGTCCTTCCAATTATTATTAATAATTATAATTATTGATGTTGCCTATGGTGGTCAGAGCTGGTGAGATAGATAGGTGCCATGCATGCCTGACAACCCGAATTCCATCCCTGAACTCACGTGAAAATGGATAACAAAGATATCCTCTGACAGCCACATGCACCATGTGGCGGTCATATCACACAGGTGCATACACACACACACACACACACACACACACACACACAGACAGACATACACACACACACACCAACAACAACAACAACAACAGCAACACCAGCAACAACACCAGTCACACCAATAGTAATAGAGTGAGAGAAAGAGTGCCTCAGAAGTATATAGTCAGCGCATACACAGGTAGACAGGCCGCTTCTACTCTTGTCTGTGAGACATGAGATAAAGTGAAAGAGGTCGTCCATTGGCTACACATGTACAAGTCAAAGGAAAGCAGGATCTTATGAGAGAGAGATTGATGGGACTGAATGAAATCCAAGACTCGCTATGCTGCTTCTTTGGGAAGCAAAAATTTGAACCTGCCTTCCTCCTCCGTAGAACCCTATATCACTCAAACACCAGAAGAAGCGGCTTCCCAGAACCTCCCAACACCACGAGACGTGCATTTGTCTCCGGGAACAGGCCTGTTCCACAGGAGAACAAAAAGTAAGGGCCATATTAGGAGTGCACTAATTATGGCCTGGAATGTGTCAGCCAGGAATGAGTTACAAGCTGGTCAGGGCCTGCCAAGGGTAGTTAGAGATTTAATAAAGTTCAGGCACGCAGCTGTGAGCACTCCTGGATGTTTGCCACCTTTTATTACGGCAGCACCTGGCCACATGTTGCAGTGAGGGACTGTCAGCCTCACCTCGAGAACGTCATCTGTGCAAGACTCTGGCTCTCCCTAGAGTCTCTCGCCGGAGCCGGCCCCTCACTGAGGAGATTTTGTGCTGGTTGTAAGTGTTGTTTGCTTTGTAGATTTGTAGAAATTAATCAATCTTGTTCTGCCATTTACTGTACAAGAGTAGACATTACGAACAGCAACAGAATAATACTTAATAGGTCATTGGTCTGGTCCTAATTTTTTTTACAGGTGTGAACTTTCCTTTTTTCAAATTATTCTGAAAGGGGAGAATACAATCGTCATCAGTAAAGAGTTCTCCAGAAAGAAGAAAGCCACATTGAGAGAAGTCCAAAGAGCACCATGGAGTGAGCACAGGGATATCTCTGATGGGGTCAGGAGCACCATGGAGGGAGCACGGGGATCTCCCTGTGGGATAAGGGGCACCATGGAGTGAACACAGGGATATCCCTGATGGGGTAAGGGGTACCATGAAGTAAGCACAGAATTTCCCTGATGGGGTCAGGAACAAAATGGAATGAGCACAGGGACCTCCCTGATGGGGTGGGGAGCACCATGGAGTGAACACAGGGATCTCCCTTATGAGGCCAGGAGCACCATGGAGGGAGCATGGGATTGATTCTCCCCGACGGGGTCAGGAGCAACATGGAGTGAGCATGGAGATCTTTTCTCCCTTATGTGGTAAGGAGAAAAGCAGTGAGCACGGGGATCTCCCTGGTATGGGGTTAACTGTGAGAAGATTAGTGACAACTCCCTTCCTTATGTTGGCCTTTCACGAACAGGCAACTAACACTTCTTTAAGGACATCAGGCAGAACATGTCTGACAAAACTAGCCTTCCTCCAAAGACATCCCTATTAGAGACTGACCACACTGGCCAGAGTCATGCCACAACCTGCCACAGACTCTACCACAGCCTTCCGCAGGGACAAAGCCACCAGCCCGCCCATCAGGAGGATCAGTGGAGAGCTGAGAGGAGTAGGTGGTTTGTGAGAGAATCATGTGCAAGTGAGCTGAGGGCTCACCCAGAACAGACAGCAGTTTGGAAGCTTTTGCTACAAAGGTCTAAGTTGTGTGGCTTAGACAACAGTGAGTTGGTTTACTCTTTGATGAAAAAATAATGGTAGATAAAAAGGCAAATGCCCTCTGATGGAGAAAGCAGTTATAGATACGGAAAAGGAGAAGCTGAGATGGACCTGCAGGTCAGACTGGCATTACTGTGAAATCATATTCATGCAGGTAGATGACAGATGATAGATAGATAGATAGATAGATAGATAGATAGATAGATAGATAGATAGATAATAGATAAATAGATAGATAGATAGATAGTAGATAATAGATAAATGATAGAGGATAGATGATAGATAGATAGATAGATAGATAGATAGATAATAGATAGATAAATGATAGATAGAGGATAGATAGATGATAGATGATTGATAGATAGATGATAGATAGATAAATGATAGATAGAGGATAGATAGATGATAGGTGATAGATAGATAATAGATGATTGATAGATAGATAGATAGATAGATAGATAGATAGGAAGATAGATCACTAGATATATAAATATAGTTGAAAATAGATTGATAGATGATAGATAGATAGATAGATAGGTAGATAGATCACTAGATATGTAAGTACAGTCAAAATTAGATCGGTAGATGATAGATAGTTGGGTAGAAGGATAGATAGATGACAGATAGGTGATAGATAGCTATATAGAGAGAGAGATTTAAAAATAGATAAGACAATTTGTAGGTAAACAGACATTTGTAGGTAATCTGTCTGTACATATGCATGTTTCCTAACTGAGCCAGCTGAGTGGGCTCCCAGAGGTGGGCTATGGGAATCTGATCAGAGGATTAAGTAATGGTGATGCCAGAGTATGAGCCATAGAGTAACGTAATTATCTACGAGTGCACGCGGAAACGGAAACAATCGCGTCAATCAACCAACCAGGAAGTAAGACTCTTTCTCCTCTGCAGGTCTCTTCTTAGTGGCTCTAAAAATAAATAAAAGAAAATAAAGGAAGTCACCACAAACACCACAGTATTGGCTGCTACCAGCAAGATGTTATCGAGAGATGTTGAAATCACTGAGGAAGGGAAGACAAAGCCAGAAAAAGTGTGATATGAACATGTGTGGGGAAGTCATAATGAATTCACTGTTTCGTATGCTGACAGAAATTTATTTTAAGAGCTTCCACCATGTCAGAGTAGCCCCCTCTATGGCATCTCTCAGTTCTCTCAGGGGAAGGGGGTCCCAGGAAACCAGCCTTAAGTGAGGAGTGAAGGAAAGAGGAGGCAGAAGACAGCTGTGCATTGGAGTGGACGCCTCCCTTGAGGAAATGCCTCCATGAGACCCAGCTGTAAGGCGTTTTCTCAACTAGTGATCAATGGGAGGACCCAGCCCACTGTGAGTGGTGCCGTCACTGAGCTGGTGGTCCTGGGTTCTATAAGAAAGCAAGCTGAGCAAGCCAGGGGAAGCAAGCCAGTAAGTAACATCCCTCCATGGCCTCTGCATCAGCTCCTGCCTCCATGTTCTGACCCTGAGTGAGTTCCAGTCCTGACTTCCTTTGGTGATGAACAGCAATGTGGAAGTGTGAGCTGAATAAACCCTTCCCTCCCCAACTTGCTTCTTGGTCATGATGTTTTGTGCAGGAATAGAAACCCTGACTAAGATACCTACCCACAGACTGTCACAAAGCATCATTTATAGTTCCCAAATGCAAACAACGGGAGCAAGGACTGCACTACTAGTGTGACTTTAAGACAGTCACAGGGAGCGGTGAGGACTTAAGAGCCTTCTCAGAGGTCAACAATTGGGATCCTCCACTGGGCGGGCTCTTTGAGGGGGTCTCCATCTCCTGGAACACCAAGGGACATCTGGATTTCAAGGATAAGAAAGCTGGGGCTCAGAGATATAGAGTGATGAGTGGGAGTCTAATCCAAGTGGCTCTTGCCCGCAGCGCTGCTCCTCAGGAGAGGAACATTTCTAGCCAGCAGCGTCTGAGAGGGGCTGAGAATCAAGTTACCATCCAGGGCTGTGCGTGTAATGAAGCCCCGTAGAGCTGAGGTTCTAGGTGCAAACTGACTCCATCACACATCACAGCTCTGGGACTCTGAATTCTGAGCCTCACTTTTCTTGTCCACCGGAAGAAGTTTGTTATAATAATTGGGTTGTATGGGATGGTGTGGTGGCTGTCTATGAGGTGTGCTCATCACGCAAGGAGGACACCTAGAATTCAATCCACAGCACCCACATGAAAACAACTGGTCATGGTGGCCTATGTAGTCCCAGCAGATGGTAGCCAGAGACCGGTGGACCCTGGGGCTCACTGCCCGTCTAGTTTAATGTAATTGGGGAGCTTCCAGATCATGAGTGATGCTGCCTCAAAATAAGGTGGATGGCATCTGAATAGCAATACCCAAGGTGGCTCTACGGCCTCTCCATATGTGTGTATACACATGTACTCCTCTCTGTGTCTCTCTGTCTCTGTCTCTGTCTCTGTCTCTGTCTCTATCTCTCTCTCTCACACACACACACACAAACAAAAGAATTAGATTATTAAATGGACTTACATTAGCAGCATATATTGAACTCTTAAGAAATGGTTAAAAAAAAAAGTAACTATTCAGATGTGTCCATCTTTAATACATAAATTAGGGTTGTAAGTGTATTATTACCTACCCTCTCCCCTTTATAGCCATGGCCTCATCCCCAGACCTGTGACTATAGTAAGAAAAAAATTATCTCAATTAAAGGGCTTTATATTCCGCTGAAGATTAAGCGTCTTAGCTAGTGATCAAATGGTCAATTACATCCAATTGTTTGTAGGGTAACGGGCTAAAGAGATAATCTATGAACCACATCAGCTCAGGGTTCTCTTCAGCGCATCCTCTGATTTCTGCCCTTAACCTTTGATTTTGAGGATAATTTCTGAAGTTTATTTGTTCTACTTTCATCTACTTACTTGAGGAAGGAGAGCAAAGGGGTGTGCTATGGTGTATGTGTGGAGGTTGGAGGAAAACTTGCAAGAGATACTTCTTTCCTTCTACCACGGGGGTCTTGGGGATCACATTCAAGGCCCACAGACTTGGCTGCAGGTGCCTCTACCTCCTCAGCCACCTCTCCTTTCAACACCCCTCAAAAACGGGACACTGTCTGTCTTCATCTCCTCTGGCTGCTTGTAACAAGTCACTGGAATCTTATATCTTATGGTTTTCTAGTTTAAAGTCCAACATGGCCTCAGTGAACAAAAAAAGCAAGAGGGGGTATTTCTGGAACACTAGAGGACAGCCTGTCACCTTGCTGTCTCCAGCTACGAGCATCTGTTTGCATTCC
Source organism: Rattus rattus (assembly GCF_011064425.1). NCBI lineage: Eukaryota > Metazoa > Chordata > Mammalia > Rodentia > Muridae > Rattus > Rattus rattus. The sequence goes on from NC_046167.1 coordinate 78,117,076, forward strand.
TTGGCTGGATATAATCCCTGGAACCCAGTGCTAAACCACCTTCGTCACCAAAGGAAGGGGAGGAAACTGGGAAACTCTGTGTGCGCTGAGAAAGCTCTGAGCAGGAAGCCTGGGTGTCCGTTCTGTATCTAATGGCTCACATAGCTCCTAGGCCCACAGCACCCTTCTATAGGACGACAAATGCAAATCCATTTTCCCAACCAACCACCCTGCTATGAGAGCTGTTGGAAAACCACACCTTCAGGGTGTGGCCCAGAAGAAAGAAACAGGATGCTTCTGTCCAGACTGTGGGCTGAGGCTCTGCCGTGCTCCACCAAGGCTCTCTTGCACAGTTCGTGTTTCCCACAGTCCAAACCCTTCTCCCACCTATTTATCTATCCAAATGGACAAGAGTTTCTGTGAAAAACTGAGCCTGTGTTGCATACCACACTGTTTTCTAGAACATTCTTTTCAAACAACAAATAAGCTCCCCAAAACAGTTTTCTTCTACAAAAAAATAAAAAAGGAGAAGGAGGAAGAGGAAGAATACTTTCTTCTACAAAGAGAAAAAATAAGAGGAAGAAGAAGAGGAGGAAGAAGAGGAAGAACAGGAGGAGGGAAAAGAGGAAGAGGAAGAAGAAAAGGAAGAAGAGGAGGAAGAGGGGGAAGAGGAGGAAGAGGAGGAGGAGAAGGAAGAAGCAGTAGCAGCTTCACCTATGTGTACCGTCGTCCTGGTATTTCTAGTAAATTACTCTCACGTGCTGACTGCTCAAGGCTTACTCTTCTCATGCCCAGGCTTACCTTTCCCAGACAAGGCTGGAGCCCAAGAGGCAGTGTGGGCCAACTTCAGCCTGTGTTCTATCATCCATGAGATTATAGGGAATTGTGAGTAAATGCTGAGGCAAACAAGTCCCAGCTCATTAGTAGTATGGTCTTAATCCTGGCCATCGATGAGACCAGCTCACCGCCATCTCGCTCATCACTGTGGTGAACACAGCTTGAAGCTGTCGTCGCTGCCAGCGCGCTGGCCATCGTGAGCAGAGTCTGAAACCACAGGCAGTTAGATCACCAGGTAGTTCAGCCTGTGGGGTTTTCCTCTCCTCACCTTCAATTTGCAGTCAGCTAGGCAACTCAACTCCCCTTCCTCCTGGGCTACTTCACGGACTCTTTGTCAAGGCTGAAAACGTTAGAGACCTGACCGTGGAGGCTGCTGGTGATACGTTGCTATGAAAACCCGAGGCATCTTTTGTAAGATGAACAGCAAGAGCAGATTTCAAAGTCCAAGTATTTAGTGCATTTCACAGGACAGTCAACTGCCTTTATAACATGGGCTTTGGGAGATGATTCTGGCCAGCTGTGGGCTGGATGTACATTCCAGAGGCTACCCTTGGGCTAGGCTGCTCGACGTGCGTTTCCAGACTAGCTTCCTGTGTCCGCGCAGATCCGGGTGCAAGGCTCCCATCATGCACTCTCCTCCAGGGCGTGCAGCTAGAGTGTTTGTTTGTTTGTTTGTTTGTTTGTTTTTGTTTTTGTTTTTAAGGTAGGACATGTGAAAACGTAGACAACGGAGCACTGTGCAAAGAGAATCCAGTTTCTTTGTCAGCTTAGTCCTCTCTTCTCAGCGCACATCAGGCTCTGATTCAGAAGGAGCACGTTTAACTGCCTGGGAGGCTTTGCCTGGAATGTCACTGAGTACAAAGGGAATGGCAGGGACCTGGCAGAGAGGAGCCTTCTGCCCCTGCCCAGAGGTCAGAGCTGCCTCTCATCTCCACACAAGTGTTTCCATGTGGGGGTGCAGACCAGAGCTGATGGTCTGTCAGACCAACAACCTGTGTTTTTAATAGAAATTCCTCTGATTCGATCAACCTAGGTTGGTCATCAAATGGATGGGAAGACTGTGTAATTCATAGAAATCAAAACAAAGAAAAACAGAACACGGGAGATGGTCCTCACAAACCTGGAATGGAGAAAACACATCTAAGCGTGGGAAAACCCAGAAGACAAATTGAATATTTTTTTGGGGAAGACAAAATAGCATGAACAAAACAAACTGGTGTGTGAAAAGCCAGAAAATGTGCATATGAAGTCAATTTTCATCTTTTATTACAAAATATGCTGTCAGAAATGACTTTCATACATTAAATATTCTAGCACAAAATGGCTGGCAACAATATCTACAGATGGTTCATAAAAAAAGGAAATGCAAGTTGTCTTCAAACACATGAAAAGGCATCACTCCTAATAAGGAAAACGCTAATTGCATCACGGTGGCATAGCTCACTGACTAATCTGGCAGAGATCAAAGGACTCCAAATCATACAGTTGGCAGAGATGGGAAACAGACCTCTCGTACATTGGTGGAAGGTTATAAATTGATAAAAAGTCCTAGGAGGCATTTGGCAGAGTTTACAAAATCCACAGTAATACCTATCTTTTGACCCAGAGAGTTTGTACACAGATACATAAAATGAGCGAAGGATTCTCTCATAGGATGTGGGTTATAAAAGGCAAAGGCGGAGAACTAACTTGATCCAGCCTAACACTGAGGCAAAGTAAAGAGACTCCTGGGGGCTGAGCCTAGGGCCAAATCACAAATTAGTGAGCAGCAGGGTACAGCACCTCTCTCGCACCAGGAGGCAGGAGGCAGGGTGGGATCTTGGGCAAATCCAAAGCTCGACTGCTGAGTAACTATGCCTGCCTTCAGAACCACGCTAGTCGGCCTTAAGCGCTAACCACTCTTCTCCCCTAATCCTCACAAAACACTCAGGTATGTGACTTTATCCTTAGTCCACTGACACCAGCATCATCTGTCTCACATCCTGGGTGGCTAGAGGGAGGAAGGTTCATGTCTGTCACTCGTCTGTTTTCTAGTGTGCAGTGACGAGGTGTCTCGTGTTCAGAGAAGAGACTGGCTGATTACGCATACAGGCATATGCACGGACTCAGATTTGATACATCAAGTGCGGCCGTCAAGAAGGCAGCTTGGAACAGATCACGCCCACCACATCCCACATCCTTAAAGGATCGTATACTGAGTGCCAGTTGTGTGCCCACATCCCAAACCTTTAACGAACCTGTACGGACAGCCAGCTCGGAGCCCTCTGGGCCAGTTGTTTGGCTCTGGGAGTTTCTGCTTTTGCTCTCTGGGGGATGTTCACTGCTTCACAGAAGCCTTGACAAGATTAAATAGCACAACTTACAGAAAACATTTACAAGCTGTTCTCACTGGTGTCACAGAGATGGCTCCCACTCTGTGGGAACTGGCACTTCTCCATCAATAGGTAGAGACTATTCTGCTATTCCTTCAATCATGGTATATCCCGGGTCTGCCCTGACCCAGTAAATATGGGCACAGTGATGAGAGGCAGCCCCATTTGCTCCTCCTAAAAGCCCACTACCATGGAAGATATAAAGTTTCTTCGGATAACTATGGCAGAAGTGCAGACGTCAAGGATATAAGGCGAACAGCATGTGGAAGCAGGGGGAAGACTAGGAGCAGAGGAGCCAGGCGAGAGAGTGCTGAAAGGAAGAGGAAGGCAGCCCCAGAACCCTACCAACACCCCACCGACATCCCACCGACAATACATATGGCAGACATAAACTGCTCAGCCACGCCCTCCTGAAGGTCTGGACCACGGTCCATGCCTGAGTACTCACTCATATTGGCTGAGTGTGCACATAACCATGATTGACTAGAAACATCTGGAGTAGGAGACTCCAGAACGATGCGCACTGTGATTTTAATACAACAGGCACACAAACTCCATCAAGAAACACTGACATAGAAATCTACAAGAATTTCATTTGTGCAGCTGGAGAGACATCTTTATCAGCCGCTTGGTAGGTATGAGTGCTTGCTGGGCGGCCATCATGGCCTGAGCTCAAATTCCCCAAACCTGTGTAAAAATCCAGCCATGGCAGTGCACATCCAAACTACCCCTGCAGGAAGAGCAGCCGGTTTGGTAAAAAAACAGCAAGCTACAGGCTCAAGGGAAATCTCCATGCCAAAAAACTAATAGAGAAGCCACTGAAGAAAACATCTCAACACCACCTTCTGGTCTCCACACCTCCCTGTACAAGTATTCACACCAACACTCCTACGTGTACACACAAGCATCTGCCACACACACTCACACATTCATATATAACAGCGGTTCTCAACCCATAGGTCATGACCAACTAACCTTTTCACAAGGGTCATCTAAGACTGTCAGAAAACAGAATTATTTACATTACAATATATAACAGTAGCAAAATTACAGTTATGAGGTAGTAACAGAAATAATTTTACAGTTGGGGGTAGCCAAACATGAGGAACTGTATTAAAAGGTCTCAGCATTAGAAAGGTTGATAGCCACCGGTTTATAATTTTAAATATTTATGTTTTAAATATTAAACACTGTGGTGCCACAGAAGTAAGGGCTTCAATAATTCTTTCAAAACTAAAGCATCTAGCAGGGGGTGGGGAGGATAAATTAACTCTTATCTACATACTATTTCCAGGAGATGCTAGAGTTGCCAAGAAAGCAAGCTTAATTTCTAAAGTAGAAAAAAACAAATATAAGTTTTCATGTTTCACCGTGTTTCAGAATTGGCTTGCTTGTGCATGAACATGGTGATGATGATGCATGTATTTTGACTATGCATATAAATGTTTACACCTTAACACACCCTGAACATATAGAATGGTTAAGAGGATCCATCCTTTTTGTCTGGAATGTTTGACATGATCCATCCATATCATCTACTGTGGTTGACAGGATCCATCTTTATTGTCTAGAATGATTGACAGCATAGGATCCAACCTTATTGTCTAGAATGATTGACAGGATAGGATCCATCCTTATCATCTGGAATGATTGGCAGGATAGGATCCATATTTGTTGTCTAGAATGATTGTCAGGTTATGTCCTTATCACCTATCAGGATTGGCAGGATCCATCCATATCATCTAGCATGGATGGGGCTGTGGTCAGAACTCTTGAACATGAGTCTCTCTGCTGTAGAATGCCCAGTACAACACCTCAGCTTTTATCTACTTTTGCCTATTGACAATTCGGCTGGCAAATATACCCAAGGTGCATAAGGAAATCAACTTAACCTGCCCCGTGTAGACACACTAGGCAATAGTCTCAATGGTTCACACTCAGAAAGAACCATTGGTCAGCACTAGAGTCTCTTACATTTAACTATCCCTGAAGCTAAGGAGCCCTCCAGAGCCAGCTGCCTTCCAACAGTGTTAGCTAAACTCCACTCCTACCTCAAAACTGTTTTATAGTGAGGAAACACATCTTTATTCTCTTACTGATAAAGCGTCCCCTACCTAGGAAGGGATCCCTTGCAGCTTTGCCTATAATAGATGCTCAGTCCACTTTAAAATTACACTAAATACAATAAATTAAAAAGAAAAAGGGCACAGAGTTTGTAGAGATGGCTCAGCAATTAAGAGCACTTGCTCCTCTTACAGGGAGGCTGGGTACAGTTCCCAGCATGCACATGGAGGCTTCTAACCATTCATAGCCCAGTTTCAGGGGATCCAATACCCTCTTCTGACTTCTATTGACATCACACATGCATGTATTTGGCATAACACACACACACACACAGAAAAAAACTTATACAAATAAAATTAAAATATTAAAAAAAAGAAGAAGCATACCCAGCTTTATCCTAACTCTTTTCAATCTACCAAACACACAGGTCCTAAAATAGCTACTGATCTAATGTACAAATATGGGCCAAAATACTCTATTTTTCAAATATCAATGAACTACTGACCCACATTTTACCCTTTAGTTAAATTCTGTGCAGTGGCTTTCTCTAGAAATCGGGGTGTGTCTGAGCATACTAATCCTGGAAGGTAAGAACAGCTTTTCATGAGCAAACATTGCTGTGAAAGAACACAGATTCACAGGACGAAAACTGGGGTCAGAGTCATTGGTCCCCACACACCCGCGGGGCCCAAGGATGGCAGAGGCCACAACCACATACTATTTTGTCTGACTTTAAAACAGAACAAAGTATTCTCATCTGTCTTTTGTATCCTGTAAAATGTAAGCAGTGTCCCCTGACTCCCGCCCTGGCAATCTACCGATTCTTACTTACCCATGCAACATGATTCTGGAGGGATTCCAGCACCAGCATCCTCCCTCGTGACCAACAGCCCATGGGATTCTCTCCAGACGCTGGAGTCTTATACTAAGGCACAGAGTGTCAGGGACAGGGTGAATCAGACACCCAGCAGTAGCAGCTGAAAGAGACAGTGTGGTGAGTGGGTTCTACACTCCCCAATCTCAACCTCCATGCCCCTTCTCTAAGCATGATGGGTAGGTAGGAAACAGAGGTGTTTCCTCCACCAATCTTATGAAGAGCACAGACAACTGTAAGAATCACAGGTGGCTCATTCTTTATGGGGCCCAGTTTTTAGAGCCTCATTATTAAGCACTGTTGATAACTTAGCACTGAGGAGTATGATGAATGATGTGAAATTATCACATCAAGACGGGAACAAGTGAGAGGGGAGCCTGCGTGGGGCCTGGGGTTGAAAATGAGCACATGTCAGCACTGACAGCCACAGGTCAGATTAGTACCTGTGGCTGCCAAGGCCACACACCTCTGGGGATGGAGCAGTCAGTAGACCTAGAGCTAACTACCGGATGTGAAGGGGTATTAAAAGCTGTGTGACCCTTGATCCGTGGCTTCTCTGCGCTCTGGAAGTACCCTTACCATCTTAGAACTATCCTGACGGGAAACAAAACCTTGGAAGTTGACTGCTGAGTCTGAGCACCGAGGAAATCCACAGTCAGCCAAGTCTCTTGCTCAAGACACTAGACCTTGATCAGACGTTTGGATCTTAAGTAATCCAAACAAGACATGTTAGAGGATTAACCACCAGGAGCCACACGCCTGACGGGGTAGCACATGATGGATCAGAATTACCCACCCAAACCTGGGAAGTAAAACCAGAGAAGGAAGCTGGGACCCACAATCCCCTTCAAAGTTACATCCCTATTCACCCCTCGGTGACAGGGGAACATGATTGTTCCTCCCGTCCGAGCAGCAGAGTAGCGACTGCTGTGTTAGCAAAATGTGTCGGAGTGGCCTGTGTGACATCATGGCCAGCTGCACAGACGCGGTCTTATGCACTTTTGAAAGGGATCACACTGCAAAGAGGAATTGGGGTGTTTGGGGAGACCCCCAGGCCGCTGCAAGAACAGCTGGGATGGAGAGTTCTGGCACAGAAATAAAACAAACAGTCAGCAGATTTTCTTTGCCTCCCGTAAATGATTTATAAGAGCTTTAATACGGCTATTCAGGGGACCTGCAGACTTGTTAGGTGTTTTTAAAAAAAAAAAAAAAAAAAGTTGGTTTTTTTTTTTTTGGACCAGGGAAACATCTGTAAATTGAAGACCGCAATGTGTTAACTTAGATTCCAGAGTCAATGGGGTGTTCAAGCACTGTGGGGGAAGCTTTGCTCTGCCCAGTTCTCTCCTGCAGCCAGTTTGACAAGTACGTGTTTTTCCCTAGTCATTAAAACCCAGACATTAACTATATAAAGATAGATCGTATATCTATTAAAAATGTAGTGTTGCCTTCAGTATAGTCAAATAAAACAGGAGGGGGCTGAAGGGGGAGTCACAGCATCTCACTCACACTTGGTCCCCACGGAAAAATACAAACTCAGGGGGGAAACCCGAAATCCTCCACCCCTCTGAGGAGTGCCTTGTGGTTCAAGATGATTAAACTCTGAAGACAAACTGGTTTTCAATGAACCTACCTCGTGTTTCTCAGATGTGTAAGGTGCTCTATGCTTTTGAAATAACTATGAAGCCGCCGTCCGTGGAGTCCTCTTCGCTAGTTTTTACACTGAACAACAGAAAGGTTGAAGTAGACAGAGCCAGCTCTCCCAGCTTCATGTCTGTCGCTGTGAGAATTCTGTGTGACAGAAAGCATCTCAGGTTGCTATTCCCAACCTTCCTGATGCTGAGATCCTTTAATACGATCTTTAATATGAGTCCCCCAACCATAAAATTATTTTTATTCCTGCTTCATAACTGTAATTTTGCTGCTGTTGTGAATTGTAATGTAAATATCTGATAGTCAGGACTTCTCAACTGTGTGACCCAAGGGTTGAGAAGCACTGAGCTAGAGTTATGGGCCGTTGTAAGCCTCCCGGCACGGGTGCCGAGAACCAACTTTGGGTCCTCTGCAAGAACAGTATGAGCTATGGAATACAATGGGCACAAGAGTAAAGCACACTTTACTCAAGACTGTCAAGGACCCCAGCATTGTTAGGAGGCTGAGGCAGAAGGATTGCTGCAAGATGGAGGTTAGCCTCTTCTTCATAATAGGCTAGCCTCTGCTACATAATAGGCTAGCCTCTGCTACATACCGAAAAAGAAATCTAAAAACCAACAGCAAAGACTCACTTTTAGCACTGTAGAAAGAAAGGCACAGACGTGTGAGAACGTGTGAGCTTTTTGCTTGCTTGTAGCCTTTCAGATTTTTTCGGATGTTGGCCTACGGCAGTTCAGGGACCTCTCCATAACAAAACTAGTCAAAGAGTGAGTGTAGGAGAGGGCACGGCTGGTAACCAGGGTCTTCGAGTCAACACAAGTTGTGTGCAAGTGGCAGCTGAAGAATGATGAGAGAGCTTGTCCTCTTGCCTCCATAGTCATAGGCATGTGTGTGAATGTTTGCACAGGTGCATTCACACACACACACACACACACACACACACACACACACACACACGAATTCACATTGCACACAACCAAGATGACCTACATAGAACTACAATTGTTGACTTTGTAGCCTCCAAGAAACTATACTGGAAAAAGGTGACAATGGTATCCCAGCTAAAGGAAAGGACAAGGCCCAGGAGTGGAAAGGCCACTGCTGTGGTAAAATTATTAAAAAATGGTTTCTTTTATCCCACACTAGTGCTGGTACTATAAGGTCACATGGCAACTGTGGGATATTTTCACCTTAGTCAACAAAGTGTCTCACCCAGTAAGCTCCATCCCACGTCACACCGCCAATGACTTCTCTCTGATCCCGGCAGCAATCTCTCTACCCATCTAGTTCCCAAGGCAGGTTGCCACCATGCCAGACATACACATCCCAATTCCATGGCAGCCCAGTGTCCTGCCGCCGCAGACTCTCTTAAACTCAATTAAATCGCCACATGAAAGAACACACAACACAATAACTTCTGATCCAGTTGATAAGATATAATTGCCCACCTAGACACACAAAGCCCTATACACATCCATCCCTTAAGAATATTCATAACAACCTGTAAATGTGCAGAGAGAAATCTTAACATCTGCCTCCATCTTCTCTTGGCTGCTTCCTCTCCCGCTCTGGTATCTTCTTCTCTAAAACTTTTCTCCCGCCCATCCTTCCTTCTCATCCAATGACAGGCCTCGTTCTATCCTGTACCTGCTTTTACCTGTATAATGACATCAACCTACAGGCCACTGCCCCAGAAAGAAACAGTCTGGCCTGCCTGGATGAGCTGGCTGGCCTGGGTCAGGATTACTGGCCTTCAATGCATTTGTACAATTGAAGTTACAGGGACAGGCTCATCCCACAAGATAGCCGGCTGCGAAGGGATGTGTAATCACTTCCTGTTGGACATCAGTGGCTTCTAAGAGATGACAAGAAAAGATGGCTGAGGATGGTCTCCCCACCTCTTGAGGTCCACACCTGCTCACTAGTGCTCAGCCGGAAGAAAAGCAAGACAGGATCAATCCAGGACTCAGTCACACCTTTTTTCCTGCTGTGAGGAACTTGAGCAAAGCTAATCTACAGGTTTGTGGATGGTTGGCTGTTTTGACTCCCTACCCAGTCATGTCTCTGCATCACAAAACACTGCTCTCTGCTGCTCCCCCGGCTCCAAACCCTTATAGGTCCACACTAAAGTTCCAAGGGATACTACATCCATCCGGGAATCCAGTTCACACACTGCCCTTCAAACCCCGTCTGTTGAAATTAAATGTTATGTCAGTGCTACAAAATCTTAGAATCAGACATAGTGGTATGAACCTGTAATCCCAGACCTTTGGGGTGGGGGTGGGAGGGGCGCCGAGGCAGGGGGACACTGAGCCACATAACAAGACCCTGTCTCTAAAAAAGAGAAAGGGTATAAAACCGGAGAGGCCCAAGAGCTTTGCCATGTAAGCGTGAGGATGAGTTTGACCGCCCAGAAGCTGGTGTTCAGGCTAGGCCATTCTCCATCTACAGAGAAGATGCTGGAATGAACTGAAGGGTCTGTCAGCCATTGGGGCCCAGCCCCTTACGGCTCCCCATGGGGCGGGGCCAGCTAAGTGCTAAGCCCATTCAGCAAACCCGTACTCTTTCAGCTGAGTAATTCAAATCACTGAGTATGGAAGTCAGGGGGAAGGGCTCGCTGGACCTCTCATGCTAGAGCTTCGATCTTAAATGTCTCTCGGGAGCTTCAAGAATTAAGGATGGGCTCTTAACTGGACACCAGAGGACAAAATTTGGGAAGGCCTAGACACCTTAAAACGTAGGGCCCGTAGGAGGTCCTTAGGTGCTGGGGACACGTCTTTGAAAGGGGCTTTGGACTCCTACTCTCTTTTACCTCCTTGAGGTGAGCATTTAGCTCTACTGCTCCCTATGTGAAGGGTTCCTGTCCCCCAGGGCCACCGCCCTAAGACTGTGGGAGCTCGGGCTGGAACCTCCGAAACTATGAGCCCAAATAACACTTTTTTGTTATTCCTTAGCCGTACCGGGTATTTTGCTACAGCGAGGGAAAGCTGGCTGGCATACCCGGGGAATATGTGGAACAAGTATCATGACTGATACTGCTTGTTCATTTTAGGAATAAACCGACCAAGGGGAAAATGAGAGATTGGCCTCGGTTTAGCCTGAGCTCTGGTGACTCTTTCATTCCCAAGGAACATGGCTCCTGCAAGTCCTGAGACCCAGTGACTTCTCACCTCGACTCCCTTGGCCGTCAGCTCTCATCACTTTCCCTTGCAGATGCCCCTGTTTCTAATTAAAGCAGGGGCCTGACCCCTGGAGAGCTGATAACAATTTTGCCTTGAGCCCAGCGTTATTGGCTAACTGGAAAAGGCAGGTTAATGGCGTCCGCATGGAAGGCACATTATTAGAAGTGAGCCTGTGAAGCGGACGCCCCGCCCCGTGACTCTAATCTCCAGAATGCTGACTCCTGAGGTCAGTAATTGGGCACCACAGAATTCAGCGGGAGCAGCAGGCCTAAGCCTGTCTTCAGACCTCTTTGAAATGCAGTCCCGAGGTCAGGGGAATAATTGCTTCATTTGAGGGGGGGTGGGAAGAGAGGGAGAGAAGAAACAACCTTCATTATGAGTCCAGTTGATCAATGCACCATGTTCTCAATATCCCACTCTCATTAAAATAACACAGGCTGCTTGAGAAACTCAATCATTTCCACAGCGATTCTTGTCAGCTTGCTCTTCCTGCCAGCTCAGAGATGCCTAATGGCAGATAAGCCCGGAGTCTGGGACCCTTGGCTCAGCCATTAACTCAGCAGCCGGGGTGCCATGACGCTCATTAACGTCCTTTACGCCGGCTATATTAAACCCTTAATTAACAGGGAGGATATTTTAATGTCAATGCTTTGCAACTTTCCAAAGAAAAACGCCAATGTAATCAACTTGATCTCTTGACCACAGCTCCTAAGGCTTCAGGGAGGCTCACACGCCCTTCTGGTCAAACCTGCAGGTTAACTCTGGGCTGGCTTCCACTCCAAAATGGAGCTTGCAAGCGTGGCCCACTGGAGAGGGCTTGAGAAGATGATTCATCACCCAGGGGTTTCTCTGAAGTTCAGTGGTTGTGTTGCCATCCTAGTCAGGCGAGGAAAACTCCAGTGATCCATATTTGGTTTTCCAATGAGAGGAGGGAGGGGAGGGAAGGGGAAGAGGGAGGGGGGAGGAAGGAAGGGAAGGGGAAAGGGGGAAGGAGGGAAAGGAAGAGGGGAGGGAAGGAAAGAAGGAGGAGAGGAGGGAGAAGGGGAAAGGAGAGAAGGAGAAGGGAGAAGGAGGGAAAAGGGGAAGGAGGAAGGGAAGGAGGGAAGGGAAAAGGGGAAAGGAGGGAGAGAGGATGGGGGAGGGAAAGAGGATGGGGAGGGAGGGGAGAGAGAGGATGGGGAGGGAGAGAGGATGGGGGAGGGAGAGAGGATGGAGGAGGGAGAGGGATGGGGGAGGGAGAGGGGATGGGGAGGGAGAGAGGATGGAGGAGGGAGAGAGGATGGAGGGAGGGAGAGGGATGGGGAGGGGAGAGGGATGGGGAGGGAGAGAGGATGGGGAGGGAGAGAGGATGGAGGAGGGAGAGAGGATGGGGGAGGGAGAGGATGGGGAGGGAGAGGGGGATGGGGAGGGAGAGAGGATGGAGGAGGGAGAGAGATGGGGAGGGGAGAGATGGGGAGGGAGAGGGGATGGAGGAGGGGGAGAGGATGGGGAGGGAGAGAGGATGGAGGAGGGAGAGAGGATGGGGGAGGGAGAGAGGATGGGGAGGAGAGGAGAGAGGATGGGGAGGGAGAGAGGATGGGAGGGAGAGGGATGGGGAGGGGAGAGGATGGGGAGGGAGAGGGATGGGGGAGGGAGAGGGATGGGGAGGGAGAGGGATGGGGGAGGGAGAGAGGATGGGGGAGGGAGAGGGATGGAGGAGGGAGAGAGGATGGGGAGGGAGAGAGGATGGGGAGGGAGAGAGAAAGAGAGACAGAGAGGCAGAGAGACAGAGGCAGAGACAGAGACAGAAAGAGGAGGCTGTCTGTACAGCTCCTCTGGGCCAGGCTTAGCCTTACATTTTAAAAAAAGTGCTAATATAGTAACAAAAACAAGAAAATGGGGAGACTGGAATCTAAAACCACAGGGGAAGTTGTACTGTTTCCATCTTTTCTTTTTTTACAAAGACAAAATCCTGAAGTTACACCGTCCAGGTCAACTTCCTGGCTCCAACGCAGGTGCACATCCTGCAGGAGGTACTAGGCTGTCACAAGCTGCCCCCGTGTCCCTGGCAGAGGGGCTCCTGCAGAAGCAGCACAGGGCCACCACTGGTTTGGTCATGGGGACAGCAGTGTAGATCTTCCTTCAATGCATGCACTTTGGGGTCCACCCCTTGGCTGCAGTTTTGGTTGCCACCCTCATTAGCCCTGTCTCTGACTCAGTTTGTCATCTTCCCGAGGGGCCCTGAGAGGGAGGTTTGGGGCCTCAGAATTCCTGCCCCTGCTCTCTCTGACCCAGAACTGTAGCCGCTACTTACAGGGTCCTCTTGACCTGCTTCACTACAGAACCCTCAGCCTCTGAGGGCATAAGATCTCACGTTCCTTTAGCAGTGGTTGGCAGGCTGATGTGTTGGGGGGTGGGGTGGGAAGCATTTAGACACCCCATAAAATGCGTGGCTTCAAATGCAAGAAACGTTTCCAAAGGAATTGTCATCTCTCTCCCTGTCCCCCGAGACACCGGCATCCCTGACGTTTCTAGGCTAATTTTAGAGATTGAGTAGATTTCTCTTCTTGTGTTTATGTTCGTTGCAAGGCAGATGGGAGGCTGACACCCACCCCTCCTCCCAGCCCCTCCCCTCACCCACCCCTATCCCCCTAACCCCTACCCCCACCCACCCCTACCCTGACTTGCTCCCCAGGCCACAGCAGAAAAGCATTAGAAAGGGGTAGATCAAGGCTCGGAGGCTGGAATCTTAAAAATGAGATTCAGATGCGTCCATAAATCTGACAAGGAGATCTTTAAGCTGGTGTGGGCGAAACACGTCTGGAATTCGGTCTGTGACCTCACCTGGTCATTTGCCTCATTAACTCTGCTGCTCTGGGGCACACATGGGTCTGGGGTCAGCTGGCATGTTTTCATCCCCCTTCAATATGCAGCAGCGTTCGCTTGCCCGGGGGCTGCAGAACCTCCTGCTCAAGTGTCATGGCTCGGTCTTGAGCAGAGGCAGGAGAGGCAGCTGAATGAATCCCCAGTTTGATCTCTGGAGACAAGTACCTTGTTGTGACTTTGTCATCCACAGGAGGTGGGGCGGGCAGAAGGTGGACAAGAAGCCTCCTTTCTGGCAATGCTACCTGCACGTCTGGCCCTCCCTCTGCTCCCCAAACGCTATCTGCACATCTGGTCCAGAGTTCATGAAGAATCTACGAGAGACACGCACAGAGGCATCATGCAAGAAGCAATGGGGTTTTAGAGCAAGGTGATTCTGCAATCCATGCCAGGGTCCACCCCTCGCCAGCTGAGTCAGCTTGCACGAGTCTTTCTGGGCCTTAGCGTTCTCATCTGTAAAATGGTAATAATATTTGTGCTCCCCAATTGCCAAGAGGAATGACTATAGTAACATATGCAAAGTTATTATTAAGCTGTGCACTTTGAATCGAGTATAAGAGGGACCCTGGAAATACTCCCCTCTGCAAAGGTGATCCATGGTGCTGAGAACTGAACCCAGCTCCTCTCTAAGAGCAGCAAGTGCCCTTCACCCCTGAGACACCTCTCGTCATTAAAGGGTGGTCTTCCCACTTGTGGAACAAATACCTTTACTGTACAACAGTGTGGTATGTCATGCCAGTGGCTGTCTCAGAGAGAGCTGTGCAGTGGGGCCTCATGGCTACACTGAATGAAAGTGACTTACACCGCCTAGTTTTGCAGAAGGACACTCCTTGACCTTGGCAGAACGATGCAGTTCTCTGAATGCATCCTCTGCTGCAGTGCAGGATGACAACCGTTTTCCCATGTTTGCCCATTCATTAAGGTTTAGGAAAACTCGCAAGGATTGCAAGCTGGGCGCACAGCTTGCTGACAGTCACCTACTGGCTTCAGGGACATTGCATCCAATTCTGGAGTCCCCGGAACAATGTTTCATAATAGGTTGTGTTTTTAGGCAAGGCAGAGTTTTTGCAGAATCTACTTTCAAAGCTATAGGTTGAGAGCCCTAATCTCAGGATGTGAAACTGGAACGCTTCAAAACTCTAGACATTTTTGAGCACTGACGTAAGGTCACAGCAGAATACGAACGAAATTATTAACGCCATTGAACAAGCCGTGTTGTCAGGTGGATGTGCAGATGTGGGTTTCTTTTCTGAGACAGATGTTTTGTTGGTTCAGAAACTTTAAATAAAAAAATTCTATAATCAGAATTTTTCTTGGCTTTAAGCATTTTGGATAAAGCAGATGCAATCATATTTCGAAAATGAAGTTAACCACCATTTCTACCCTCTGTCCATCTCACTCTGGACCCCACTGGCCGCTGACCACCCATCACCTCTGGGTATTTATGGGACTGTGTTTCTCTGGATAGCCAGAGAAGTTCAAATCCCCCCTTGCAGGTACTGTGTGTACGAGTACAGCCGCTAACATTTGATTATTCAGTGGCTGCCACTGTCCTCAAAGCCACCCCTCGATATCCCCCTCCCACAGTAGCCCCAAGAGCACCTGAGGATGAGTGATGTCTCCAGTCAGCCAGTCAGTAGGAGAGACAGAAGTTGACACCAGGATGGTCGCTTCAGAGTTAGAACTCAGAGAAAGTCCCTCCCTGACAAAAGGTCGGAAGCCAGACTAGACACTGTCTATACACCAGACCTGCTTCACACACACCTCAGTGTAGCGATGCAGTGAGCCACACGCTGCCTAAACCACCCTGCATCCTTCTCTGCAGAAACCCTCTATCGCTGTGACCTCCAGTGACCCCTGCATCGGTTATAGAGAGAAGGAGAGCTTTTCCCTACCACACAGGAGTCTTCACGACTTTCCCCACACCTCCTAGGACAACACTTTAATTTCCATTGGGTAGGAGAAACACCAAGGGCCATAACAGCTGTTGCCAATGGCATGGTTTCTCCATCTTTAAAAGGCTTTATAAATGGGCACAAATTAGGACGTGAAAGCCGCCAAGGAAAGCATTGGAACTCCCTCCCTCAACTTCTAGCCTCAAAGAACTTAAACTTTCTTTCATGTATGTGGGCACACTACCGCTGTCTTCAGACACACCAGAAGAGGGCGTCAGATCCCATTACAGATGGTCGTGAGCCACCATGTGGTTGCTGGGATTTGAACTCAGGACCTCTGGAAGAGCAGTGCTGAGCCATCTCTCCAGCCCTCTTGTGTACTCTAGTGGTGCTATATTCCATCCAAGAATTACCACCACCACCACCACCAAAGAATGGGTTCTGCCCTCTGTGTTCCAGAATGGACCTGGTCTCCTCCATGAGATCCCAGATGCCAGGAAGCCTGGGCCAAGTTTTCAGCAAACGCCACATGTGGGTTGGAGGTTTCTCGATCAGGACCATCCCCTCCTTGCCAGGCTTCGTAGGCAGAATTTGGACTGGAGTCACGCTTGTAGTTTTACAGGTTTTTGCAAGATGTGTCAGGATCTTTCTGGCATTTTCTTTTCCAGTAAATCCCCCAGCCTTGACTCCTCTGTGTCTGAGCCGGCTCAGCTCCAAGCTCATTCCCTTCTGTGGGAATGTTGGAAGAAGGGGGTGGGTGTCGGTTCTCTCTGCCCACAGCTGTCTGTAATCTTAGATATCCAGTCTCCATGTCTCCAGAGCCGACAGACACAGCGTTCACGCCTGTGAGTCTGGACAGTGCTGGCTGATAATAGCATTTCAGATCTTCTGCTTGGTAGGAACAGTGAGCTATCTGAAGGTCAGTGTAGCTTGGCTCCACCACCGAAACATCGTTTGGGGATACTAAACTGGGACTGGATCTTTCCTTGTGTTGAGAAAGTGATGCTCTTTTCCTACCACTGCTGTTCACGGGTAGAACTCTGAAGGTTCTGTGACTCAACAAATGCTCATGGTAAGTTAGGCAAAGTCATCTATCCCCTAAGCTGAGTGTTGGGGTTGGGGATTTAGCTCAGTGGTAGAGCACTTGCCTAGCAAGCACAAGGCCCTGGGTTCGGTCCCCAGTTCTGGGGGAAAAAAAAGAAAAGAAAAGAAAAGAAAACCTGAGTGTTGAGTGTTCAAACAAGTCAGTAGGAAGTCCTGGCTTACTGCTGTTTGTCTGGTTCTCGTTGCTATGACAGAACATTTGAAATAACTGGCTTGAAAGAAGGAAGTATATGTTTGGGCTCACGGTTTCAGAAGAGTCACCTCATGTTGCTGGATCTGTCCCTTTTGGGTCTATGGAAGGCAGGACACGATGGAGTATGTCTGTGGAGCATGGGGTAGGGCTAAGTTGTTTACCTCGTGGCAGCCAGGAAACACAGAGAAGGGACAGAGAGGCTAGGGTCCCAATATCCCCTGTGAGGGAATACCCCATGACCTAACTTTAGAAACTCCACCAGCTCCCAGTAGCTTCCCCAGCCGGGGAGCAAGCCTTTAACATGTGAGCTTTGTGGGAACTTCAGATCCAAGAAGTCTCAGACACAAAACATTACCTTGTGGTTGCCAGGCTGATCGCTAACAGAATGCAGACTACTGTTGAAATAAATGGGAATTATGCCCTTAAGCTTTTCCTTCTCTCCTTAAACACTTGAGGCATAAGACACACTCTCCAGCCACTGGTCCCAACTCAGGGTTGTTCGTGATGGGGATGATGGGGTGCCCATGATCATAGTTTTTCAAGGACACAGTGTAGCCCTTAAAAAGTCCTTAAGATCAGGGTGAGCCCACTATCATCCCAGCAACATTCCTTTCCTGCCTTTGTAAAAAAAAAAAATACAAAATGAAAATACTCACTGCCCCTAAAGCACTCAAACACTGAGAGACTGTAAGGCATCTCTAACTCAGAACAGATTCTTGAAATGGCTGTTTATCCAACCAGGCCCCACTTACCAGGAAGGATTATGAAAAAGCACCGTCCAGGAATGTGATCCATCAGGTTCATCCTGTTAAGACGCACAGTCCTATTATGGTTTGCACGTGCTACCAAACTTACTACAACTTATCCTTACAAAGCTGGTTTAATAGCTTTCACTAAGAAGAAATAGGATTTTTTTTCTTATTTTCACTAGCAACTTTTAATTTTGTTCCCTCACATGTGTGTGTGTGTGTACATATATATATATATATACACATATATGTATTAAAATTTTTTATATAAAACTAGAAGAGGATATGTGAAATATTTATTCACATTATTTTCTTAGATGACCACTAAACACAATAAATATAAATGGCCTAGATTTAAAGCATACTAATTTGGCCTCTAAATGTATCCTATCTGCCTAATGCTGCTGATTAGAAGACCTTGAAATGGAATTGTTCTGCTTCCCAAAGAAGGCCCTTGGCACCATAGAGAAAAAAGGAAAAGCAAATAACTTTTGGTTTAAATATAATCCTGATGTTTGTTCATTCATAGGTGCAAAGAGTATAGTACAGTCAGAAGATGTGGGACATTGAATGTTAGTCAACAAACCAAGTTTACAGGCATTTTATCAAATCAGCAGAGCACTGGGCTGCCCATTGTGAGTTTACTCATGGAGGAGGCAAGGGAGCAGTTCCTGTGTTTGTCATTGAGAAGAGAACCAGTTCTATATGTACAGACACACACACACACTCACATATACACACATACACACATACATACCTTCATACTCACATACATAAACATACTTTCTCATATATATATATATATGTATATATGTGTATATATATATATTCACACATTCACAGACACTCACATATACACACTCACATATTCACATACATTCACACTCACGTACAGACATGCACACTCTCTCACACATGCTAACTCTCTCACACACACAGACTCACACGCACACCTATCTTGTTGCCTGGCCTTCAGACGGGCAAAATCAAAGACTGATGCCAAGAAAATCAGGAAGCTTCAATCTGTTGTTGCTTCAGACGTTGACAGGCAAGACTGCAGTTAGATGATGTACCAAAAAGGCACTTTCACTGGATGTCAGTTGCCCAGAAGAATTTACATCAAATGAACCAGTTTTCTACCTTTTCAAACATATGAGCTACAAATCTGTCTAACTGTGACGTTTGTTTGAATAAAGAATCTAGACAAATCTCCAAGGAGTTCCCCTTCCCCTATATCTCTAGATTAAAAACAAACTGACATGGCTCAGAGGTGCAAGTGTATACACTGGGTGACCTGAGTGTGAGCTGAAGATCCCAAAAATGGCAAAAGAGGAGAGGAGATTCCAAAGAGCCGTCCTCTGATTCCACATGCTCTTTAGCACGTGTATGTGAACATATAGATACACACACACACACACACACACACACACACACAACCCTGTGTTTGGAAAACCTGTCCTAAAATTTCTCCATGCTATCCTCGTTGCCCCAGCTCAGGGTGGGTCTAGTTATATGAATTTATCTGTTTTCATCTTCATCAACAAACTATTGGTTGTTGGAGGGTCCTGACAGCATCTGCCTCCAGCTGACCACAAAGGACCTAGCATTAACCTTATATAAACACGTCCCCCAGTCAGGCCGGCACTACAAACGGTGATTGTTGAGGGTCTGGGGTTTCCTTTGCTCTGTGATACACCTAGTTCACACTTCCATTTCCTTATGGCTCCTTTACCTGAACACAACAAAGTCACAACAAGCCAGGTTGCACACACACTGGGTTCTCTTATGTCCCAGAGGAGCTGTAGCGAATCAGAAACGGGCTGACAAGCATGCGCACTGAGGATGAGCACTGAGGATGCGCACTGAGGTGCACATGCTACGTTTCCCTCCACCAACTTCCTCTTCTGTTTGCAAAGTTGGCTGAGCCCTCAGCTGGAAAGCAGCACCCACTTGCGTACCTGTGCCTAAGTCTTCCACCCTCAAGGTGGCACTGGCAAAGCCTAGGACCAGCCCCTGTCACCCAAATGTCTCTGTCACTTTTCACCTTATTTCCTGAGTGTGAGCTCAAACTCTTGAGTGAGGAGCCATGCTCCGATATCTGGAACACAGGTTCAGAGACAAGGAAGCAATAGTAGCTATTCAAGTCAGAACACAGACTCCACCCTTCTCCCCACAAAGACAAAACCCTTCCTGGCCCCCAGGAACCTGTGGGAATGCATGAACATTACACATGAGCATTACCCAAGGGAAAGTAAACATTGTTATTTAAAGACAAGCCTCTTTAGCTGGAAATAGCTCATTGCTAACCACGTGTGTGAGAAAGCTGTCATCTGCTCACACTTTGCAATTAACATACAATTAATATATAATTAACAATTAAATTCCTGTAATATTAAATTAAAGGCTAGTGTTAAATGTTGCCGTTAATCCTTTTAATGATGTTTAAAAGGCTCCTCGAAGGCAGGCATAATGTACTAAACACCCTCTACTGAGATGGAAATGGTAACATTTAAGGGTGCTAATTATTTCTTTTATTAAAAATTTGTGAGACTGGAGAGATGGCTCAGCAGTTAAGGGCACCACTGTCTGCTCTTGCAAAAGACCCAGCTTCAGTTCCCTGCACCCACATGGCTGCTCACAACTGTCTGCAACTTCTATTCGGGGGGATACGACACCCCTTCTACCCTCTACCAACACTTGACATGCATGAAGTGCACTTACAAATTCACAGGCACACACATAATATATTTTTTAAACTGTGTGCACGTGTGCATATGTATGTGTGTGGCCCGTGCGTGCATGTGTGTGTACATGTAAGGTGTGGAGAACAGAGGACATTCTGTACCTCCTTCTGTCAATTTTCACATTATTCCCTGAGGCAGGGCCTCTTAGTAAGCCTGGAGCTAGGCTGGCAGCCAACAAGCCCCACTGATGCTCCTGTTCTCATGCATACACACATACAGACACCACACACATACACACACACACACACACACACACACACACACACACACAGAGTGCTGGGAGTTCAGGGTGATCTGCCACACTGGGCTTTCTATGTGGATGTTGGAGATTTGGACTCATGTTCTCAGGCTTGCCCAGCAAGCATTCACACCCAGTGAGCCATCTCTACAGCCTTAGAATCCCAAGTATAACCCACAGACACACAGACCACATGGACACATACCCATTCAGATGGATGGATGGATGGATGGATGGATGGATGGATAGACAGCAGACAGATATGATGCATAGATTGGATAGATATAAATAGATAGATAGACAGACGGACAGACAGATATGATGGATAGATTGGGTAGATAGATGATAGATAGATAGACACATACATACATAAATATATACATATGTACATACAGACGTACATTCATACATGCATAGATACATAGCTAGATACATAGATACACAGATATATAAATAGATACACAGATGATACATATGATATAATGATAATAGATAGATAGATAGATAGATAGATAGATAGATAGATAGATAGATAGATAGATAGATAGATGGATTGATTGATTTACAATTTAATTTGGGGACTCAGGTCTCAGTTGTCCATTTCCTGTTTGAAAACTTGGTGACACAAAATTTCCCCACCATCTAGACAGATCCAAGTAAAAGGGAGCTGACTGCAGAGCAAACCCTGGGTTCATATTTGAGTCTCCTTAAAGATTAGCTGGTGTAGAGTGCTCCTAGCTGTGCAACTTTCCTCTAGTTACCAAACTTCTCTGAGACAAAGTAAACCTGGGACACAGAAGAGTTTTCAGCTCATGTACTGCCTCCCCTGCCATACAAGGGGTCACCAAAACCCCTTGTTTCTTCCTTTGGGAGGTAGCACTGGTCATCTCCTCTCCACCTGAGCTTTCATGTCTCAGGGGAATCCTTTCTCACCTCATCTCTGCATGGCCATGGCTGCTGGGTGGGTGTCACTCACTCACAGGAAGCCATCTTCTGGTTTCTCACAGCAGCATTCTCTTGAATCTCTCTCCTGCCATCTTGGTCCTGGCAGTCAGGCCCTTCCACAACCTGGTAATCACGGTATGACATGCATGCTAACCAGCCAACATAGACGAAGACCATGAGCACCCACATGTACCCACATGTGCGATTTCAGTGGCTTAGCTGCCAGCCTGCACTTGACCCTTTGTATGTCTTGAGCGGAACTCTGAAAGACAGGGTATGGTTGGGCTAGCTACTGTGCTCCTGTTGGGCAGACTCTCCTATGTCATCAGCCTGTCTCCTAAAGGATGCTCCTACAATTCTCTGCATCCAGCAGGAGCATTAGTAGGCCCAGACCCCCACAGCCCTCTCTGTGTAGATGCCAGCCATGCTGCTTCGGGTCCTCCTGCTAAGGTCTCCTGAGCTCAGACCTCCTTCTTTTACCTGCTGTATTTACAACTCACACCTTCTCCTCACCTGTCACCAAATTAACACCTCCAGTTCAGATCTCAGTCAGAGTATCATTTCCTTAAGACTCCTTTTCTAGCATCTTTGAAGAGATCAAAAACCCTGTACCAACCTTACTTGAAACCTTGACTGGTATTAGGCAGACACCAACCAACCAGAACATAGGATCATCAACATGGATACTATGTCCATTCTCTAGAGACTTCCTGAGAGCTGGGTGTTGAAAATGCTCCAATGTAGGCAGGGAGGAGAATCCTGAGAGCATTGTCCCCAAGGCATTAGGGACCCAGAACACAGGACAAGGGATACCCCGAGCACTAGAAAAGATGTTTTGTATTCTTTAATGCCCTTTCAGACTTGAATAACTTAAAGCGATGGTTTGTCCATTTTCACAGGTTTACAACCTGAGCTCCCTTCAGCTAAGTGGTGTCTTGGTTCACCAGCAGAGTCTACTGGGGAAGGGTGGCTTTTCCAATTGAATGCAGAGACCTGGATGAGTATCACTCTGTCCAGATAGGTTTTTTGGAAGCATGAGGTCTCCGTGTAGCTGACCTTTTAATATGGTAGAAACAGAAGCCACCAGCACTCTGAAGACCCTGGGTCTGTAGTCCCGAGGAGGTTTCACAATGTGGTATATTGCTTCAAAAGCACTTCTTAGAACCAGACTGAAGGTGAGGACCAGGAATTACATAGAGAGAGGAAAGGGAAGGAGAGTGGCCACTGAGGACACTACCCACCACAACTGGTAACACATATGAATATTCCAACCCAACAAGCTTGCGCTTTGGGGCTGAGCCAGCAGAGTTAACCTGTTCTGTAGGCTGCTAGTGCAAGTTTACATCAGCTTGTGACTTACCCGAGGTGCCCACTTTACTGCCTGCCGTGCCTCTGATATCCAGCCGTGTGCCTGCCACACTGTGGCCCCCGGTAAGCACTGACTGAAGGAATGAATGCCCCAAAGCAGAGTTGCCCAAATTGCAGTAGCCCTGGACTGCTTCAGGGATGAGGGCCATTAACTTGTGTGTAGTGAAAATTTGACAAAGGGTCTTTTTTTAAAAAAATAATACGGAAATTGGGAGTTGCGATTCTTGCAGGCAGAGTGACTAGTTGCTTGAAGGCACAGGGATGCGCACGTGAATGTCAGACATGAGCTGTCTGTGGGAGGCAGAGGAAGGAGGGAGCTAGAATAAGAAAAATGACATCCTCCTGTAGGTCTTCCCACCTCCCCGAGTTACAGAGGTTCTTAGCTCTGCACAGATTCCTACAACTGATAAGGATCATCAATAACAGAAGCCACCCACCAAGATTCAGGGAGACACCTCCCAGGAAACCTCCTGAGGCGAAAGGGAGCGTCCTCTTCCAGTTAGGAATGTTTGCATGAGGTAAAGGTGGACCAGGCAGGCAACCAAGGAGGAGAAATGGAAGAAAACAGTCAGACACCTGAGTCTCCCTTCAGATATGCCAAGCTCTGATGACTAGACCCGAGTAAGGTGCCTCCCTGTGCCAAACTGGCCCATAACTGCTGAGGACACAAACAGCCTCAGCGCTGGACCTCCCTGATGAATTTCATTAACCCACATTCTGCCTTGTTATTGGATGTGACAACCCCAGTCTTCCAACGTCTTTGTCCGGAACATTCCATCTTCCTGTTGGGTCCAGCTTTATAACAAGAGACCTGTTGCTGATTTGAGTCTGTATCTTACCTGCTCCATCTACACATCATCACCCCCCAGCTTGTAGTGCTACCCTCTGGTCTCCCACCTCCACTCTAAGCCTACTGACTCTTCTAAGTTCAGGAACATCTGAACCCAGTACAAATCAGTTCCAACAAGCCATCACTGACTCTAGCTTCTCCCCACTGATCCTTCCTAAAGAGTTCTGCCTCTCTTGTAAGTCCCAGGGGGTTGGAATGTCTGCTATAAGATTGTGTCTTCTGCATACGACAGGGAAGTTGCACCCATGAACTCTCAACAGTATGGCTTCATTAACAAGACCCGAACAGTGGAATACCAGTTGAAGAGAACCCTCGAAAGGCCCTGCCCCCAGATGAAGAGCTACAAGAAGTTAATGGCTGCTGAGAAAAGGAAATTCAGTCTTCCCCAGATGTGAAAGCCCCAAGCGGTTATCCAATAGTAAGTGCTTAACTATCAACACATATACATACATGCAACACTACATGGACGCAGAAAGATTTATATATATTTATGTATTTATGTGTATGCATGCCACAATAGTAGTTAAAGAAAAATGGAGTCATGAATTTGTGAAGGAGGGGAGGGGGATATGGGAGGAGTTGAAGGGAGGAAAGGAAGGGTGGTAGAATATAAACACGGTACTCATATGAATCCTCAAAATAAAAAACTTTCCTAAAAAAAGATTCCTAACTTTCTCTGTGTGGCCATAGCAGCCTGTGGTGGTTGCTTACCCATGAGTCAGAGATGGATTCAAGGTGAAGCTGCTAATGGCACAGAGACAGTTCCCCCAGGTTCCCCCAGGCTGTGTACTCATGTGAGTCCCTAACCACTACAGGTTCTGACTCTGACTTTTTCACCATTTCCTTCCCCTTGCTACCCCGTGTTCTATGGCTGTGGGGAAAAGGAGTCCACTCACAAGATAATGTCCAGCCAAGAATATGTGTAGCCTGTGTCTCCTGGACTATGTTTCTGTGGTTCACTTCAAGGTAAACCCACAGGGGCTGAAAGCAAACAGTGAGATTTGAACCACTGGATGCTTGTCGGGATGAGGGAGGGGCAGTGACGAACAAGTTGTGATTAGACTGTTCCACAGTTTGTTGAATGGTAGTTCATCTAGACACATCAGAAACAAGTACAATTTCTTGCTGGAAATAATAGGAATGTTGAATTAGGTAGCTTTTATAAAGGATGAAAATACATCCTGACCTCCATGTGGAAGTCTGCGCATAGGACCTACGTTAGATTTTCTTCAAGTCCTCTTCATACTTGCTGTGCCGAGACTCATGGTCCCAAGGTGGCTACACCATCCCAGAAATCACATCCAAAGCTATTGGACTCGAATTTATGTATTGTTTCCGGATCAGTCTTTCGGCAGAAGAACATCATGCTAAGTGAAAATCTCTTTTTTTTTTTTTTTTTTTATTAACTTGAGTATTTTATTTTACATTTAGAATGTTATTCCCTTTCCTGGTTTTCAGGGCCAACATCTTCTTTATGGGTATTCCCTTCCCATCCTCCCCCATTACCACCCTCCCCCAACAGTCTAGTTCACTGGGGTTCAGTCTTAGCAGGACCAAGGGCTTCCCCTTCCACTGGTGCTCTTACTAGGATATTCATTGCTACCTATGAGGTCAGAGTCCAGGGTCAGTCCATGTATAGTCTTTGGGTAGTGGCTTAGTCCCTGGAAGCTCTGGTTGGTTGGCATTGTTGTACATATGGGGTCTTGAGCCCCTTCAAGCTCTTCCAGTTCTTTCTCTGATTCCTTCAACGGGGGTCCTGTTCTCAGTTCAGTGGTTTGCTGCTGGCATTCTTCTCTGTATTTGCTGTATTCTGGCTGTGTCTCTCAGGAGAGATCTACATCTGGCTCCTGTCAGCCTGCACTTCTTTGCTTCATCCATCTTGTCTAATTGGGTGGCTGTATATGTATGGGCCACATGTGGGGGGCAGGCTCTGAATGGGTGTTCCTTCTGTCTCTGTTTTTAATCTTTGCCTCCCTATTCCCTGCAAAGGGTATTCTTGTTCCCCCTTTTTAAAGAAGGAGTGAAGCATTCACATTTTGATCATCCGTCTTGAGTTTCATGTGTTCTGTGCATCTAGGGTAATTCAAGCATTTGGGCTAATAGCCACTTATCAATGAGTGCATACCATGTGTGTTTTTCTGTGATTGGGTTACCTCACTCAGGATGATATTTTCCAGTTCCTCAATTTGCCTATGAATTTCATAAAGTCATTGTTTTTGATAGCTGAGTAATATTCCATTGTGTAGATGTACCACATTTTCTGTATCCATTCCCCTGAAACTCTTTAATATACTGTAGGCTTACATTTTTTTAAAAAACCTACTTTAATAAGGGTACTTAAATGCTTTAACCTCCCTTCTAGCCCACCACCCACCAGAGGTAGCAGAAAGAAAAAGTTCATAGAGCAAAGGAAGATGTGGATCTGTTTAGGAATAGTTTGGAGGGGCGGAGCAAATCTAATCTGTGAGAATACTGGCAGTGCAGTTCACACAAATCAGCAGAGGTAGCTCGATCCACTCGTACATGCCATTCACGAATCAACAGGGCAGTTTGATCCAGAAGAAACCTCAAGACTCGGCCAATTGGCCCAAATCATCTGAGGCCACCAGAACACCACCAGAAGTTCTTACTGCACTTCTATGAAGTCATGACAATGACAAGCAAAGAGTGTCAAGGTGAACCAACGCCACACAGTGCCGCCCAAACATCACCTATTTTCTCAAGCGTTGCTCTAGCGAAATATCACATGTATTTGTAGACGGCTTCCAGAACAACACCACGTGTCTCCCAAATGTCAGCATCAGCAAAAGCATCCTCTTATAAGACCATCTCCAGAAAGGTGTCACACAGCACAACCAAGTCTGCAAAGGAATCAAAGATTTCCACGGGTCAGTAATTTACCTATGGAGTCCAATAAGGTGAGATAGAGAGTTCTCCCCAAGTTCTTTTTTTCCCCCTTAGATATTTTATGTATTTATATTTTAAACATTATCCCTTCCCCCCCCACTTCTCCCATACCCCTTTCTCCCCTACCCAAGCTCTTATCACAGCCATACACTGTCACTCATGCAAGAAACATACCAGAGTCTGAAGTCGTTTCAAAGCATATAAGAGTAATTCCCTAGGTTCTGTGTGATCTTACCCCATCATGCCCATCTCACCATAGTTGAAACTCTCCAACACCCTCTCAAATCTTAACAGATTTGAGGGATGGTCCACCACCCACCAGAGGCAGAGGAAAGGGAGGGCATGGATGTGAACCTGTTTAGAAACAGGTTTGTGGGGGAGGGGGATTCTAATCTGCGTTGTCAGAATATCAGCAGCTCAGTTCACACGTGTAATCTTTCCCATGTTACACCCACATTGCCCTGTCCAGTTAGCACCCCCTTTGTCCTTGGGACACCATACTACCTAAGCTGGTGGGTACACGTGAAGTTCATCTCCTGTTTCTACACATTCCTAAAGCATCTATAATTTTATCATACATATATAATATGGAATAATACCCAATAATCGTAAACCTTCTTCCTATTTCTCCTACCTCCTATGTTGCGTGACAGCAAAGACCACTTCTTGAGAATCTTTTCCTTCTTTATGGATTAAAGAAATATACAAGCAGGGCACTCTACTATCTCAGATGTGCCTCACAATCACTTTATAGTGACATCATATTTCTTGATTACTTGTCTCTCAATTACATATTGGGGGAGGGGTTCTAGTGATATCAAAGAGTCAGCCCCAAACTGTCACTCAAAAGACAGTTGGTGTAACAACTGGAGACTCAAAGCCAGCTACATGGTTAGGCCTTAAAGGCAGTTCTTCACATCTGGATATTAAAGTGCCTGATAAATTACTGTTTCCCAATACATTATTCTCAATACTTGATTTAAGCTGGGTGTGGTGACTCATTCCTGTAACTGGAGAGGGCAAAGAAGAAGGATTGCTATGAGTTTGAGGCCAGCTTGGACTATACAGTGCATCCAGGGAAACCCCAAGCAGAATTATGAAACAAAATACTCATCTTGTAAGCCTTTAAGAATGTTTTTCAGATAATAAGCTCTGTTGCTGTGCAGTGGGTAACTGGCCACAGTAGAGTCTTAGAGAATGAAGATAAATGTGCAGGTGCTGTACAGACCCAGCCCAAGCAAGACAGCCAGCTATGCTGTTTTAACCTGGCATCTAGCCCAGACCTGAGGCCAACACACATACACTTCACCACGTTTTAAGTTGCTGAAATGTGTTATCATGGTGTGCTTGCAAAGCTGCCTTCTAATTGTAGATCACAATTGGTCATATCTCTCTCTCTCTCTTCTGAGCTCTCTTTTTGAGATGTTTCAGTAGTCCTTGTCTGAAATGGAGTGTTTCAGATTTACCGCTTTTTCAGACTTAAGAACATTGACATATATATAATGAGGTGGGTGTGTGTGTGCGTGTGCGTGTGCGTGTGTGTGTGTGTGTGTGTGTGTGTGTGTACATATGTCTACGTCTATGTGTATGTATGTTAGGGATATAGTCCAAGTCGAAACATTTCATACCCACCTCACACGCACAGCTTGCATATGATTTAATATGACACTTTTAGTGTATCTCCATGTTGACTATGGCATGATATCAGGCACTTGTAATATCACATGAATGTTTCAAAACATTCGGAGCTTGGAATCCTTGAGTTAGGGATGTGTAACTTCCAGTTACTGAAAGATATGAAGAAAAGTTGTCTCCACAGATGTGCAGTCTGGTGTAGGAGACAGAATTGTTAAGTTGCCACAACACCGAAGCTATGTGGGCATAATGCTTCCTCAGAAGACTGACAGTGGCCTTCACACTGTGCAGAGTTTAGCAACAAGGCAGTTTCTGTCATGTTCTGCAGCACAAGCTCCTGGCTGGAGTCCCCCACAGTGCAGGATTCTACCTGAGAAGAGGTCTAGCTCCCGAGGTTCTACCTGTAAGAACCCCAGTGAGCAGCTTTAAGAAGCCCCAGTCTATTAACACTTGTTACCTATCACTCCCGCTGAGTGAGATGCATGTGATTCCTCACCAGACTGAACTGCACTTCTGCCTGAACTGAAAGAGCTGAGCGTATTACCCCAGTCTATGCTATGCCATGGGAGGCCACCAGATAGTAGCAGCTACAGACAAAGGCATGGAACATACCCTCTGTTTAGTCTCCTCACAAGAACCCCTTCCTAGGGGCGACTTCCAGAGCTCACATCACAATCACAAGTCACAGCCAGAGCTAGACCAAAGCCCCACCCCACCCCCAGCCCCAGCCTAGGCAGTGGTCCAACCTTCCCTGTGCTCGGCAGGGAGGGATAAGTATTCCTCAGAAGTATTGGAGACCACTCCAGTGGGTTTTATGGGCTCAAAGTCCAGAGAAAGGCTAAGATGCTGTCAAAGGCCTGTATTCGAGCATTACCCAAGTTTTGGGGTTTTCCCCCCACCCATTGGTTAGTGTCAAGGCTCTGGTCCTCACACAGATCTGAGCAGCAGCTGGAATCCACAGCAGGGCCGTGACTGAGAAATGAAATTCGGTCATGTGGATACATCCCAGACACCACAGACTTAGTGGCTGACCACTCCCAGTTAATGGATGTAACCATCTCAAACCTGATAATACAACTGTGTCTTCATCCTAAAGAATCCTTCAAATAAATCATGTGGACGCCAGCATTTGGACATCTACCAAAAAAACAAAGAACTATCCATGACACATGGCCAGGGAGACAGCCACTTTGCCATGGTCATTAATATCCTAGGGTGCAGGCTCTGTGGGCCATTTGTGATACCTCCACAGTTGGAAGAAAGGTGACAAAGTTGAGGGGTAGCAGCCTCTTCACCCAGGGAGAGCAGACTCCGGGAGCTTCCCCGGGGTCCCTCATCTATGTAACACCTGGAATAAAAGCTGAACCCACTAGGAAAAATAAGGGTGAGAACGTAGCTTCTACCCTTGTGAAGCTTACGCTCCAGTAGAAACTGGAAGGTGCATTTCTTACTTATCAACGTGGATGCTGGGACAGAGGGCTCCTGACCCAACGGGACAAGAATACCAAAGCTACTTTGTGCTTTCAGACTCCCGGCGTGGGAATCACCATCCAGGCAAGGGGTTGCGAGGCGAACAAATGGAAGAGGAACTTCACAGACTTGTGAATACACAAGGGAGCAGAAGGGAAGAAAGGGTGGCGGTCACCCTCCACGGAATGATGAGAAAGCCCATGAGAGGAGACTGGAGGGGGAAGGAGACTGGAGGGGAAAGCCGACTGCCTCAGAATCTTGCTGAGCAATAAAGAGAACGGAAGTTTCAGTTTTAAAACAGTATGAAAACAAGGATTAGTTTTACATAGAGGATTTTGCCACCAAAAATGCATGAGTTTGCTAAGTCCACACATCTAAGGCACTTGCAAACCGGGCTGAGAGAAATCACTGTGAAAGTGTCTTTGTTATCATTGAAGTCAAGAATGGAAGCAGGCAGATGAGTGTGATGCTTCCGGGGTCCTTGCGAGGACCTTGCGGGGTCCTCGCAGGAGCCTGATTCGAGGCAGTGGCTGTGAGGGCAGAGAGAAGCAGGATACACAAGACAATACAACAAACTGTATAGTCAGGAGGATTTGCTGATGAATGGAGCAGGGAGATGGAGGACCCCCAGTTTTCTGTCAATGCAAGCAGATAGTTCACCAGTCTACAGTAGCTGACTTATCCTGAAGAGGACCAAACCAGAAGAAGCCAGATCCAGAGGATGGCCAAGCCTGGTGTTCAGGCTAAGATCCCTTCACCACCGTTGATCTTACATCTTTGGAGTTCATTGCCCTTGGGAGGACTTCAGGTTCCTTGCAAACCTAGCTGGGTTATAGACTAGACTATAGTAGCATCACAATAACTGCCTACAGGGAGCTGGGATCCTGAAAACCTGGGGAGAAGGTACACTTAGCAGCAGGAGCCATGAAACCAACCAGCCTGACTCTCTTTCGGTGATCAGATAGTTCGCCTACATGGAAAGGGAAGGCTAAGCAAGAATCATGCATGGTTAGGTAGCACACCAGCCCTAGAACAGAAATCTAGTAAATACATAATTTTGTGTCTGGGCCTGGCTTTTCACGTGGGTACTGGGAATACAGACTCAAGTCCACATGATTTTGAAGCATGCCTGTAGTCCTAGCGTTAGAGAGCCGAAACCAGGAGCCAGCCTAGAAAAAATAGGAAACGGCCAGCTCAGCGAGAGACTGTATGTCAGAGAATAAGATGGTGATTGCCTTAGTTAGGGTTTGACTGCTGTGAACAGATACCATGACCAAGGCAACTCTTATAAGAACAACAAACATCTAATTGGGGCTGACTTATTACATATCCAGAGGTTCAATTCATTATCATCAAGGTAGGAGCATGGCAGCATCCAGGCAGGCATGGTGCAGGAGGAGTTGAGAGCTCTACATCTTCATCTGATGGCTGTTAGCAGAATACTGGCTTCCAGGAAGCTAGGACTAGGGTAGTAATGCCCATACCCACAGTGACACACCCACTCCAAAAAGGCTACACCTCCTAATAGTGCCACTCCCTAGGCCAAGCTTATACAAACCATCACAGTGATACAGGAAGACACTTGATATATACTGCTCTAACTTCCATGAGTGTGTGCACAGACTTGTACAGTCACATGCAAAAGCATGGGCACACACACACACGCACACACACACACACACACACGCAAAACAAAATAACAATAGATCAGATGAACTGTGTGTAGAACTGATGCTGGAAACATGAAACTTATGAAGGACTGGAGCATGCAGCTAAGGTGCAGCTTCCGGGCCCAGCGAGATTGTTTTTAAAATTTACGTGGAAATGCAAAGGGAACTGAAATAGCTAAAATGAACAATGAAGTGGGAGGAGCAGCCTGCAGATCCAGAGCTTCACCAAGACTCGATTAAGTCAATGCTGTAACTTTAGACAGCATTGCAAAGTCTGCTGGACAGTAGAGTCTTCTGAACTCACGGTGCCCGTGTAACCTGCCGTACATAGAAGAAACAAAATCCTCCTTTGTGTAAGTGCCAATCTAACATGAAGCTTACTTCACAGTCTGTAATGGAATCAAATATAAGACTGCAGCATTAAAAGGGTTGTAGGGGAAATCTCCAATACCAGAAGTCTAACACATGAAAGGAAAAATTAATAATTGAACTTCATTGAAAATTTTAAAACTTTCATTGTGTGAAAAACCTGATATCATCATGAAAAGACAAGCTATAGGGTGGGGGTATATTTACAACAACAACAACAATAATATAATAATAATAAATCTGACTGAGGGTTAGTCAGCATACAGAAGGTAAAAAGGATTCCAACCAGGCATGGTTCCTTAGTCCAAATAGGTTATATTCCATAGGACACCACTTATTTAACATTACTTAAATGATAAAATTATAAAAACAGATGATTGGTGAGTGAGTGCAGGAGATTATTGGGGGTGGGGGAAGGAGAACAGGGGATACTAGGTGTGTCTATTAGAGAGCAGAGCAAGGAACTCTGTGATGAACACACTGTATGCCTTGTGTCTATCAATATCAGAATCCTTGGTGCAACACTGTTTCACAGTTTTGTAAAACTTGCTCACTGGGAGAAAGGAGCCAAGCATACTGGTGTTTCTAACAACCATGTGGAATCCCTAAGCATCTCAAGGGACAGTTTAATTTTGTGTCTATCAATGTCAGGATACTCGGTGCAACACTGTTTCACATAACTTGATCACTGGGAGAAACGTGTTTCTAACAACTGCATGGACTCCCTAAGCATCTCAAGGCACAGTTTAATTTTTTATTTTATTTTAAATTACATGTACATGTTACTTGAGAGCCT
The DNA here is from genome assembly GCF_011064425.1 of Rattus rattus. Classification (NCBI taxonomy): domain Eukaryota; kingdom Metazoa; phylum Chordata; class Mammalia; order Rodentia; family Muridae; genus Rattus; species Rattus rattus. The sequence goes on from NC_046167.1 coordinate 78,149,829, forward strand.
AGAATGTGTAGGGCACACCACAGAACTAGAGAGACAAGCGACACTCAAAGGGCTCTGGCTTTTAAAAATGTATATAGTACCTGGGCTGTTCAGATGGGAAATATAATCACCAATGACATACATGTATATCCAATAGCAACTGGCCATCTACGGCTCTGCTCCTCTCTCCTCAGAAGGGATATTGGGGCTTCAGAGAATTCCCCCCTAGCCTGCTAACCTTCATGCTCTGCCCACGGCCTTCCTACCTCACGCCGTTGCTGATCATGAATTCACAAACAGCTGAGAGGGAGTTTTCTCCTTATTGCTAGCCTCTCTGAACCCCAAAGCATGCCAGCAAGCCACGGCATCTCCATCGAGACTACAGACACATCAGCCCCTTCTGTAGAGATTATGGGGTACATTTTTTTTAAAGAGTAGCTAATGGGCCACTGTTTGCTTCCAAGCTATATTTTTTTTTTAAAGCAATGAAAATGTAACTCAAAGAGTAAACTGGTCTTTCGTCAGCGCCTCCCAATCCCCTGCCAGTGTGTGGCACAGCATCTGAACCTCTGGAAACTTCATACAACAATGTTGAATCATGTGTTTCCAGAAACTTCTTACCCCCCACCCACTTCATGAGCCTGTGCCCAGCTCCGGGTCCTGCTGGCCTTTTCATTCTGTGCAGTGGAGGGAAGGGGGACACAATTCCCAGGGTTAAGAGCTGGCAGTGAGACACACAGAAGCCCGGCTACCACCACCGGGTAGGGCCATTCAGAGCTCCATGTGGCCCTCCTTTGTGCCAGTGGGTGAGGCTTCCCACCCTTGGTTCCGGTGACTTGGAATGCCCAGGGCCTAAACTTAATTAACTTCTCCAAGCCGGGACTTTTCCATCGCAGCCTGCATCCTGCTTCGTGGGGTGGCAGGACTCAAGGGCTCCCTGCACAAACAGGAGGCCAGGGACCTTAGTGGCCGCAGCAAGCAAGTACAACAGGGCCAGTAGCATCCTCATTAAACACTGATTAGCAAGTGGACTCGGTCCAGGCCAGCGCAGAGCTGAATGAGAGAGATTTCTTTCTTCTCCTTTTTTTTGCCGACAGTTGATCAGATGTGGGCAATTAAGAACCCCCACACCTCCAGCCCTGGTATTTTTTTGAAGCAGGGAGCTCATACCAGCCAAGCCATAAAGACGCCATTGTCTCTAAGAACAATATACCCTACTAATCTCACTTCTGGCAATTTACTTTTTCTTCCCAAGCAGATTTAGAAACTTAAAAAAAAAAAAAAATTCTTTGAAAGAGTCCGGGGGAGGAATACTTCATAGTATCTAATCCTAAGGCAAAGTGGGAGTTTTCGTGTTCCGTCAGCTTTTCTTTGAATGGGCACTGGATAAATAAACTTCTACTGCCTGGCCACATTGAGGCGGAGACCGTGAGGATCCAATTATGCATATGGAGGCGTGTGCTTTCTGGTTTGCAAATCAAACACAAAGAGGGTAGTGCCAGAGGGCCTTACTCTCAGGCCTCCGCACAAACTCAGGGACCCGCCAGGTGAGAACCGCTTTTGTTAAGTGTTTAAAAGCAATCTCTGCCCCTCTTTAATTTTCGAGTGGTAATTAGGCTCCCAGATCCAGTCCAACCTGGTCCATTTCAGACTACGGGCTGGTGTGGGGGTGAGGCTAGGGGGTGTCCTGGAAGCAGCCTGCCTGGAGGGGCGGAGGGGCGTGGGCAGTGGGTAAGGGCAAGACTTCTAAGAACCTAAAAGATTTCCAGCCTAAGGGCCCAAAAGTTTGACAGGCGCGTACTGAGAAGTTGTTTTTGCCCTTAAAGAGAGAAAAGGTGGGGAGGGGGGGAGGAAAACAAAGGTGGGAGCTACAGGGTGGGAAGGGAACGGGCGGGAGTGGGGGTAGGGGAACGGGATGTGGGGACCGGGTGGAGAGGTTGGGGATGGGGAATCAGGGAGTAGAGGGGCACCAGGCAGCATCAGAAACTTGAGCCTTAGAAAACAACAGCAGAGCGAAGGGGAAAGCTGATGGCTAGCACTGAAACTGTTCGTTTGCATATTCAGCCACTGAATCCCCATTAATGAGCCCAGTAGCTTTGGCTCCTGCAGAGACTGAGGGGTCTCTCTAAAAAGACCAAACTCAAGAAAAAGGAACCAAGAAACTCCAAAGGCCCTGGAAAACAGCTAACCAGGGAGCTTCACTTCCTGTCATGCCCCAAAGGGACCTAGGAAAGAAATGCCAACAGCTCCAGCCTTGTGGGCCTGTAGGGGAGATCGTGCTAGGCAAGCTGCTACATACACTGACATACATGCATGCCAGTGACATAGATATTCCCGCTCTATCTCCTGGGAAGTCAGGGGGACACCCTGTGCATCCCCCTTTTTGGAACAAACGATTTTTCAGTTGTTGAGTGACTCGGAATTAAGATGCTGTGTGTACTTGGAATAGAGAGGGGCTCACTGTGGAGATCTGGCAAGGTTGAAAGTCTGTGGTGTTGGGTTACAGTCAGAAAACCCAGGCCCCTATAGGAAGCACCCAGGTAACAGCAAGAAGAGCTATACTGGAGTCTAGGGTTTCCAAGGAGCAGGAAGGAAATCTCAGGACTTTTAGAAACAGAAAATGTAATTCTCAGCTTGGATGCAAGCTGAGGCTTCTTCACCAGCAGGGCTTCTTGTACTGTTAAGTTTGGAGTCATACAGACCTCGGTTCAGAACCTGACCCAGCTCCTGGCCAGCTGTTAAAATTCCTCACATCTGTGCCATTGAACTCCTTCAGACCATTAAATAAAATAATAAAATGTTTGTCATACCCAAATGACCCTTATGGGAAAACCAGCCTCTGAGACTGTATCCACATCTGTGCCTGATTCCTGAGAGACTGAAAGGGAAAAACACAGCCTCCAAAAGAAATAGCGGTGTACTTGATTGGCAAGAGGAATAGCTGGGTCTACTTAATTGTGCAGAGGTAACAGATGGAAACACTGTATCCCATCACGAATGCAGGATACATCATGAATGCAGGATACATCGACTGCAGACAGGGAGTCCATCCAGTCCCCACTGTGCACCAGCTTTCTGTACTGCAGATCAGAACCGGGCATCCCTCTAGTTCCCACTGCATAGTAGCTTTCTGTAGAAGCTGTTACTATGAACTAGCATCATGTCCAAAGAACTCGCCATTGGTGGATGACAAGCAACACAGCTGCCCTGGGAGGCAGAACGTGGTAAAAAGCAGAGGAGCTGACAAAGAAGGGCAGGACACACCAGGGAAGGAGAGATTAGTTCTACATAGGAGGATTAGGAGAGGCTTGAGGTGGGAGCTGGCACCAAACCAAGACTGGAAGCTAGGTAGAAAAGCAGAATGAACCTCGTTAGAGGAGGGACAGCGTGAGTGTAGAGAATGCAAGGTATGCCTGAGCAATGGTGGGTGTGTAGCCCTGCCTTCCCAGAGCTAGGCGCACAGATGAGTCTCTGTGTAACGTTAATTTTTCAAACCTTAATTGTAATGAAGGTCCTCAAACGACTTAACCTCCCTTTTAGCCCCTCTTAGCAGAGGTAGTGGGAAAGAAAGGATACGGAGGCAGAGGGAAGTTCTTTGGAGCGACTCCCATCTGTGTTGGATACACCAGCAGTCCAGTTCGGTAGAGTTGGGATAGCAAACAGGAGTCAGAAACAGTGATGTGGCCTAGCAGAGACAACCAGGCCTTGGCATTAGTCAGCAGGAGGGGCAGAAGGAACGTCAGGAAAAGTTCTTGAATGTGCCTCTCTCAGCAAAGCGAAGATCAGCGAAGACAAGAGACTAACAAGCATTGCACAGCTAGCTCAGTAAGCGAGCCTATCCCCATCCCCGCCCCCCCCCCCCCCGCCCCCCGCCCCTGGCCCCCCCGCCCCCCGCCATTGGCCTTTGAGTCCTATTTATAGCCCTCCAAACATCACGTGTCCTCCATGGGTCTTACCTCGGTATGTGCAGCTGTCTCAGCTGACATCACTCTGCCAATCAGCCCAAGTCTGAGTCTCAGCTACACAATAAAAGGCAGACCAATACATGTGTGTCATTAGCAAAGAATCCTTCACCACGTGTCCTTTCATGTGCTTGCTTTAGCAGAACATCCTCTCTCCTGTGTCTGCTTCAGTGAAATGTTCCTTCACGAGTCGGCCTTAGCCTTTCACACCTGCACCCACTTTAACAAAACGTTCCTTCACGTGTCTGCCCCGGCAAAACACCATCCAACACAACTGACTTCCCAGAGAACCCTTAAAGTTTCCACTTCCATCTCTCAAGATCTATGGCAGCTGGGCACCTTCTGTCAGTAGCAAGCGAGTGAATGGATTAGAGATAGGAAGACCCCCAAAAGCCAGGGACCTGACATCTCTGCAGCACAGGGCAGATGACAGACTGAGGCAGAGTTGGGAGGACACCTGGGAACATGTGGAACTATCAAGGGAACTGTCATTGTGGGACTTTGGGCGGGAGAGATAGAGGAGAAAGTGGTTGATGGCACTTGGGATCTGAACACTGGAAACCAAAATGCCTAGGACAGTCTTAACCCGCAGAGGGAGGAAACGGAAACTACACATTTCGTAGGCGTGTTTACAGACAGCGTCTGAGCATGGCCCTCTTTTATGCTACTGTTGCTGACGGGGCTTTGAGTTGAGAACAGCAACAGAGACTGTAAGCCTGGACAAGTGGGAGATTTGCAGTCAAGGCCAGAAAGCAGGAATGCACTCAGATGTAGGTTGATATTTATATGCAGGTGAGGGCTGGCACAAGTTAGGTCAGAGTCATAACTGGACAGAAATAATAATAATAATAATAATAATAATAATAACAACAACAACAACAACAACAACAATAATAAAGCAGGGACAAAGTTTTGTAAGGCGGGAGAGAAGGAAGGAGAATCAAGATGGAGATGGGGAAGGATGACCCAGATCCAGGTGGTCTTGAATTGCTGAGGTAGCTGGGATGGATTTCTGTAGGTAAATTTATCTATCTAGGTGGGCGGTTTATATCCTTATCAATGGTTGTGAGTTTATTGTGTGGATGTACTGTGGATTGAGAATTGAACGTATAAATCTGACTGTTGGGTTATAGTTTGTTGAGTCTTGATTTTAACGGGTTATTGGGAGTTTATACCATAACTATTAGGGGGCGGATGCTGGGAGTGTAAACAGAGCAGCTGCAGAGAGTTACGAGAGGGTAGCCACCACTGAAACCAGGCAGTGGATGCTGGGAATGTGAACAGAGTCCACGGTAAGAAAGCCGCGCGGTAGGCGGTCTCTATATGAAACTGGTGTGGCAGCAACCTGCCTGTCCAATGGCCCCACAGATCCAGAACGAGAGAGAGAGAGAGAGAGAGAGAGAGAGAGAGAGAGAGAGAGAGAGAGAGAGAGAGAGAGAGAGAGGACGACCAATTGCAAGGGCACACATGGGAACCGGTCCAGTGATTTTTACTTTTTACTTCGACACTCAGACACATATACAAAGGTAATTTGACTCCGGAAAATCATCCCAAAAAAACCATGAGAGAACTGAGAAGCAAACCAGCAGACAAGGTAACGCAGAATAAGGACACCGTTCTAAGGCTAGAGGCAATAAGCAGACTAGAACCCACAACTTGAACTATCAAGAACTCTGGGGACACAGACCATAGAACAAGAGGAAAGAGGGACATCACAGAGAGCTGTGCAGAGCCCGAGAGAGCCGCTCTCGTTTCTACCTCATGAGTGAGCTGGTGATCAGGGACAAGTGTCTTGCTGTGAGTGTCGTACTGTGTGGGAGGAGAGATGGGCAAAGAGCAAGGGCCATGGGCAGGAGCCAGACAGAGGTGCGCAGAGTCCCAGAGTGGTGAGTACCAGCTAAGGAGGATGGAGACCAGGTTCTGCAGGTTCTCAGCCCACCCCATCCCCACTCCTTTACAGCACCAATGGTAAAACTGGGGAGCAGAGGCTTGCCCACACTCTCGCCCCTCTGAAGCGTGTCTGCTAAATCAGTGCTGTGCATATACAACCTGCAGAGTGGCAGCCCACCCCCGTTCACTCTTCCTGTTCTCCACACTTGTCACGGCATTCCAGTTGTTTCACCCTTGATTCCTCCACTGTTCTGTTTGTCACTAAGGGAAGCTGCCTCCCCTCCATCCCCCATTTATGTCGCTGTCCCCTCATTCAAGGCAAGCACCTGAGCCGCAGAGACTGTGAGACGTGACTGACCTACTGCTCACTTCCTTGATTGAATAATCTAACTATTAGAGTCTCCTTCAAGCTTTCCCAGAGTGAACCCGGCTGTGGCGCGGGTGTCCTTGAATAGCCATACTAACCATACAGTTCCAAGTCTTGAGCATCAACTGAACAATTCTTTATGAGACTTGTTAACTTCCCTAGCTTCAACTCAGTTTAGGGCTGCAGAACTGGAGTGGAAGTACAGACTGGTAGAGGTCTGGCTTTCTGCTCTCCATTTCAAACGAAGCCCAAAGGCACAAGGAGCATCCCCAAGACTTCAACGATAATCTACTGAAGAAATGGGATGGGCATCCAGGCATACAGGCCCCCAGCCCAGATTACCTTCTGATAAAACATGCCAGCAAGCCAAAGTACAGTAGGTATTACATTTATGTTTGAAAACAGTATTGACTGACTAATTGCTTTCTCTCAAATATATCTGTTCACTAAGAACAAACACCACTAGTCCAGAGAACTAGCCTTGGGGTCATAAAAGCATGTGAACTGTCCATACCCCTCACCACCTGTAGCACATGAGAGTGTGGGTCCTGTACCTCACCTGGATAGCACAATAGAGCTGGCCCTGGCAGAGGAAGCACAGGTGAGCAGGCCCTGAGGACTAGAGCTTGGAGAGCTGGCCTCACCATTCTTTTGGTGTGAGGTAGCATGGTGAGGGGTAATGTCCTCCTCATCCCTTCCACCTTGCCTCCTACAGTAGCCAGGGGAGTTGGCCCTGGGGTCATGAGAGTAGGAGAGCTATCCCCACCCCACTCACTAACTGTAGCACTCCAGAGAGCAGGCTCTGCACCTCACCTGGGCAACACAGTAGAACTGACCTTGGTGACGAAGGCACAACTGAGCCATCCCAAAGGCATGACAGCAAGAGAGCTGACCCTATCTCCTGCCAATGGCAGCAATGGGTGGCCTAGGCAGAGCAGTGCTGGAGAGCTCGCCCTAGTGGTGCAGGTAAGGGAGAGCCTGTGGGCTGCCATCCGGGCCCAGATCCAGGACTCTGGATTGTCCCAGCCCAAAATCTACATCATCTGGAAACAGCTGGGAAGCATGAAAGGGCCAGCCAGCCCCACCTTTCCAAAGCTACAGGATCTCCATGACACAGGGCAACAACAGGAAAACCAGGAGGAATCCCAATGAGGATCTAACATTGATGGTGTCACAGAAGCCAGAAATCTTGAACAAGACCCATGACTCATTGCAATGAACATTTGCAAATGATGATGCATGGAAAGAGGGATCTACTGTGGGACACACTGTGACACACAACAGCTTCCACGACGAGACTTTTTTCTATGCTTTGTTTTTCCGTGTTGTTGGTGGTGGTGGTGGTGGTAGTGGTGTTTGTGTGTGTTTTATTTTGACAGAGGAGGTTGAAAGGGAGAAAGGCAGATATGAAGGGATAGGGAGATGAGTAGAAGAAGAGTAAATGATGTGTAACTCACAAAGAATCAATAAAAAGTTAAAAAGAACAACACATCTTCAGATTTCTCTCCATGTATGTTAGTCCTCCCTCCTTGCCTTATGTTAGTCCTCCCTCCTTGGCTTATGGTGGTCCTCCCTCCTTGGCTTATGGTGGTCCTCCCTCCTTGCCTTATGGTGGTCCTCCCTCCTTGGCCTATGGTAGTCCTCCCTCCTTGGCCTATGGTGGTCCTCCCTCCTTGACCTATGGTGGTCCTCCCTCCTTGACCTTATGGTGGTCCTCCCTCCTTGCCTTATGGTGGTCCTCCCTCCTTGCCTTATGGTGGTCCTCCCTCCTTGCCTTATGGTGGTCCTCCCTCCTTGCCTTATGGTGGTCCTCCCTCCTTGCCTTATGGTGGTCCTCTCTCCTTGCCTTATGGTAGTCCTCCCTCCTTGCCTTATGGTGGTCCTCCCTCCTTGCCTTATGGTAGTCCTCCCTCCTTGACCTATGGTGGTCCTCCCTCCTTGCCTTACCTATGGTGATCCTCCCTCCTTTCCTATGGTAGTCCTCCCTCCTTGCCTTATGGTGGTCCTCCCTCCTTGGCCTATGGTGGTCCTCCCTCCTTGGCCTATGGTGGTCCTCCCTCCTTGCCTATGGTGGTCCTCCCTCCTTGACCTATGGTGGTCCTCCCCTTGCCTTATGGTAGTCCTCCCTCCTTGCCTTATGGTGGTCCTCCCTCCTTGGCCTATGGTGGTCCTCCCTCCTTGACCTATGGTGGTCCTCCCTCCTTGACCTATGGTGGTCCTCCCTCCTTGACCTATGGTGATCCTCCCTCCTTGCCTATGGTAGTCCTCCCTCCTTGGCCTATGGTGGTCCTCCCTCCTTGGCCTATGGTGTTCCTCCCTCCTTGACCTATGGTGGTCCTCCTCCCCTTGACTTTCAGATTGTTCAAACCAGACAGTGACAAATCCTATTTGCTATTTTTTTTCTATGCATCCCTATAGTAAGCTTTAATTTATAAACTGGGCACAGTAAGAAACTAGCAACAGGGTCAGTCATCGTACACACAGCTATCATCCCAGTGCTTGAGAGGCACAGGCAGGAGGATCCTGAGCTCAGAGCACCTTGGGCTACATGAGGCCTAAACAAGCCACCAAACAAACAAAAGATAAGTTAGCAAAAAAAAATATACTACAGGAAAGGTTATTTAAAATGGACACATTATTTATTTCTGGAATTTGTCATCTATTTTGGGACTCTGGTCCAAGGTGGGTGTCCGAACTCTGAAGAGGTGTCTGGTAAACACACGGCTGACATTAACTCAGAATTGGCTGGTTTACTGGTTTTCTTGTGGAGAAAGTTGTGGTCAGACGAAGCTGGGCCCAGAGCAATTCTCTGTGCTCTAGATATTGGAGCTGTTGAATCTCAGCCCTGGTTTTCTGCTTTCCAGGACTTGCAGCTATGCTCAGGGGAGGATTTTCTGTGCCTCTGAAGAAAAGAAGAAGGAGGAGGAGGAGGAGGAGGAGGAGGAGGAGGAGGAGGAGGAGGAGGAGGAGGAGGAGAAGGAAAGGGAAGGGGAAGAGGGAGAGGGGAGGAGAAGGAGGAGGAGGAGAAGGAGAAGAAGGAGGAAAGGGAGGGGAAGAGGAGGAGGGAGAGAAGGGAAGAGGAAGAGGGGAAGAGGGAAAGGAAGTGGAAAGGGAAAGGAGGGGGATCAGGTAGAAAGAGGGGGAGGAGGAAAGAGGAGGGGGAGGGGAGTAGAGGAAGAAGAAGAGGGGGAGGGAAGGAGGGGAGGAAGGGTAGGGAAGTAGAGGAAGAAGAGGAGGAAGAAGAGGAGGAGGAAGAGGAGGAGGAAGAGGAGGAGGAAGAGGAGGAAGAGACCTGTGAATCATTCTTTTACCAGCCTTTCTCCATCCGGGAAGTGTGAGCAGAGAGATCCTCAAAGTTAATGACCCACCAGCACCTCCTCATTCTTGTTTGCCCAGCTCACTCAAACACATAAATGCCACTACAAACAACTACTAAATCTACAGAGGCTTGTTCTAGCTGTCAAACACAGCCATAAAAATAATATGCCCTGCAGCACAAGAGGGGGAGGCAAGATGGCGGAACACTCACCGGCTTTCAACAATCCCTCCTTAGAGACATAATCTTCAGATAAATATTTAACTTGCGCTGTCTTCAGTCTTAGATTATTTACAGATCGGACTTTAAAGGCATTTAAGGCGATCTTTCTCTGAGCTATTTGCACACCTAAAGTAGCCAGGGGGTTAGAAACAAGCCTTCCCTCAGCCCTGGGGCCTGGCCTGCTTTACCATCCCGGCCTGCATGCAGACCATCTGCAAAGAAGACAGGTTCCCCTCCTGTGTGGCTGGCGCTTGTGTGCGTCTGTCAGGTCTGCCGCCCTGATGCTACTGTGAAGGACTGGGTGGCATGGCCCCCTGTCAGGCAGAGCTCTTGCAGAGAAGTATGTTTCAGTCTGGTTTCTGTGGTCGCGATAGAACACCAGTGACTGGGTATTCTCTGGAGAGGTTCATTTTGGTCCCTGAGCATGGAGGTCAGAGCGTGCATTGTCAGCTTCTCCCTAGGACCACGGTGAAGACCACAGACTGCTCTGTCTGTGAGCGGAGAGCAGTAAGGAGAGTAGAGAGGAGGCTACACGTCCCATGTGCTGATAGGTCATAGTTCAAAACACAGCAGAACAAGGGACATGAGTTCAGTGTTCCTCAGAACACTAGTGTGTTAGTCAGGGTTCTCTAGAGTCACGGGACTTATGGATGGACTGTCTCTGTATAGTAAGGGACTCTATTGTAATGATTTACTGTCTAACCCAACAATGGGCAGCTGTGAGTAGGAAGTCGGGGAATCTAGTAGCTGCTCAGTCCCACGAGGCTAGTTGTTCCACCTGGTCTTCCGTACAAGCTGGAACCCTGAAGTAGGTCCCAGCAGGTGTGCTGGCAAGTAAGCGTGAACAGGGGAAAAGAGCGAGTCTTCCTTCTTCCAATGTATGCCTCCAGCAGGAGGTTAATCTGGTGGCTCAGATTAATGGCGTGTACCACCACGCCCGGATCTGGAACTCGCCCTTTCCCAGGCTGGCCTTGAACTCAGAGATCTGCTTGTCTTGCTATGTGCATGTGACCTTGTTGGAATAGACAAGGGAACCTCTGTATTGTTAAAAGTGTCTGCTATGTCCAGAGTCTATCATTTCCTTTGCACGGGCTGCTCTGGCTTGCTCCCTTCCAGACTTCGTGATCCTCTTTGAAGAGACTGCATTTATCGACTCTGGCTGTCCACATAGGTGACCACAGGCTGCGCAACTTTCCCAACCAATCACTCATTTCCTCAGATTGCTTGAGGCTGCAGGTTCCAGCCCAATATGCCAAGCCAAGAGAGACGGGGCTTCCCGAACCTCTTCTGGCTGCCTTGTCATTGTGTCCTAGCTGGTCTCTCATTTGTGGCCCTGTGACACAGGGAGGGAGACATGATCTCTTCTATCCTTCTGAGGTCCCACTGCATTGGAGGTTTGAGGTTTGGGCTTCAACACACGGACTTTGGAGGATCAAAAGTGTCCGTGAGATAGAAAGAGTCTGTGCGTGGTTTCAAGAAGAGAATATTGAGTTTGGTAGAACATGTGGAATACAAGAAAATAGTGTTATTTTTAAATCATATTAATTATTAATTGTGGAGGTGTGTAAGTTCAGGCACAGAGGTCGTACACACATGGAGGTCAGAGGACAGCTTTTGGAAGTTAGCCTCTGCCTCCCACCATGAGTTCTGAGGATCAATCTCAGGTCATCAGACAAGTAAGCAACTCTTCCTTGCTAGGTCATCTCGCTGGTCTAAAAGACGTTGTATGCCCCTTGCTTCAAATACGAGATGAGGGTAAATATGCACAAAGGGTATGGCTTGAGGGAAAGGGGTCACGAAACACAGAAAATGAAGGCTGGAGATTACAGTCCTCTCTGGAACACCCCCAGAGAGCTTCAGAGACCACCAGATCTTTCAGATCCCCATGTGAGGTCTCTTCACAATATGTTCAAGAACAGTAGCTAGCGCTGAGAGCAAATACCACCGGCCTCTCCGCGGTTGACCCTCTACTGGCCATTGCTAAGAAACAGGGTCACCAGGCAGACAAGAACAAAGTCACAAAGAGACAGGAAGGTGGGGTAGGGCAGAGAGGGAGGCTGGTGTTCTGAGCTGACCATGTGGGCTCCATGGAAGAAGAGCTGCACCTTTTCCAGGATGTTTCATGTTCTCAATGTCCTTGGTCACACCCTCTTACAGGCACAACTGTGCCCTCTCAAGTTTACACTGAAGACCTAACCCTAGCACCCTAGATTATGCTGTGTTTGGAGAAAGGGCTTTTGAAATGGTCATTTTTTTTTTAATTTTTGTATTAGTATGGTTGTATAATGAAAACAATAATATAGAGGACTTTGTGTGCCCTTAGTGTGTATGTGTGTGTGTGTGTGTGTGTTTATGTGTGTGTGCATGTGTGAGTGTGTGTGTGCATGTGTGAGTGTGTACATGTGGTTGTGTGAGTGTGTGTATGTGTGTGTGAGTGTGTGAGTGTGTGAGTGTGTGTGTAGTGTGTGTATGTGTGTATTATGCGTGTGTGAGTGTGTGACTGTGTCTGTGTGTATGAGAGAGTGTATGAGTGTATATGAGTGTGTATGTGTGAGTGTGTACATGAGTGTGTATCTGTGAGTATGTGTGGGTGTGTGAGATGAGTGTGTGAGGTGTGTGGAGTGTGTGAGAGAGTGTGAGATATAGAGTGTGTAGCTGTGAGTGTGTATAGGTGAGAGTTTGTGAGTGTATATGAGTGTGTGTAAGTGTGTGAGTGTGTATGTGTGTAGCCAAACCCAGGTTGATCCCTTGAGGATGTGAAGCGAGCACTCTGCCTCTGAGCTCCTTTCCTAGCTAGAGCTAGAACTGCAGGAAAGGAGATCAATCGAGGAGAGACCCTAATTCAATTCGATAGGCATCTCTACGGGGGAAATAAAGCCAAACACATGTAAGGCACCAGAGACCCCCATGGACAAAGTTAAAAGCACTAAGGAATGCATAGAAAAGAGTAGCCAACTGCACCCCACAGGGAACCTTCGGGAGAAGCCAGTCCTGCTGACAACTAACCTTGGGTTTGCCCGTGACGTGGATGTCTACTCTATGAGCCATCAGCCTCTGATTTTACCCCAGGTAAAGAAATGCACACACACACACACACACACACACACACACACACACACACACACACACACACGAAGCCTGTAAGCAGAGTATGGGGCACGTGCTGCCTTGGGGTGAGAAAGTCTGGAGATCCAGTCGGGCTTCACAGCTAAGCCCTTAACATTCCCGAAAGAGTGAGGTTTTGACACCGTCAGATCTGTGATTATGAAGTTCCTTCTTACGTTTCTCTACGGCTCCACCGGCAAAAGGAACTTTATCACACGCCACTCAGCAGTGGTGGCCTCCCCCAGCAGCAAGACATCCGTTTGGTGGCATCTACATAGCTGCCTGGGGCTTGGAACATAGAGGGAAACTGCATTCTCCGGTGCCAGAAATTAATGAGCGGCGAGGCAGCAGCGTGTGCTTTGCCGCTCTCCCTAATTGGTTCTCGTCCGGGGAAGACGCGGTTTTCTCATGGAAACCTTTGTGATTCTGAGGACTCAGGTATTCGGCCTGCCCCCACAGCGTCTCACACACACCTCTCCCCCAGGCTTTTTTCTGGCTTGAACGGCTGCCAAACTCCCACCCAGCTCCCAATTAAATATGTCATCAGAGGTTAGTGTGCGATGGAGAAAGCCCTCATGGCGAGGGGCTTAAATCGCTTGACGTGCGCACGCCAATTTCCCTTCACACCGCATCGACTGACTTGTCTGGGTTTTTGTTGCTTTTTTGTTTTCTGTCCTTCTTAAGGAAAATGACTGCTAACTCGTTATTTTTAGGGACGCCGCCTCCATGAGTTTGGCTCCGATACTAAACGATATTTCAACCAGTGGCGAAGAACACAGATTGTGCAAAAGAATAAGAGGCAGAGCCGCTTGAGACCACCTAAGGAAGGTTAACTAATGACGCGGTGCGCCTGTCTCCCGGTGCGTCCGAGCATCCTCGAGCAAGCCGTGGACTCAAAGCTCCCTCGCTAGCCCAGCTCTTGCTTCCTCTCCTTGACCCTTTCCTGTTTGCTAATAAACATGAGCATCGTAAGTGAAGGCGTCCCACCACCGGACAGAGAACAGACAGCAGTGACACTGCCGAGTGACAGCGTTGACTTACATCTAATTTTTTCAGCTAAGTGTCCTTGAAAGATGGGAGACTGGAAATGACCAGAGCGGAAAGAGCTCTGACGCAGGGACCAAACTTCCAAGCAGCTTTAAGCCTTTAACTTGTGCCTGTTTCACCTGGGAACCGGCCCACTGCATTCAAACGTTTTAATGGGAACAGGCTCTCCGATAGCATCCTCCTTTGGCTGATCAGGTTGGAAAACTTCTCAGAACTGCACAAATCTGTGCAGCCTCTGAGAAAACAGAGACATCCAGGGTAGAAGGAAATCGAACAGACAGAGCCCTACAGGAGAAAGCTGCTAGGATTAAAACTCATGACTCCCATAGTCTGTGTAGGCTAGCCCCTCTTAACTGCATGTTGAAGTCTCCCATAATGTGTTGAGAAACAGGACCTTTTAAAGATGCTCAGGTCATTAGGGACCGAGGCACTATGGTAGGGTCGGGCGGATTTTCTTTCGAAGTAGAGACTCTCGTGCTCACCATGCTGGAGCGAAGGAGCAGGTTGTTGTAAAGTAAGGCACCCACTGTGCTTTGCGTTCTCTTGTGCTGCGGGCACTTGTCCGTCCTTCCATCCCCCTGCCTTGCAGGAAGCATGAACAGTCCTCTCCACCTCCACAATCATGAGCCAAGATACATTTTTTTCCCTTTATAAAATTTCCAGTCTCTGGTATCCTGATAGAGCCATGGGAAACAGACCAATGACACTGAACTTCGTGGGGTTTGAGGCAGAAACTCCTGACACTAGTGACGTAAGGTCTCAGGGTCTCGATCAGTTACAGATTACATGATGGGACATATCCATGCAAGGCAGTGAGATGCAGAGCCATCTCATGCACACTATACACACATACTACACATACACTACACATACTACACACATACACATACTATATACACATACATCCACACAAACATACACACACATACACACACATAGAAATACACAAACACATATACACACACTACATACCCACCACACACATACTACATACACACTACACACACACTATAAACACATACATACACACACACTACACACACACATACATACACGCCACACACACTACACACACACAAGACACACACATCAAAGAGGGGTAGGGGAGAGAGGAGATGACAGGGTTCTGACAAGACTTGAGTGTGAAAGGGCTCTGACACTGCTGGAGGAGTTTCCGCCATCTCTGACAGATCACCACAGTCCCACCTGTTGGAATATCACTTCTCTCCAGTGAGCAATTAGGGACTCAATGAAACTTCCTGAGAGGGGCCTGGATGTTTTGTATCAAGGAAACAAATATCCTCTATTCTAGACATTTACAAATATATGAAAAAAGATTAAAAGAACAGACACAGCCAAAGACTTCCAAAAGACAGGGGGTTCTAAGTTCAATTCCCAGCAACCACATGGTGGCTCACAACCATCTGTAATGGGATCCGATGCCTCTTCTGGTGTGTCTGAAGACAGCTACAGTGTACTCATGTACATAAAATAAATATTTAAAAAAAAAAAACAGTAGGCAAGGGCCTTTGCAATGTTCAACTCCTGCTCTGCTCTGGTGCCCCAGGAAGAGACGGGTTCCTCTGATCTCCCTGAGTTGGCAAGAACCATTCTCTGTGGTCCAGAAGTTCATCTTATGGTGACCTTTATAAGACACATGGAGACAAGACAGCCTCATCCCTCTCAGAATCCACTCAAGATCACAACAATTACCTTCACTAGCTAGGCAGCTGTCCCAGGCTCCCTGACCTATGATAATCTGATCTACACTGTTCTGTCACTGAATCTAGGCCGCTTCCTCCTTGGCTTCGACTCTCTCCACAAACAGCATGTCCCGCAGAGAGTCCGAGTTTGTGGAGACAGCGGCATTTCAATGATGTGATACTAAACAGTGAGCAACAGAAGAATTGAGCTCGATCGGGCAGGAAACAATGCTATGTTAGGCGAAGACCATTGTCCCCGTCAATACGATTCTCCTTCCTTATGACCATTGGTCACCCTGCTCACCAAGGAAAGACCTGAACTGCCTGTCCAGAGGTTTGTGGAAGAGGCTCATCTATTTGTGCATCTGTGTGTGCTCCCGAGCTGGAGGGGAGTGCACACTCCACGTTCCCTTCCCATACTTTATGCTTCCGTTCCTGCGCGTGAATGCTCTCTGCTCTCACTGCTACAGCTGACTTAGTACTTAGCAGTGGGACACACTCAGAGAAAACACAGAGTTAGTTCTCTTTGTCGTTCTTCAAACATCCCACAGAAACCCAGCTCGCCTAAGACAAAGACTTGATACGAAACCTTGATGAAATCAAGGTAAACATGAGACGTGTGAGGTGGCTGCTTGTACAACACGGGACAACCATTGTCTTAGTGTCTTAGTCAGGGTTCCTATCCCTGCACAAACATCATAACCAAGAAGCAAATTGGAGAGAAAAGGGTTTATTCAGCTTACACATTGTTGTTCAAAACCAAAGGAGTCAGGACAGGAACTCAAGCAGGACAGGAAGCAGGAGCTGATGCAGAGGCCATGGAGGGATGTTGCTTACTGGCTTGCTTCCCCTGGCTTGCTCAGCTTGCTCTCTTATAGAACCCAAGACCACCAGACCAGGGATGGCACCACCCACAATGGGCTGGGTCCTCCCTCCTTGATCACTAATTGAGAAAATGCCTTACAGCTGGGTCTCATGGAGGCATTTCCTCAACTGAGCCTCCTTTCTCTGTGCTAACTCCAGCTTGTGTCAAGTTGACACACAAAACCAGCCAGTAGAGTCAGTGTTTCTGTTGATATGATGAAACACCATAACCAGAAAGCAAGCTGGAGAGGAAACGTTTACACTTCCACAGCACTGTTCATCACCACAGGAAGTCAGGACAGGAACTCAAGCACAGCAGGGACCTAGAGGCAGGAACTAAGGCAGAGGTCACGGAGGGGTGCTGCTCACTGGCTTGCTCCCCATGGCTTGCTCAGCCTGCTTTCTTATAAAACTCAAGACCACCAGCCCAGGGATGGCACCACCCACATTAGGTGAGCCCTTACCCATCAGTCACCAATTGGGAAAATGTTCTGCAGGCTCGCCCGCAGCCAATCTTACAGAGACATTTTCTCAATCGAGGTTCCTTCCTCTCAAATGGCTTTAGTATGCGGCAGGTGAAAATTAACCAGCATAACCGTTTACAATAAACCCTTGTGTTTAATGAGTAGGAGTGCTCACCAATGATAAAAAGTACAGTAAACGCATAGGCATCAGCACAGGTGGCTATAGTCATCACCAAGTGCCACGTTGTGCACATAGCCGTATGTGCTAACCTTCTATGTGACTGGCAGTGTGATGTGTTTGCTTACTGGAGCATCTGACTAGTGTGAGTCAGGCTGTTATTACATCCCTGGACAGTGAGGATTCTCTCAGCTCAGTGGGTCCATGAGTACAGTTGATGTCTATATGCAGGTCAGGGCTGGCACAAGATAAGGCAAGGCCTGTGATTGGACAGTGAAAAAGTAGGGTGGGGACAGAGTTTTTGTAAGGTGGGAGAGAAGAAAAGAAAGAAGAACCAAGATGGAGGCGGAGAAGGATGACCCAGATCTGTGTGGCCTTAAATGGCCACAGGCAGTTATGAATATTTCATAAGGGATGGATTTATATAATTTGACTTATGTAGGTGAGCAGTTTATATCATTATCAGTTGGTTGCGAGTTTATTGTGTAGATGTTTTGTAGATTTGAGAATTTAAGATATAAATCTGGTGGCTAAACTACAGGCTTATTGAGCTTTGATTTTAAGGGGTTACTGGGAGTTGTGACTATAACCAAAGGGGGCAGATGCCGGGAATTGAGCAGAGTCAGAAGCAAGAGAGTTTCAAGAGGGCGGCAGCTGCAGGGCTCAGAGAGTAGCGGTAGCCAGCAGCAAGGTGAGATGGTGAGTCCCGTTGACTTTGCACTTTTAAGATGAAAATACCCCATAGATGCCATGTGGCCCACCGCAGCCATCACTAGCGTGGGTTGGTAGATTCCTTATTTATTATTTACCGCAACACATGAGGACCACTGCTGCTGTCTGAAATGTGGTTCTGCATGTGTGACTGAACTTCACCCATGGTTATTCCCAGACACTGGGTCTCTCTTGACTTTATTAGTATCTTCCTACAGACCAGGTATGACCTGATGACAGCTCTTTTGCCTGATCTATTTCTCCTCTCCGAGCCTTGGATAAAGCTTGAGTGGCTTCCTTGAGGAAGGTCTTGGTGTTTAACTTGCAAAATTAAAAGACCCACTCTCATTCTTTGAGGGGCTTACAGTATGGTGAGACTGATAATTTGCACATAAAATAGTCATAAAATAGTCGAATCATGAGGAAAGAGTGTGGACGGTACAGTGCATCCCTGGAGAGCGGAACAGGGAGCCAGCCAGGAAGCCCAAGGAAAGATTTATAAACAGGATGTGCTGACTGCTTAAGAGAAACACTGTCAGACAACAGAACAGTAAGCTTTATAGAAGGTATACACAAGTAAAAATAGACAAAATTGTTGTCTGCATAAAAGACTTCAAGACAAATACAAATTAACCAATTAAATTAAAAAATTAAAGTCAATGATTGGTAGATGATCACTGGTATCTTTTGCTGCTTTATTAGTAAGGGTTCTCTAAAGGAATAGAACTGATAGGACGGATGGATAGATAAATAGACAGACAAATAGATAAAAGGATGGATGGATGGATGAGTAGTTGATTGGATACATATATACATATATAGATACTTAAATACATACATATACGCATAGATACATACATAGATACATACATGCATAGACAGACAGACAGATAGATAGGTAAAAGTATGGATGGTATGGATGGATGGATGGATGGATGGATGGATGGATGGATGGATGGGTAGTTGATTGGATACATACATATATAGATACTCAAATACATACATACATACATGCATACATACATAGATACATACATGCATAGACAGACAGACAGACAGACAGAATTTATTAGAGTGGTTTGCAGGCTGTGGTCCACCTAGTCCAACCATGCTGTCTACCAATGGAAAGTCCAAGAATCCAGTAGTTGCTCAATACATAACGTTGTAAGTCCCAGCTGGTCTTCAGCATACACCAAAATCCTAAAGAAGCAAAGGAAGACCAAGTAGGCAAAGCAGAGACACCTTTCTTCTCCCTATATAGGCTGCAGCCGAAGATGCGGCTCAGATTAAAGGTGGATCGTCCTACCTCAGAAGATCCAGATTAAAAGTGTGTCTCCCCAGTTCAAATGATTCAACCAAGGGGGGGGGTGATCCCTCCCAGGTGTGTCAGCCACTTCGATTCCAGATGCAGTCAAGTTGACAACCAAGAATACACATCACACCTGCCTCAGCCATTATGTTCCTTCAAGTGCTAGCAACATGTTCATGTCTAAATAGGGCATTGGGAGGTGGGAGGGATAGCCTCAGCCTTTAACAAGCATGTTACCTCAATAAAGAAACCCAACAGGGCTGGAGAGAGGGCTCGCCGGCCATGCAGCCTCACTTGAATAATGCCACCCTGTAATCGAGAGTGCACAACCATCCTTAGTCAGTACAGAAGTAAATGAATACAGCTGGGCTCGAGCAAAACCTTGTTTACAAAGCCAGAGGTAAAGGTTTGAGCAAGAATTAATACCAATGCTTCTCAAAATCAACGGAAAGTAGAAGAGGAAGGCTAGAGAGATGATTCCGGTACAGACCGGCATTGGATTCTTTTTTTTTTTTTTTTGGAGCTGGGGACCAAACCCAGAGCCTTGCACTTGCTAGGCAAGCGCTCTACCACTGAGCTAAATCCCCAACCCCCGGTACTGGATTCTAAGCAGCCACACAGGGGCTCACAAACCATCTCCTAGCTCCATATCCAAGGGGTCTGGTGACCTCTGGCCTCTGAAGGTGCCTCCATACACACGGTACCTTATAAACTCACCAAGGCACGCATTAATTAATTAGTTAAGATTTTAAGAATAGAAATGGAGAAAACACTCCCTCGCTCATTCTCTGCATCCAGCAAGACTCTATAATCCACACAAACAACTACACAATCCTTCAACTCCACAATAAAAAAAAAAATTCCATTTTTTAATGACAAAGGGATTGCCTTTTTTTTTTTCTCCCTTCGAATAAACTGTAAAAGGATGCTCACAGTCATGAACAGCTTTTGAGGAATTGAAGATCAGAACCACAGTAAGACTCCATTTCACATCCGCTGTGATGGTTTCTGACCTTGAAGGTAGGGCAGAAGAAACAGGTGACCAATGGCCAAAGATACAGAAAAGCTGGATCCCAAACCCCATCAGATTGTAAATGGTGCCACTACTGACTTAAAAGTTCAGGGATTCCTTCAAGGTGTTACGCACAGCGTGTAAGATCAGACTGTCACTGTGATTAAACACCATAACCAACACTGCTTGAGTCAAGGGGAAGGGTTTATTCAGTATACGCTCTACAGACCATCATCAAGGGCTAGAACCTGGAGTCAGGAACTGAAGCCCAGACCATTGAGGAACTCTGCTTATTGGCTTGCTCACCCTGCTTTCTTAGACAGCCTGGGCCCGTATGCCTCACAGACGTGCCCACAGGCCAATCTGATGGAGGTATTCCTTAATGGAGGCTCCCTCTTCCCAGGTGTGTCTAGGCTTGCATCACATTGACAAAAATGAGATCACCGGTATAGCTGGACCCTGACCAAAATAACTGGTGTCTTTGCAAGAGGGACTTTAAGACACAGGCACAGGGTGACCATGGGAACTCATGTGCAGAACATGGTCATCTGAAAGTCAGGGAGGCAGGGCAGGTCTTAGAAGCACCTGGCCCAGATGACACCCTGGTCTCGAACTTTCTGGTTAGAGGGGATGAATCTCTGTTGTTTAAGACACTCAGGCCTGAGGAGTGTGACTACAGGGGCTTTAACAGATACATGAATACTACTGCCTCAAGCTTAATCTGCACTGAAAAGATAGAAAAGTATATGTACCTCCCAAAATTACCAGGGGAGTCTGTAACATACTGCCTGGCACGGGGAAAGTTCCAGGGAGGACAATAGCAGCTATGGTGGGAGAAGTCCTAAGTTCTTCACTGCCTCTCCAGTGTGCAAAAAAAGAAAATCCAACCTCGTCAGCATGGCCACATGATCTAGATCCACAGCTCTTGGCTGGACACTTGCAGACACTAGAACTGTTCTGAACAGCTTAGCTACAGCACCAAGTTGTCCGGCTGCCCCTTCCTTTGCTTCCTTGTGGCTCTCCCCTCGAGTTCTCTGCCATTCTCTTCAGACCAACTGTTCAGGACAGGTGTCTTCCTAAGAGGCCTTCCACTGCCCACTTCTGCCCCCTGCTGAAACAGCGCCCACAGCACTCTGTCTTCACTGGATGGCTATATCCTTGTGTAATCAGTGTTCCGTTCTATCACTTCCCCGGCGGGTTCTGGGTTCCCCAAACCTGATTCATTAAGTCCCCAGCATAGACCCTGGCATAGCCCATGAGCTAATCATGAACTATGATCTGTTGAATGAATGAGTGAGTCCCTTTGTGTCTCCAGCTGCACCTCTGCTGGGGGTGGAGAGCTTTGTGGACATTTCCCGTGGTACACGCTAGACCCTGAAAAGCACGTCAGTGCATACCCAGGCCCCAGAATCACACACATCTACATCCAGCAAACAAGTGCGTGCACCAAAACAATCAGAATGAAGAAGAAGAAGAAGAAGAAGAAGAAGAAGAAGAAGAAGAAGAAGAAGAAGAAGAAGAAGAAGAAGAAGAAGAAGAAGAAGAAGAAGAAGAAGAAGAAGAAGAGGAAGAAGAAGAGGAAGAAGAAGAAGAGGAAGAAGAAGAAGAAGAAGAAGAAGAAGAAGAAGAAGAAAAAAAGAAGAAGAAGAAGAAGAAGAAGAAAGAAAGAAGAAGAAGAAGAAGAAGAAGAAGAAGAAGAAGAAGAAGAAGAAGAAGAAGAAGAAGAAGAAGAAGAAGAAGAAGAAGAAGAATTCAGCTGGAAAAACCTTGGTGTGCAAGCAACTTACCTACATGAGCCTCAAAGGGTGACACTGTTTAGAAAAAGAAGATGAGGTATGTTCTGAAAAAAAATAAGGAATTTATTTACAAGCATTTTCGGGGCATTTGTGGCCACAAGGCCTCTCTCTCTCTCTCTCTCTCTCTCTCTCTCTCTCTCTCTCTCTCTCTCTCTCTCTCTCTCTCTCTCTCTCAGATAAATGCCAAGAATGTTTCTGAGGGCAGCAGACCTTCTCACTTGGAGGCTCGTCTCTGTGCTCAAGTCCCCACAGGGGCTCCTCTATGCCTCACAGCCCTGCTTCATCTGTTGCAGGAACAGCAGCCCTGAGCAGGTGAACTCACGGCTGTCTACACCACAGCCATTTTCCCACATAAAGGCTGGCCAAGCTCTCGTGGTTGCAAAGGACATCATGTTCCCTCCAAACACTGACATGATGGGTTTCTGTGAACTCAGCGTCAGGAATGCTGGACTAGTGACTTCTACACACTAAGGTTTCATTTTGGCTTTAGCCACAAGAACTGGGGATTACGACAATGCATTGATCTCTCTCTCTCTCTCTCTCTCTCTCTCTCTCTCTCTCTCACTCTCTCTCTCACACACACACACACACACACACACACACACACACACACACACACATTTATCCTCAGAAGATATATCCCCAGACCCTTCAGCAAAGGTCTGACCAAGTTCCCTATGCTTACACACCTATGTTTAATCTCTATGTTTACACACCTATGTTTAATCTCTGTTTACACACCTATGTTTGATCTGTTTATATACCTATGTTTAATCTGTTTACACACCTATATTTAATATCTGTTTACACACCTGTTTGATCTGTTTACATACCTATGTTTAATCTGTTTACACACCTATGTTTAATCTCTGCACACCTGTTTAACATCTGTTTGCACACCTATGTTTAGTCTCTGTTTACACACTTATATTTGTTCTTGCCATGTGAAGATTCATTTAGTATTACAATCATCTAAAACCACATGCATGCTTCTTTACACACAAGTACAGGGACACACATACAAGTCCATGAATACATACAAGCTGTATCTATCTTAGAAACAAAGTTACTAATATTCTACCTAAAAATTAGTTTCTTCAGGCTGGAGAGATGGCTCAGCAGTTAAGAGCACCGGCAGCTCTTCCAGAGGTCCTGAGTTCAAATCCCAGCAACCACATGGTGGCTCGAAACCATCTGTAATGGGATCCGATGGTGTGTCTGAAGACAGCAAGTTTCTTCTGTTTAAAACTGTGTGATTTGAAGCCAGGCATGGTAGGTACATCATGCCTTTTATGCCAGCACTCAGGAGGTTGGAGCAGTCAGTCCAAAGCTAGCCTAGGCTACAACATGAATTCCAGAGCAGGCTAGAGAGTGAAGCCCTGTCTCACAAAAACAGGTACCATAGTTTGAATTGCTGCGAATTCTGTTTATGAAACTACTGGCTCTTGCATTTTGCTAGGTTTAAGAATCCGAGTCTCCAAGGCAGACAGCCATAGGCTAATGACCCTTGCCTCATTAGCAGTATCAGCGCTGTGTGCTAAGTAAGGACTCTGGTATCAGACTCTGTGGGTACAATGCCATGGCTCCCGGTATCTGCTTCAACCATGACGTTCTGCCACCATCTGCCAAACGACAACCTAAAGGTCAGGATAGAACACAGAAAAATAACAATGCCTCTTGTTCTTGAAGTTTGTGATCCCTGATACAAACTTCCCTGTCCGAGGCAACGCCGTGGCTCTGGGATCTCATGCAGGAGAACGCCTGTGCAGGCGATGGGCGCAGATACTCCTGAGAGCCACAGAACATGACGTCAACAGATCACTGCTGTGCTGCCGACTCTTGGCTACCCAGGCAAAGAGCAGCTCGCTGCAGATGTGCAAGGTCGGGAGGGATGCGTCCTCTCAAGCTGCGGTGTGTATTATCAGCATCGGCTGCAGTCTGCAGGGCCACCAGAGACTATGCTGCATCTGCCAGTCACAGAGATCCAGGTGAGAAAGGAAACAAACCTACCTACCAGCCACTTTCAAACGGCTGGGTTCACGTTTTCAGTGGAAACACTCGGGGCTCGCAATGCCCACTAAACCATCTGTCGCTCCTCTGTTCTTTTCAAAACATTTTTAGACTCTTGGGGGCGTACGCCTGTGTGTGAGTGTCACTGCACCTGTCGGTCTGTGTAGCTTCATCTGACAGAAATTGTAGCAGTTCCAAAAGCTACCACATCAAGCTTAGCTTTGACAAGGTTGAAGAAACTGCACATCGTGCTTTAAAAAGTTCATGGTGATACCCATGGAGGTGCTCAAGCCTATAATACAAGCTTACCCAGCATGCACTGGAGGCAGAAGTGAGTCTTGAAAGTTGGATGACAAGCATCTGTCTAAGAGATGGAGAGTCCTGCCATGTGAATCAGGGGTTGGGGGAGTAAGGTTTCGGCGGGGGGGACAGAGGAGCAAGCACCCAAGTTCCAAAGTTGGGAACCAGCTTAGCAGCACACTTAGAGAAAGTCAAGAAAGAAACCAGAATTGAAAGCTGCATAGAAGACTGCTGCAGGTGAGACAGAAGCCTGCCCACCCTGACTGACGGACACGCCAGAGCTTGTCACTGAGAACTGTCTTTCCCTGGTGCTGCAGGCAACTCAGCCAGGAACAAGAGAGCGACGTTCCTTCATTTTATATTCCGTGACTGCAAGGTGTTTCTCGTGATCGTCATCTCTCATCATAATTCTGTAGGATGATCTCGTAATCGGCTTGTGTGTGTATCCGTGCGCCTCCCTTTCCTGGGGGATGTAGAAGATTGTTTTCAAAGATAATACAAAACACAGTGAAAAGACCGCAACGTGAACGAGACGAGAGAAATAATAACGTACGGATGAGAAGGAGACAAAGGTGAACTCGGCACTAATTACAGACCGCACGGAGAGAGACTTGATAGCGACAGGAACTTGGTCACTTAATCTGTCACAGTCGCACATGTCCCGTAAAGCCATCAAGGCATTAGGGATCGTCCAGTTCCCGCCCTGTCCTTTCAGGAGGGGGCAGCCAGCAGGTGTGATCACAGAACTGGCCAGGGCAGACCGAAGAGGCTTTCAGAACTGTGGGAACTCCTACAGTGAGCGGGGAGATTAAGAACCAGAAGCAGCAGAGGGGACCCCACCATTTCAACATGCATGAGTGCTGGGGAGGAGTTCATGAGGCCCCGCCCCTCACCCTCATGGGGGGGACTGTGAGCAGTCATTAACCACTAGAGCGGTGGGTGCTGTCAATCATGTGACCACTGATAAGCTGCCCATGCTCCAGTAAATAAGTCCCACTCATGCTCCTGCCAAAAACCATAATTAGACACAAATGGGGACTACAGACCAAAGTAGAAAGGGGCTTGCTGGCAAGAAGGGTTTCGGTGGGAGAAGGAAGAGGGTGAGAGAGGGTGATAAGATGAAAAGAGACCCACCCCACCGCACCCCAAAACCAGTACATACATGTATAAAATTATTAAGGAATAAAAATTTTTAATTTTTTTTTTAAAACTCAAAAGCACACCGATGACTAGATGCCACCTTCCAAAGGGTCTAGAAGGCCCTTCAACTGGTCATGCTTCTTCTGCAAAAGCTACTGTGGAGATGTGAATGAAGGAGCATTTTAGGGTCCCAGATAGCTAGTCTAACTATTGTTGTCATGTGCTGGTTTAACCCCCAAACCAGCACAAGGATGGTGGGACAGCAAGACCCCTACATGTCCCTCAGCATCGGTGAGATCGTGGCACACCCACCCTGTGATACTTTGACACAGGAGGTTTTTATTTGGGGTTTTATTTACCTTAGGAAGTGGTACGACCACATATCCTCGCCCTGTGGAGAATGTGTTTTCACTAAAACTATAATTTTGCCATTTGGGTCTCTCCATTTATAACTGATGACACCAAGGAATGACCTCCTCGATTAACTTTAACCTCTTTGTTTAAAGGTACTGTTGTCCTGAAGGACGAAAGGCACAAAATTTAGGCATTGTTACCTGAGTACTGCTAGACATAGCTGCAGTGTCTAACCACAGTGTAGCAAGAAAGAAATGGGATACCACAGCCATGCGATCAATAATATAATAATATTAATATTATTAATAATAATAAATAATAGACAGCCACATGAGACATTCCGGGAGACTTGGGAAGAAAGGAAAGCAGCAGCCACATGGTTACCCTCAGATCAGCAGAGGGTTCTCATTAGTTACAGTGAGGGTCAGGCTCCTGTTGGTGGACACCAGGCAGAGCCCGGTCTGCAGCTGCTCCCTTCTCTAGCTGTTCATCTCTGTTCAGGCCCTGGTGTATGCCTTGCTTAGTTGACTTCTGGAGGCGCCGAGCAGAAAGCCAATGTAAGCACAAGGACTGGGGTTCCATGCTCAGAATCCTGTGATGTCCTGCGCTCATAACTCCAGAGCTGGGGAGGTGGAGCTAGGAGAGCACTGGAGGTTTGCAGACAGTCTTGAATAATTAGTTAGCTCCAGTCCTATGAGAAAACCCATCTTTAATAATGTGGACAGCATTTCTGAGAATGACAGCCTGTGTTGTTTTCAGAATCCATGTGTACACACGTGCACACATGCACACATATACACACGCATGTACACACACACTCACACATACACACACATGTACATGCACACTCACATGTGTACGAGCACAAAAAAGCACATAGTGACAGTCCTTACTTTGAGAGAAAAGCATCAACAGCAAAAGCACTTGATTCTCTTTCTGAGAACTGACACAATGTTCAAGGACACAGACAGCCCCCAGTCTGTTACTATTTGGGGATTTTCCATTCTTTTACAGTTTCTATAATTAGATGAGTTTTTTTAATTAGAGGGAAAAGCTTTATACCATTACGAAGGAGCATATTTTAAATTAAAAGAAAAGTCCTATCCCTGTTATTCCTCTCTCTGGCATGCCAAATGTTTTTCTATCATAATTCACAGCAGCGCCCAAAGAGAGAGCTCAGGCACCCCTCAGAAGACTTACTTGTAGAAGGCTGCTAGGTCATTGATGACTTCACAAGACCCAGCGTGGGATGGCAGCACCCACGAGCATCCACCTTCGAGAAGAAGGCTTTCTCTTGTGCATGTTATAAAGCAGGTCTCAGCTTCTCCAACTGTGTTAGGTTTGTCAGCAAAAAGGAAGCAGGGA
Organism: Rattus rattus; assembly: GCF_011064425.1. Classification (NCBI taxonomy): domain Eukaryota; kingdom Metazoa; phylum Chordata; class Mammalia; order Rodentia; family Muridae; genus Rattus; species Rattus rattus. The sequence goes on from NC_046167.1 coordinate 78,176,923, forward strand.
GTTTCAAACGACCTTTTGATACAAAATGTCAACCCAGCGGTTACTTTTCCACATTGCACACACCCGGTTTCTCCCAAGATTCTTTTCTGTAAATGCAGATCTACTGAGCTGTCTATGTAACGGAATGGATCTCTGCTCAGTGAGCTTCCTTCTCTATGTCCTTTCCTGTCCTAAGCAAACAAAACTGATATATTCCAACTTAATACGCTCACTCTGTTTTCTGGCATTTGAGGTATTCCATCTCGGGCCAGCACGGGCCACTTCCAGCTGGCCCCTGTTTTGTTGTGAATAACCTGGGGTCTCAGTGCTTTCCTGGCCACTGGTGCCACACAAGTGCCTCTTGTATATTTGTGTCAGACCTGGGCCCTCGAATTCCCTTTTTCTCTCAGCCCATCATTCTCATCGTTGGCTGTGACCAAATGGAGCCTGTTTTGGCTTCAGGAGCCAGGATTTTTTTTCCTCTAAAACTCTAGTTAAAATACCTTCCATGACTCAATCAGCCCTTTACAGAAGCCACCTCCAACCCAGGCAGGAATCGGCCGGCCTAGTTCTCTCTCAGACCCTGACCCTCCCCACGCCTTCTGTCCTACAGTGCCTTCTCTAATTTCCAGACTTCTACCATTTTGTCCAGACAAGACAGACAGACAGACAGACACCACACACACACACACACACACACACACACACACACACACACACACACACATACACACACCTCCAAAACTATAGATGGTTGGAGTTGCAAAGAATCTGTCATGAATTAGGTAAACTGGGGCCCCTGTTTACATTCAACGAAGCATATTTCAAAAGCAGAAGTTCAAAGCTCCTTAGGACCCTGAGGGTCAGGCTCAGCCTCCAACCAGGCTGAGGTTACAGAGGACATAGTGACCACACAGAGAGCAGGGTGGCATGCATAAGAAAACAGTAGGGGATGAAGGGATGACTCAGTGGTTAGTAGCACTAGTTGATCCTCCAGAGGACCTGGGTTTGGTTCCCAGCACCTGCATGGTGGCTCCTAGAGTCATCTGTAACTCGAGTTCCAAGAAATCCGAAAATGTCTTCAGGCAACAGAGACTTGAGGGATGCACAGACATACATGCAAGCGGTACACATCAAGTAAAAAATTTAAAAAACTTAAAAAAAAAGAAAAACTAAGTCAAAATGACTCTTTTTTTTTCTTCTTTTAAAAAAGATAGGGGGCTGGAGAGATGGCTCAGCAGTTAAGAGCACTGGCTCTTCATCCAGAGGTCCCGAGTTCAATTCCCAGCACCTACATGGTGGCTCACAACCACCTGTAAGGGATCTGATGCCCTCTTCTGTTTGATGCTGTCTTCTGTCATGTAGGCACACTTGCAGATAGAGGCTCATATACAAAAATAGATATATCGTTTGAAAAAAAAGAAATGACTAGAACTTCTATAGATTTTAGTCTTCATACTACTATTCATTTCCTATGTCTAAACATATTTTAATGCACAGTATACACTGGTAAAGCATACATGTAATTTAGAAATAAATGCAATGTGGTACACACACAGGTAAATGCTCTCATATATTGTATCAATTTTTGTGTATAGAAGTAAATGTTCTCATATATACATTATATACATATCTATATATGTGTATATATAATTTATTTTAGTGTATGGGGTTCTACCCCATAAAACACACACACACACACACACACACACAAACACACACACAAACACACACACAAACACACACACACACACACATCCCTATCTTGGCTGCCAAGCCAATTGCTATACATCCAGAATCCCCAAGCTTGCCGGCTCAAGCTTATTGCTAGCCAAGGAACAGTTGAGCCATCTTAAAGAGGTCCCTTCCTTTGCACTCTCCTCAGCTTTTCAAATTCCTAAGGATCCTTAAAGGCGGTAGCTCCATTTAGAAAATGTGTTCTCTGAGAACTGTAGGGAAGGTAGGGGGCTAAAGAGCTCGACCTCGGCTTGCTGGGCACCTGGGCAATGTTTTCTTATGGGCTCACGAATGATGAGTTTATTTGGGTAAAATCTCTGGAAATAGAACAAGACCTAGTAGAAAGGCAAGCATATGCATTCGGGAGAGGGGATCCAACTGTTAGAATGAGCAGGGTCAGGAAGCCTATGGCTGGCAGGTGCTCTGCCAAACGCATGTCCTTGCCAAGCTCCAGAGATGGCGTCATACCAACTTCTCGTCACCCCTTGCTAGATCCAGAAGGGTAACACGAAGTCTGAGAAAAAGAGTTCGCATCTGGTTGCTCACCCCCCATAACAGGCATGAGAAAGAAAGAGGTGCCTGCTGGGGTGGACACTTGTGCTAATTGCAAGGACTGCACAATTAACTCTTTCAAAGAAAAAACAGACAGTTACACAATGTATTCTCACTATTTGTTCCTAGGGCTAGGGTCAGGTCTAGATTCCCAATGGTATTGAAAGAAAATCCAATTTTTTGAATGAATACTTTCTTTAGGAAATGACTGGCTTATCTTGCTAGACCTCAAGGGAAAAACATCAGCTGTGTTTCCTAATGGTTGGACACGAATTTCCAAATCATTATTTAATCTTTACATACAAAGTTAAAAAGAAAAAAAAAACCAAACTAGCCATTACCTGAACTTTCTTTCTGTGCAATTCTGTAAGTATTCTTTAGGAGAAAATTGTTTCTCTTGGGTCATTTATTCCTCTGACCTAGCTCTGGTCCAGCACTACAGGCAAATCAGTTGGAGCTTCAGCTAATTATGTTTTCGAGATACTACTCCCCAGAGCTGCTTCTTAGCCGGGCAGCTGCAGTTCTCCACACCTGTTGGCCACATTACAAGTCCAGCCTCACCCAGCACAGGAAGTTATTATTCCTCCCCGTTTCCTTCCTGCAGTCAGACATTTGCCAAGCAACAGCAGTACACAACACTTCACTTCCACTAGAATTACAATGTATCCACACAGAGCGCCATCCTGAGGATCAGTCCTGCCTGCCTGACACAGCTCACAGATGCTCACAGACACAAGAGGAGGAGGACATTAGGGTATGGAGATGACCCAAACACTCTCCCCAGGGGAAGGAAGCCAGGTCATTCTCCCCACTGAACCTCTTAGATGTTGAGTTAAAAGGGAAAAATAGAAATGCCTGTATCATCCAGTAAATCCTTAGTTATCTTATACAGTGTTGCTTCAACAGCTTGAAGAAGGTTGTTCGTTTGTTTTTCTCCTCTTGAATTTAACACTGAACAATAGTTAAGCCTAAAGAGTATGTCTGGAACAAAAGCAAAGCCCATGTTTTATTTATGTGTGTCTGTGAATCTAAAATCCCAAGTAAAAGTGTTCATATGAGGACAATGGCCTCTAACCAAGAATTGGGCATGGGGACAGAGCTGAGAAATGCACATTAAAGCACCTTAGCAGTGGGTGTAGCTGAGCCATGCCTGAGAGCAGCCTCTGTCCCGAACACGATGGGAAAGGGAGTCAGAAGAACTATACTAATTAATGAACTAAGATTTGAACTCCTGAGCCAGGAAAGGAGAAGTTGGTTTTGGCTGATGAAATCCTTACTCGTTGGGAGGGAAGATAGTTTATTTTCCTCTTTCAAGTATGCGGTGCTTGGCTGGCCAGTTAACCCAGCTGTGCAAGCCTGAAATCCCATTATGCCAGGTCCAGGGTTGAAAACCCACAGAGTCTGGTTCTTAATAAACATCACAGGATGACCACTGTCCCTCACCCAAAAATTGATCTATTATCCCTAAACAGCATCTTTTTTTAGACTATGACCACTTTGGCTAAAGGAGGTGGGGGAATCATAAATTTAAGGTCCACCAATACTGAAATCAACTAAGACTTCCCTGAGACCCTGGGCAGGTTACTTAGCCTGTGTGAGTCTTCGTGTTCTGGTTTTCAAAGCTTATACTACTACAGATCAGCCAGGAACAATCCAAGGAGGTACTACAGAGAAAACTCTTAGAGGGTAGTGAGGTAAGCTAAATGTTCAGGAAATGTTAACTGTGGCCACTGCTTAGATCTGGACCCAGAGACCTATACGCTGAAGACTTGGTCCCAGCACACCTCTCCTGGGAGACAGTAGAAACTTCCAGAGGAGGAACCTAACAGGAGGCCTTAGGCCACTGGAGCATGTCCATAAAGAGATACCAACCCTTTTCTCTTCTCTCCATCTCTGTTTTTCTCTCTTTCTCCCCTCTGTTCTCTCTGTATGTGTTTCCCTCTCTCTCCCTCTGTCTCTCTCCCTTTCTCTTTCTCTTTATCTGTCTCTCTTTCCCTCTCTCCCCTCTGTCTCCCTCTCTCACTTTCTCTTTATCTCTGTCTCTCTTTCCCCCTCTCTGTCTTTGTTTCTGTCTCTGTGTCTCTTTCCCTCCCTCTCTCTTTCTGTCTTTTCCTCCTGTCTCTGTCTCACTCTTTCTACTTCTCCCCCCTCCCCCCTCCCTCTTTTTCTGTCTCTGTCTCTCTTTCCCCCTCTCTGTCTCTGTCTGTCTCTCTGTCTCTGCCTCTCTCTCTTTCTCTCTCCCTCCCTCTCTCTTTCTCTCTCTCTTTTCCCCCTCTGTCTCACTCTCTTTCCTTCTCCCTCTTTCTCCCTCTCTCCTTCTCCCTCTCCTTTCTCCTTTCCTCTGTCTCTTCCCCCACCCCCACCCCACTCCACCCCCGTCATTACAGCCATAAGATAAATAGTTTGGCTCTGCCACTTTGCCTCACCATAGGCCTAAAGGGATGGATGCGATCAGTCAGTCAGTCAGACACTTCTCAAACTCTGAGCCACAAGCCTTCCTTCTTTGTAAGCTACTGTGTTTCAAGTGCTTGTGATAGTAACAGTGCTAACACAACTGTAACATTATTCTTTTCTTACAAAACATGGCGGTTTGAATGAGAATGTCCCCCACAGGTTCATGTATTTGACCGCTTGGTCCCCAGTTGGTGGCACTTCCCCAGAGTTTTGGGAAGTGTTGTCTTTCTGGAGGAAGCATGTCCCTTGAGACAGGTTTTGAGAGTTTAAAGCTCCATGTTACTTCTAGCTCCTCTGTTTTCCACTTGTGGCTTGAGATGATGTAAGTCCTCATTGTTTTTCCCACCATGATTCTTACCTGCTACTGTGACTCCCCACCAAGACGGACTGATTATTAGCCCTAATAAACTGCCCCTCTATAAATTGTCTTGGTCCTAGTATTTTATTTTAGCATTAGAAATGCAACTGGCATAAATATGGGGGTGAATCAGTAGAATTTTATTCTTCTATGAAAGCATGTATTTAAGAAGCAAGGAATTTGAAACGGAAAACCAAGGAGCGGGTGACCAAGAGCAAGCCTTAAAGCAGTGGTTACATGGCCAGGGGGAAGAGCTTCAGGAAAGACTCAGAAGGCACAGAGTATAGGGAGGCTGCTAAGTGGGGACTTGTTTGACTAAGGTCAAGGGCACTGTGTGATCTGAAGCTGCAGGAAGCTTTGGGCTCCTCTCCAAGTAGAGAACACCAGGAGCAGGAGGCGCCTGGGTGCTCTCTTACCTCATCATCCTGGGAAAAGGTCTTTTTGTAAAAGTCTCTCTGAAACCACGACCCATTTGTATGACTCCAGAACCACACATGGAAGGACAAACTCCAACAGCCTGGCAAGAAAAAGACCAGTCCCAAACTACAAATGTGTGCAGACAAGTAGAACTCTCCTCCGGACTGGTTTGCTCTCGTCTGCAAGGAGGTGCTGCTCAGGACTGGTGGGGCAGTGGTTAAGTGGTGCTAAATCAACTTCCTTTACCACAAAACAGGAATGGTAAACAAAGGATTATCCCCAAGTGAGAGAGAGAAGGACGCCTTTGCTGTCAGTCACCACTCTCTCAGGGACAAACCTCCTGACAGACAGCCTGAGCCTACAAAGGGAGCAGCCTCCCCAAGCCTGATTATGAGCCCTGTGGGCTTTGAAATTATGGCAGCTTATGAAGAGTAACCACAAAGTCTTCTGAGGGTGAGGAACGGGACCAGGAAGGGGAAGCCCAAGCCCTCGGGGTCCATTGCCAAATACAGAACTTTCTGCCGGTACAGAACCACTTGAATGGAAAGAGCAAAAATAAGAAACCCAGTAGGTTCTCTTTGTTGTTTTGTCTCCTTTTCCTTGTATAGATATTTGTGGTTAATACAGAATGAGATCCTTCCTAAAATTAGAAAGGTTGTAAACCCAGCATAATGTAGCTCAAGCATATAATCTCCACAACCCACAGAAAATGTAAAGCCATTCATAAAGTACCACAGAGCGCTGAGGCTAAGGGGCGGGGCCCACCCGAGCTCCCCTGTGGGCCCCACTGTGACTGACAGTCCTTCCCAGCTGTACTGCATCTCCTCAACAGAAACCTCCAGGTATTGGCTCAGCCATGTGAAACAGCATGGAGGCTTTTCTGCAGGAACTCTGAACAAGATCCTTCATAAAGATCACTCTCAAAGGTAGGTCCACGCCCCCATCTCCGGACCCCAAGAGCGCAGTTCAAGTGGTGTCCTAGTTAGCTTTTCCACGGCTGTGTCCAAACACCCACCGGGCAGAAGCACCTTAGGAAAGCTTTACTTCCCTGTGGTTTTGGGAACAGAATGCATCAGTCAGGAAGGTCTGGGGAAACAGCTGTCTGTGGTGTTTTCCACATGCTGGCCTGCCAGGAAGCAGAGACTCAAACCAAAACCCGCAGCGGCTGTCACCTTCAAAGCCCACCCCAGCAGCCACATCGGCCACAGTACCACAACCTCCCAAACACCACGTGCTTGAGACCACGTGCTTACGCATCTGAACCTAGGGGCATTCCACATGCAAACCACAATGTATGGTAACGTTTCCTCAAATGTCATTAAATTAAAGGTGTTGAGGTGACTGGCCCTGCTTTGAACTGTTTTTATCCTGCCTAAATTCTTAAGTCGATGGTCTGGTCTCCTGTTGCTAACACATTTGGAGGCAAAGCCTTTGGAAGGTAGGAGTGAGCTAAAGTCATGTGGATTGGGGAACCCCCCCCCGAATTTAGCACTTAGTATTGTCTCTTCTCTTCTCTCTCCCTCCCTTCCCCTCCCTCTCTCCTTTCCTCTTCTCTCTCTCTCTCTCTTTTCTCTCACTCTCTATGTACATGCATGCCTGTCTGTCTGTCTGTCTCTCTCTCTCTCTCCTTCTCTGTCTCTCTCTGGCTATGTGTGTCTGTCTCTGTCTCAGTATCTGTTTTCTCTGTATCTCTCGCATACTGTTTCTCTCTGTCCCTCCCTGTCCCTCGGCTCTATTCTTTCTGTCTCTCTCCCTTTCTCCCTCCCTTTGTGACTCACTTTGGAGGAAGCCCTGATGTCAGCAGGCTCATGGGAAAGCCCTGGTGAGGCTCTCAGAAGTGCTCTTGGAAGAATCCCTTCAGTTCCGCTTAGATCCTCAGGGCCCTGCAGCCCCAGCTGATAGCTCCAGATACACCCAGCTCAACTGTTATTCTCACCCAACAGAAGCAATGAGACACCACATACTTATTGTTGCCATCGAGCGAACACTAACACGTGGACAGTTAGGCTGTGATGGCCCTTCACAGAGAGTGCTTCCAGCCTGAAGCACAGGAGTATCTGGTGATGATAGAATGCATATCTCAGCTCAGTCCAACAAATATTCATGTGCCAAACTCATGGCAGGTGTAGCATTATTCAAACAAAATCGTTTTCAGTGTGTTTCCTCTCACTAGCTGTGAGATTTCCCCCTTTCATCCAGGAAACACTCTAAGTGTGCTGAACCATGGAAACAGCCACCAAATCCTTAGATCTTGTCTTGTGAGTGCAGATCTAAAGGCTACATAGATAGCTATTGGTGGTGAGAATAAAACAGGGCTGATCCATTAAGAGGAACGAGTTGCAGCTGTTAACATCCGTATTCTGTTTGTCTGAGTGCCCGCACTGCCACAGCACACCCCAAATGTTTCCCACAGGGAGTTAAGGCAGCGCTCCCAGAGGTCACGTCCCTGAAGGAAACATAAATCCGAGCATCGAATGGGGGTGTTATTTTGAGGTCTTCCTGGAACTGGAGTTTTATGTCTTGTTTCTATAGTTCAGAGCTGAAAATAGAAAGTGCTCTGGGCTCTGGGCTTGGGCTCTGGGCTCTGGGCTCTGAGTTCACACAGCTGCTCCACTCTCTGGCTCCCGCACATGCTACAGAAGTGGGCTCTCAGGAGTCCAGGTGACTTGGAGACATGTCACTTTCACTGGCTGTTGCGTTATGATGTCAAGCTTGATTAAAAGCAAGGGCTGGTCTGAGAACTCTCTCCACCCTTTGCAATCTTTAGGAAGTTCTTTGCTTGCGCACCCAGAGCCCCTCCTCCTCGTGCCCCACCCCCTCCTTGGTCTGTCCACTAAGCATGGCCCTGACCCACTAAAGACTCCATGCCTCTCCTTCCTAGCTACCTCAGGTGTCCATGTTGCTACAACCCAGCCCAAATCCTCCAACACCGCACCTAGCAGCCTCTGCCCAGCCCTTTTCCGCCACATACAGTGTCTCTTCCTAAACACCTCCCCAGTCACCTCCCATTCCGTACAACCACCACAGTTATTGAGTGTCTGCTGTGCTCGGGTGCTACGTGGTAACAAGGACCCAAAGAGGGGCTCCTAGATTGCAAGCCAAACCAGAAATAAAGGAGGTTCTTAGGTCATGGGAGATTTGTAGAGGAAGTGATGTTAGAGTAAAGTAAGGTAGGATGAGAGGGTTGAGTAGCTAAAGATGTGGGAGAAAGACTTTCCAAGTAGAGGGACCTGCACAGACGTAAAAGTGTGAGAAATCAGCCACTATAGTAGGAGGAGCTTACAAGATACCCCACACACTGGACAGTTGGGACCAAGAAAGGAAGGCATTCACTCCACTCATACCAGGTGGGAACTCTGAGTTTTTGAAGAACAACAGGGCAGCACTCGATCCCAAACCAAGTATACAACATTCAGACACATTACTTAGCTTGTCAAGAGCCTCAGGTTTTTCTATCTCTAATTCAAAATTATAAAAATTATAAAATTGTAATTTATCATGAAACGGAACACCTGCCCTAAGCAAGTGTGAAAATTCTTTCCCTTCTGGCTTCCACCTCTTAATACAATCAATAGTAAACAAATGTAACCATTGCTCTATGGTTACTTATTACTTACATAGTAGCTACATATTACTTACACAGTAACTACAAATCACTTACATACTTACAAGGAAAAGTAAACAAAGCAAGGAACTAAAGTAATTTTCGGGAGAATCTGGACTCCATCCCCACCACGCACATGCATGGCAGCTTGCATCTCTAACTCCAGTCCTGGGCAGGAAATTTGATGGCCCCTTCTGGCATCCAAGGGCAATACACACATGGAGTACATGGATACACGCAGGCAAATCTCCCGTACACATAAAATAAAAATCACAAAAAAAAAAGTCACAAAAATGTTTAAGTAAACGAGTCAAAGAAAGATTCTACATAGGTCAGCAACATGGTCACCTATACTGTGGTGGCTCCCTCCACCCCACTTCTGGTTATTTATTTATCCACTGAATCCTCAGTATCACCACACAGGGAGATATTATTTCCATATCCCACATAATAGGCAAGGAAACTAAAACAGAGAGACTGTAACACAGCTAATGAGCAGCAGAGCGTGGGCTGGACCCCAGCCACCGGGATCTAGAGTTTGCCTTGCCACCCTGTCTCCTTCCAGCTTCCATTTAGAACCGCTTGCCTAACTGATGCCCCTTTTCCTGGGATAACTAATCAGAGGGGCTGTTTTCACCCGTAGGTGTCTTGCTCTGGACAGTGCAGTAAGCACACAGGGAAGGAGTCTATTGGGGACCTTTTGAAGCTTTCATGGCTCAGCCAAGATTTCCACTCTTCTAACATACATGGGAGGGGCCTGACACATACCCTCTGGCCTTAGGCTCTTCAGGAAATGACTAGGACAAGTCTTTGCCTGGAGGGTGGCAGGGGTGGGGTCCCACTGCAATGCCATTGGCTCCTCAGGGAGACTAGTGAGGATGGGAACACCTCTCTACACTGAGACCTTCAGCTCTGGTCTGAATAGGATCCTCCACAGTCAGAGTCAGCAGTGCCGGTGGTTTTCTGTTTGTTTTGTTTTCCACTTCTGCCTTGCAGATCTTTCCAGAGAGTGGATCTTTCCAGGGCTCTTGGCTGTGTATAATACGGCCACTAATGCCCTTTGTTAACAGACAAAGTTGCCTCTTCTGTCTCAGATGCAGTAAGAGTCAGAGAGGAGAAGCCTTGGTGCCAAGTGCACCTGGGAGCTTTCTACCTCACACATCTGCCCCAGGCCACCACCACAAGCCACCACCACAGGTGCATGGTCTGTACTCACTATAAACAGGAGTAAGGTCCTGGAAACTTCAGTGGGCACCCTCCAAGCTCAAATCCATGCCTGCGAGCACTATGAATGTAGATGTTTCTCCACTGTATTCCCCTAAGAATGAGCCCCAAAGCTGAACTGTTCCCCATGACTTCCCAGTGTCTCCCATTGCCACCAGGTCCGTGGGTAGCCATATGACCTGACAGGTCACTGCTTTCCTATTGGCCACATTTTCTAAAATGCATGGAAGCGAATGACCTCTGAAGAACCTTCTCGTCCTGAGGGTTCCTGACGTTGGAAACTCCCATCTGTTTTCTCAATGATGAAAAAGCCCATCCACCTGGCACTGCAGTGCTGTGCACCCCCACCATTCCTTGGCCTCAGATGCTTAAAGGACCCTAACGATACAGGGAAATGAAAGATCCAAGCTGGGTGATTAGGCCGGAAAGCAAGCCCTTGGCTTTTCATGGTTGGTAGATTCTCCATGAATTCTAGACATTTATTTTCAAAGCTACTAGAACCCACGTTGTAATCCATAGAAGATAGATACCCAAAGAATACACTGAGACAAAGTTATAGGGATCTGTTGTGTGTAAGTTTGCACATCTGCAGGTGAGTGTGTATGTATGTGAGTGTACCTGGCTTGGGAGGCCAGAGAACAACTGAGAATGTTGTCCCTTGGGCACTGTCCACATTGGGTTTTGATACAGGATCTCTCACTGGCCTGGGACTCACTGATTAGGCCAGGCTGTCTGTCCAGGGAGCCTCAGGAATCCACATATTTGTGCTTCCTTAGTGTTAGGATTGATTAGAAATCCATGCCACTCCACTCCACTCTTTGCATGCATGCTGGAGACTAAACACAGGTCTCCATGCTTGCAAGGCAAGCCCTTTATAAACTGAACTGTTATATTTATTATATTTGCCTGGCCCTTAAAGATCTTGGTCACCCTTTATTTGTGTTTCTAGAGGCTGTGAAATCTGTTCACTGCTTTGAGCAGGCTGGCTCTATAAGAGTCGCACAAGTGTGAGCGCACGTACACAAAAAACAACTTCTCAACGTGGCTTTCTGGTCAAAAGCTGAGGCAAAGTGAATATCCATGTTACATCAGCAGCACGTGGTTCAGCTGAGGATTCGATATTATTTCCCACTGTCCTGATTTCTCAGATTGTAAAATAAACAGTTTACAGGTGACTCCAAGTGGTCTGTTAAACCTAACACAAGAATTCAGCACCAACTCAAGGCCTACTAGGAACTTAGCAATCTGAAATACTCACCACGTCTACACAGGGGCTTTTGCCTACCGACATGTTAGAAACAGAAAGATCAGAGAGGAGTCACTTTTTTCTTGTTCGTGTAAACCTGTGGGTAAGAGGAAAGGGCCTTCAGAGTCACAGATCCCTGGTCCACTGGGAACTAGTGGCCCTCCACCTGTGCTGGGGTCTGAAGTCAAAGTTTGAGACCACCTCTAGCTCCAGTCAGGGTCAGCTCTGGCCTCAAACATCTTGATGAAGCCATTGGCAAGGTCTGTCCTGAAAACCTCTACCCTTCGACTCTCAGCACACTTCCTTTATAAACAGACAGATGAGACCCCACCTCGTCCTCTCATTCTTTCATTCAGTCATTTGGCTGCCACTCAATGACACAATCTCAAGGCCACACCCAGAGTATAGTTTTAAAACAGACACAGTCCTGTCCTCCCAGAGCCCAGAAGGCTTGAAAGCTCTGGAGTAAATTGTTGAGGTTTGGTCTATTGTATTGTAATGCTAAGTTCTGTACCTGAAGGTCTCAGGCCTCTGATGGGGTTGAAGACTAAATAGGTAGGTCACAGGCCTACCCATGAGGACAGGGAGGAAACAAAATAGAGAGCTTAGACTCAGGGCTGTCTATATTTCCTGGGTAAGAGAAAGGTGATTAAAAAGAAAAAGGGGGCTAGAGAAATATTATAAGAAATCAGACAAATAGACACAGATGATATTGAGTCTACTCTTAAAACAAAAGCATTTTATAGCCATAATCTTACATTGGTACAAAATCGTGTATATTGATATAAAAATGAGGTTATACTTTGTTACACTGGTATAGAAGTTTTATATTGGTACAGGTTAAAGGTTTCGATTAGTATAAATCTTGCATACTAATAATATATAATGAGACAAAATTTAAGATTAATTCTGTTACAACATAAATATGTGTGCTTTGACACCTAGATAGGCATTGTGCCTGCAAAAGTCGTAAGCACAAGGCTTAACACCAGTCCTTTTTAATAGCTGCTATTACAAACTATTTAGGATAATTAAGCAATGCGAGTTACTAGTCAGTCCATCAAACTCACGTCATGTTCAATTCTAGCCTGGATTATCACAGAAATATGCACCCTGGGCTGTACAGATAATAAGTAGCTGGAGACAGGCAATGTTTGCTTGTTCAGATATGCTATGAATAGAGAGATGGTCTTCAAAACCTAAGAAACTCAGAGAATATGGCTTTTAAAGATGTTTTCTATTAATCTGAAGCTTTTTTTGACATTGATACATGTCAGTATCTGGCAACAGCCCATTCAACTTGGAAGAAGATGATGAGCATTGAAAAACCACCCCCCCCCATATGGAGTTGCTTAAATCATGGCAAGCTAGCCACTGGGCAAAGAAAATGCCCTGAATTTATCTACACACAGAATACGGTCCAGAAAGGACAAACAGATGCATGGAAGTTGACTGCCATGCTCTGCCAAGACAGGGTAAGTAAGTCCTTCATAATTCCTGCTTCATAAAAGCTCTGTCACGTATTCTGGGCCAGAAGGCTGAAGACAGATACTCCAACATTCTAGAAAATATTGGGGACTGTCCAGATGTCTGTCATTTCTATATTTTTGGAAGCTTCATTCTCATGCTTCCTGCATACTCAGGTAATATTTATTTCCTTCTTAGGCCTCTAATGGGATTGAAGACTAAATAGTCATCATCTTACTAGAAGCTTAAGTTGTTTAGGATTCAAAAGGATGTTCTAGGTCTAAGAAGGTAATACAAGTTTAGATGAAAATTTAGAGGTATAATATTAGTTTAGATAGAAATTGATTTAGGTACAGAACTCTGAACTCACCAGGATAGGATCGATATTAGAACACTTTCTCCTGAGTTGCCAAATACAAACAGACTGGATTTTTTTAAATGAAAATTGTACTTAATAATTTTATAATAATCTCATAATTGTTCTCAGAGTAATTATTTATTATTATAAGAGACAGATCATTTTTATTTAGATAAAAGGGGGGAAATGTTGAGGTTCAGTCTATTGGTATGTATTGTAATCCTAAATTCTACACCTGAAAGTCTAGGCATAGCAGTGACTTCTCCTGTTTACAAGCTTCTGTTGTGTAAACCTTGTTCCTTGATTTAAAACTGCTAGTTAAATAAAATTGGCTACAGCCAATTTTACTGGAGGGATTAGAGGTGGGTGGGTTTAAGTTACCTTGTTGGGGGTGGAAGAGAGAGAAGAGAGAGGAGGAGGAGGAGGAGGGAGAGGAGGAGGAGGAGGAGGAAAGGATAATGAAGCTACCTTGAGGGGAGATGGACACTGAGCATGTGGCCAGGAGAAACAGCAAGTACCTGGGGCACACCACTGGAGTGGTAGCCAGGCCAGCAGTTAAAAGAATAGACTACAGGTTACTATCTGGATAGAGCACACCAAACCAACACCAACACGGTACCATGTGGAAAAATTTAATGGGAGAATGAGACAAGGGGAAGGGGTGAAAGAAAGAAGAGAAAAGAACAAAGAGAAGAGAGAGGGGGCAGAAGCTGTCTGGAATATGACATAACTACTCCCAGGTGGAGTTGCGAATTGAGTCAAAAGGTTTACTGGGAATGTATGGCCATTGCCATGACAACAGGGACCCAATGGTGTCCCTGTTGAAGGCAATTCCTGATACCAACAGTTATACCCCAGTAATTATCAAAGCCAAATAAAATAACCATAGTCTGAGTCTCATTTATTTGTAAGCTAGTGAGGGATAAGCTTAAATTGTTGGTCCTACATTTAGTAAGGAAGCCATGATAGATGTATGTTGACGTGTGTCACGTTGGAAACATTCAAGAGGGTTGCCCGGCCCAGCACTGAGGGGTCTGGGACAAGCAGCTGCATTGCTCCAGCTATTTTAGCAGCAAGCTTTTGGATGACGCCTGCCTCTCCCATCCCTATCCAGTGGCAGAACACCATGCACAACCCTCTTCCATGCAGAAAGAGGAAAAGGTTCTGATTAAGAGGCTTCCAAAAAACTTAACCTATGGAGTTGCTTGTCAAGGGAGGGAGGCTATGTTACTGACATTCTAAGGAAAGGTCCTATGAAGGAAGCTTGTGTAGTAAACATACCAAGTTCTAATGGCTTGATCTTTGCAATGGAGCTTGGGTAGGTAGAGTGGGCTGGGGTGTAGAATAGGGGTGAGGGTGGAGTGGGGCTCTTTGATGCTATCAGCAGAAAACTGACTGAAGATAAGGAACATTGCGGGAACTTCCCAGACAACAGAGTATAAATCAAAAGAAAAGAAAAAGAAGAAAGGAGGAAAGTGTCTTAGTCGGGGTTCCTATTCCTGCATAAACATCATGACCAAGAAGCAAGTTGGGGAGGAAAGGGTTTATTCAGTTTACACTTCCACATTACTGTTCATCACCAAAGGAAGTCAGCTTTCTGAGCGCTCCGTTTTTTTTTTCATTTCCCCATATCTTAAGTGCCTCCTTCCTCCCTCCAGCAGGGAGTTTTTCAAGCCAGAGGAAATATCTATACAACAGCAGAGCACAAAATGAATTCAAAAAATGTACACACCTGGGCTGAAGAGATGGCTCAGCAGGTAAAGGAGATTACTGCCAACCCTGATGACCTGTGTGTGGTCCCCAGGACCAGAGGAGGAGAGAACACACTCTCTCAAGTTGTCCTCTGACCTACACATGAGGGTTGTGGTACGCATGCGCTTACAGAGAGAGACACGCACACTCACATGCACACACGTGTGCACACATGCACACACACACACTATGTAAATCTGACTGTGTAGCTCACATTTGTCCTCCAACACTCTTTCAATGAGATAGGAAGAAGAGTCAGCAGAATTCCCTGAAACTCATGGACCAGCCAACCTGATGTACACAGCAGCAAACAACAGGAGACCCTTTCAAGCAAGGCAGAAGGTGAGGACTCGCGCTGAGATTCCTCTGAGGCCTACATGCATCTGTGACTACACTCACAGACAATGCTCAAGAATATGCATACGGGTGGGGTGGGGGAACAAAGAGAGAGAGACAGAGAGAATACCGTGTGGATGAAAGGAGCTTGGGAAACGTCTATAATAAATATATTTATGAATGAATACAGAGTGAGTGGATTCAAATGACCCAAAAAGGATATATAGGAATAACTCCTTTTTTTAAAGCAGTCTCTGGAGACTGCACAGAGACACTCAGGCTGATTCCAGACAGAACAAGAATACACATTGGGGGTGGTCTGCCTGCAGCAGCACCGTCAGCAATGCAGAAGCCTGGAGCTGGTGTGGGGTTGAGGAGAAAATGCTCACGGTGGAAAGAGGACAGAGTATCAGCCTGCTACTGATACCACAAACTGCCACACGTTTAGTGGCTGAAAGAGTGGGTGAGTTTATGACCTCACCCGCCTGAAAGCCAGAAGTCCGAAGTGTACAGAGCTAAATAAATGCTGGCAGCATAGAAATACTTACACAATCCCATGGGGAAGAAAACCCGTCTCCTTGATTCCCCCACCCCCCACCCCTTGTCTTTTCCTATCTCTGGAAATGCCCTAGCTCTTTGACTTGTGGTCCAATGTTCTTTCCAGTGTCTGGTTCTGTGGCCACATTTCTTTCATTTTCTGTCCCTCCTATAGGAGCAGTTGGATAAATAAAACTGTTTCTCCATCTTGGTCCGACTGCATGCGCAAAATCTCCGTTACCAGGATGTGGGTAATTGTTGCGCTGCGTGGGGGCATTAGACACCCTCCCAGAGAACACACATCTACCTCAGAGGGAATCGGATACGTTTTGGAGCCCAGGGTGCAATGCTGAGAGGTCTGTAATCCCCACCTGGCTCCCCACTTCTCTGTCAGGGTGATTGATCCCTGGGCCAGAAACTCAGGATGCATGCCTCCCTCCCACGCCCCGACAGGCTAACGTATCATTATTTTTCCATGGTCTCCCTTGGACCCTTTTGTTTTAGCAATTAATCACTCAAAAGATATTTATTGATCGCCTCCCTTGTGGAAAACATATCACGGGCAACCTGAACGCTTCTGTAAACAAATGGCTGAGCTGCCCTCGCTCTCAGAGGGAAGGAGCAGAGTAAACAACCGAGGAGGAGGTGGCGTGAGGTATTGGGAATTGATCGAGAGCTACGAGGGAAAAGGAACCAGGAACGGGAATCAGGGAGTGACCAGTCGAGTTTTGTGCCAATGCCGGATGTGGAGATTTAGAAAGGCGTCCTTTACCAAGCACTGAGAGGCTGGAAAGGAACAGTCTCCCAGATGTTTGCCAAGTCACAAGGTCATGGACTGACCCAGAAGGTGTATGTGCTCAGGGAGTGGGCAAAGATCAGGGATAGGCTGCAGGCCAGGTCAGTAGTGGGCCCAGCTGGCCCAAGTGTTCATCCTACGGGACCACCAAGGTCCAGGCACTTACGGATACAGCCTCAGCCTCTAGTGATGCGAATTCCTCAACTAACACTTGATAGTCAGTCAGTACTGAAGGAAAAAACCCGAGCGTTCCCACCAGGCGTGGAAATGAGGCTTGGCTCTCTAACTTCTTCATCAAGGACTTCCCTTTTTTTTCCTGCATGGGGACAGAGACCTAAGGTGTCAGGTTGTAGAAGCTTGGATGGGCTGCTGGGTGGCTCCTCTCCCTCAGGCTGTGGTCTGTGGCTGATCCTCTGCCACAGGCTGTGTGTGGTGTGTGACAGCGTCTCTGCATACCTGCTGGTCCTCTTTCTCATCAAGGGCCCAGCCCACATACCACCTGTGGCAGCTACAGTCCCACCTCCCCGGAGATCACCTTTCTGTGCCCACGCTCTGCACAAGTCTCCATGGACATTCGGAGAGAAGGCAAGGGAAGAAGGGAGGTGTGGGTTGTCTGGGGTGTGAGGAGAATGGGGACCTGGACCCAGGCTGTTGGGAAAGGGGACTTTATGAAACCCCTTTGTTCCCCTTGCTGCCAGGAGTGACAAGGGGTTAAGCAATTTGCATTACTGTATCTACGTGCAGGCCTAGAGGGCCCAGGCTGCTCCTGGGTGGTCCGGTACAATCTCTGCCTATTAGCAGTGGTGTCTCGGTGTAATTTATGGAGCTGTCAAACTGCCTTCACTGGGACAAGGGAATCATGGGCACACTGGAAGCCTTGCTCAAGGAAACGGAGGTGGAGAGAAAGGAAATATCTCCAGGTGCCACCCCCTCACCCTCCTGGTCTCCTAATGACAACTTCGCTCTATAGAAAAACATCCAGCTGCCCGCTGGGGACTGCGTTTACAGAGCCCCTCTGTCTGCAGCAGGCCAGCCAGCGCAGCTCCAAGGGCTGGCCTACTAGCCAGGAGGGCAAGGAAGGCTGGCAGAGAGCCACAAGAGCTAGCAGCAGCAGCAAGACGAGAAAGGGTGCAGATGCTGCGTCCGTCCATCTGGAGACTCACTGTTGCAGCCCACCGGTGATATGATGACTCGAAGGTACTGTTTGCACTGCCCCGTCCTGAAGCCAAGGAAGGCACCATTTCCAGGATGCACTAGCTCCCCTCCAGCTGCTACCAGCCTCCTTCCCTCCTCTGTGCAAGGCACACACACAGGCTGGCAAGGGCCATGAGGTTCCTAACGAAACACAGGGTGCAGAATCCTGTTACATGTGAATAGTGGTGCAGTCTGCCTCTCTTCTTGCTTACGACTCCCTCTTCAGATGGTAACACTCCTGAGATTGGTAAACATTGATAACCACCAGACAATGCACACACACACACACACACACACACACACACACACACACCCTCTACTCTTCATACATACTTACACATATTTTATCCACAGAAACTGTAGCCCAAAGTAAGATTGACTCACTCATTCAGTATCTGATTAACAGAGAAGTAGCCAGAGACATGCAGACTTCAGAGGCCTGGGGGAGTATTTGTGTATGTGTGTGTGTTAGAGAGAGAGAGAGAGAGAGAGAGAGAGAGAGAGAGACAGAGAGACAGAGAGAGAGACAGAGAGACAGAGAGAGAGACAGAGAGAGAGACACAGAGAGAGAGAAGACAGAAGACAGAGAGATAGAAACACAGAGACAGATGGTGGAAGAAAACAAGAGGGAGGGAGGGAGGGAGGGAGGGAAGGAGGGAGGGAGAGGGAGAGGAGAGGGAGGAGAGGAGAGGAGAGGAGAGGAGAGGAGAGGAGAGGGAGAGGAGGAGGAGGGAGAGGGAGAGGGGTAAGAGTAGAGATGAGGAAAGAGGAGAGGGACCACAGCAGGGCCTCACTTCTTAGTAGCACCAGCGACATTTCTTCCCAGGCCTCTCTTCCTCTCCCTGCCAATTGGCATGTGAAGTATTGTGCTTGTGATTCAGCGGGGGATGGCAGGTGTTTCTTACTGGATTTGATTCCCAGCCAGAATCAATGGGGCAGCAGGGGCAGAGACCAGTGCTTGGTTCTTGCAGGATAAAGAGAGGAGAAAGCTGTGTGCTTTCAGCAAACGGTAACCGTGAGCTGTGCGGCACACCGCCACCCGCCTTTCTCATTCAATACCTTTGCCTGCTCTTGACATCATAGGATCCATCACTCCCTAATGGAGTGCCTGCCCTGAAGAGGAAATCTCTTAGCTGTACTCAGACACAGGTGGCACCGGCAGCTGTGTCCCTCCGAGTTTCTTGACTTGGCAAGAGCTCCGTGGACTTGGTCTTTTGACAGCCCTTTCAGCACAGCCCAGAGGGGACAATGGGCATTTTATAATCAGCTTCCTGTTTGCTCAGATAGGATACTGCCTCACTTCAAAATGGTGTGGAGGTAACAGTGCCAACTTGCCCTCCAGCCACCTGATGGCTCCTCTTTCCAAGGGACCTTGAGCACCCACTCAACCGGAAGTTTACGAGTTTGACAGTTCAGTTCAGGGCATGGCAGGGCCCCTATTTCCTCCTGCCAGAGGCCTTTTGAGGACCCTGTGCCCTTCTGTTTTCCAGGGCAGCATTCTTTCAGCCTGGGTCTGATATAAAGAGAACAGCTGCCCTGGAAAGTTTGGGCCTGCAGAAGGCCCGGCCAACATTCCTTTTGTGATTCCCATCTCAGCCTCGGGCTTCTGCACCACGTCCAGACATTATACAGAGTCCTTGCTTCTTTGTGATTGTGCTTTTTAACTCCAGATCCCAAGCACAGAACTTCTGTGCTATCCCCCAAGACCTGCGCTAGCTCCTTCCGTGGCAACTTCTCTGCCACAACAATGGCCCATTTGCAGTTCACAAAACATAAGGAGTCTTTGGGAAACTGTCCTAAAGAGTTTTCTGGAGATTCTAAACGGCGAGCTACACAGAGGCAGGAAGATGGGTGTCAGAGGCATGAACTGCTGTTTCGTGCTCTCCTGACACACTTCACTAGGGACACCATACCAGGAAATAATGGCGGACAGAGCCCACTGTGATGTCTGTTTTGTCTTGTTTTTTTTTTTTTTTTTTTTTTCTGGTTAACACTTCATATTTATAGTCATTTCTAACAAGCTTATGTAAGAATTGCTTGTCCGTAAAGTTGGGATAAAAATCTTACACTAAAGCCTTGTGCCTCCTTTCCCAGGAGCTGTGAGGTCAGCCTCGCCCCTATTCTTCCTGGCCCGAGTTCTGTCTTGTGAGAAAGGCTTCAAATCTAGGCCAGAAAGTGATTGGTTACTCGAAGAACATTCACACCACTGTTGCGCCCGTGGGTCTATACTGCTGGGACATTGACTATTGTAGTTTTCTGGGTTCGCAGTTGGGTAAGATTTTTCTTCCCCAGTGTGATAGTTTGTATAAGCTTAGCACAGGGTGTGGCACTATTTGGAGGTGTGGCCTTGTTTGAGTAGGTGGGTCACTGTGAGCGTGGGCTATAAGACCCTCATCCTAGCTGCCTGGAAGTCAGTCTTCTCTTAGCTGCCTTCAGATGAAGATGTAGAACTCTCAGCTCCTCCTGCACCATGCCTGCCTGGATGCTGCCATGCTCCTGCCTTGATGATACTGGACTGAACCTCTGAACCTGTAAGCCAGCCCCAATTAAATGTTGCCTTTTATAAGACTTGCCTTGGTCATGGTATCTGTTCACAGCAGTGAAACTCTAACTTAAGACACATAGTAGCACCAATCGACATGAAAACTAGCCAGTAGGGATGAAGCTTTCACATTGGTACAGTTTGGGGTTTTTTTGTGTTTGTGGCTCAGTACCTGGTGTCTTCACCAGGAAAGTTTTAGCATCAGTTCTGAGGCGTTAGGCAGAATGATGGTAATAACCTGAAGTGCCCATAGGTGTCTCTAGTCTCACATGGAGCCTTGAGAGCCATGTTCAAGGGAAAGGGGATAGAACAAAGGTGCTGTGAGGGAGTGGGGATGGTAATAACAGAACAAGAAGGAGGGAATGTGGCAGTCAAGGGGAAGGTAGGGCACAGAAGGGGTATGGAGAGGGATAACCATCCTAAAGTAGATAAAAAGGAATTTAAGAGGAGTTACTCTACAATGGGGACAGCGCCTCCTCCATGGGCTACCAAACAAAAAGTCCACTTCTGAGAGGTCATCTCTTTGCAAGTTGTTAATCCCTAGGGTCCCAAAAACACAACCCAACTGTGTATCTAAAGTTAATTTTGTGGACCCTGGTAACCCAGATGACCACCCCCTAGTGCTTGTATCATGGAAGAGAATTTAAGGTCAAACAAAACTGTTTACCCTGTGGCTGTGGTGGGCCCCCTTGACCCACCAGTGACTAATTTCCTTCTGAACTCTTCTCCCTAAGATCACTGTTCTGTTGGTTGCTATGGGCTTTGGGGGCAGTGGGGGGCATTTAAGATCCAAGCCATTACAGACATGTCAAAATTATGAATCAGAACTTTCATAGCGAGTTTTCTTATTCCTCTGTGGGTTTGCTCTCTTGTTTTCTATCCCCACTCCTTCTAAACAATGGGTGTCTCAGCTGGGCTTTAGCATACATCAGAATCCCAAAGAGGTAGGCTCTAATGCCAGTGAAGGGATGCCTCAGCAGCAGAACAGATGAACTTGCCAGCAAGAGTGAGAGCAAGCAGGCAAAACGTCAACGCTTCCTTTCATGTCTGATGTAGCCTGCCACCAGAAGACATGGCCCAAGTTTAGGGTGGGTCTTCCACCTTATGCAGTCTGTCAGGAGCTGAGGAACAAGAGAGAAAAGTCTGCATGCTAGGCAGAGTCAAGGCAGGTCGGGGTCTATTGACAGATTTCCCGGCCTGCTAAGGCATGGGAGGGTAAGGAGAGGTGCACTTGAGGTTCAAGATGAATAGCTGAAGATTCTGTTGACCTTGGTGGAGGGAACAGGGGGGCTCTGGGTGAGAACAAATGCCTCGTGCATATTTATTTCAGCAACTTGTTCCTGTTAGTTCGTGGCTTTGCTTTTCATGGTACTGAACTATAAGAAGGCTATGAGAAATACACTCCTAGCTGGCATGGTAATGAAGAACCCTAGGGGGCTTTTGCCAGCCTTACACCCACCACCTCAGGTCAAGGCTAGGCCAAGTTCCATTCTCCACCCACAGTTCTCAGGAGGAGCAAGGAGCAGGGACATTCTTGAAAAACCGCAGGATGTCCTGACTGGTAGTCACCTGACCCTCTGGGTCCCAGATAGAGTTCGAATGCGTGTCATATGCTTACTAGCCAATAGATTCAAAGGTCAATATGCTTAGCCAATAAGTATAAACTGTAACCTTCCTAATGTAACCTGTACCCCTAAAAATATAAAAACTGCTTGTTATAGCCATTCGGGGTTGCCTTCTAGTCCCTTGCCATGAGGGGCTGATTGAGGGTCGACCCCAACATGCTGGAAAAATAAACCTCTTACATTTGCATAGAACTCTGTTCTCGTGTCTCATTTGGGGGTTCTCCTGGTAGTTGAGACTCACTTCGAGCCTTACAGTAATGACTTTTTTGCTTTCCCTGAAAGAGAAAAATCTCAGGAGCGGCTTTTCTGAGGGTCTCACAACCATCCAGCCCATCTTACACATGTAAGACACATTTGGGAATAAAGTGGACTCTGAGCACTAGGCTCACCATGACAGCTAAAAATGGCCGTCATTATCAATGGTGCAGACGAAAGAAACTGAGGTTCAGAAAGGCTTACCAGTCACTCAGAGGAGCAGCCTATCATGCAGAGAGCCCTGGTCCCTTCTAAACCAACACAACTTGAAACCGGTGCCTTTCCCACAGATGGAAACCACTCCCACCACCCGTTTATGATCAGGAGGGTGTGTATCAACCCATGCGTATGGAGAACTGTTACGGAGGGGGGGTGCTTCCCGTGTGGGAGCAGTGCGGAAAGGTGCTGGGTACTGGAGTAGAAATCAGGAGCCAAGGAGAGAAGAGTTGACAAGATCCTGGCCCTCTGTCTGGTGGGACACATACACTAAACAACAAGCAAACAGACAAACAGATTTTGTTTTTAAAGATCCTGGCCCAAAGCAACACTTAGAGGCAAGGTGAGCTCACGTCACAAGTCTCAGCATGGAGGAGGGGCAGGGCACAGGAAAGTTCACTGTGAGTACAAGGTGCTCAGCTGATGATGTTACCTCTGTGAGGGCTTCTTCCTCCTAAGCCAACACAGATGCATCCCCTGAGGAAAGGGGCTGAGAAGGGGACCAGCTTGCCTCTCTGCAGGCCTAGGTTTCGATCTGCAGCAGCCCTGAGATCCAAAGATATAAAACCATGAACTTTACCAAGAAGAGCTCATCCCCTCACCTTCTGCCCACACTAAAGTGAGGAAACTTCTCACTTCATGAAATATGAACTCTTTCCCAGGCAGACCAAACGCTGATGGAAAAATACACAAAAACGGAAAGAGATGGACAAAGAACAAACAAACAAACACCTTTTCCTGTTTTACATCTATAGATAGATGGATAGACGGACAGCAGGCTTCCTGGGTCATTTGTAGCTGTCTCTTGCAGACTGAGAAAACTAGGAAGAAAAGACTCAAAACCAGAGTCTAGGAAAAACAGAAAAACATTACACATGGCTTTTGAATTGCCAAGACAAGTCTAGACTCTGCTTGTGTTCCATCCCGGGCTGTAAATAGGAGGTGGCTTCAGGCAGCAGCGGCCAACCAGCGAGCCATGGAAGGCGCTCTTCAGAGGGAGACACTGAGCTCAGTATTTTATACCACTGGGTGAAACGACTCGCACTCTGTGTGTCTGTGTATGTATGTCTGTGTCTCTGTGTGTCTGTGTGTGTGTGTGTCTATGTATGTGTATGTCTTGTCTGTGTGTCTGTGTCTATGTGTCTGTGTGTGTGTGTGTCTGTGTCTATGTGTCTGTATCTGTGTGTGTGTCTGTGTCTGTGTGTGTGTCTGTGTCTGTGTGTGTGTCTGTGTGTCTGTGTGTGTGTCTGTGGTGTGTGTGTGTGTCTGTGTCTGTGTGTATGTGATGTGTGTGTGTGTGTGTGTGTGTACTGAGACACGTAGTGGTTTAAATATATCTCCCCTTTCAGATTGTGAGGTAATTAAGGAAGGTGAGCTTGACAGACATGTGTGTGGCATTGGGATACTACACTCTTAGATCCCTTCAAGAGGTTTCACAAGAGAAGTTTCTTCCCAGAGGGGATGGCAGGGTTGAGGGCTGTCATCTGGACCCAGATTGGCCACAGACTGTTGGTTTTGGGTTTATGACATTTCAAATATCTGACCTAAACAAGAGAGACTCCACAGGAGACACCGGAGGGATCAGTACCAACTATTGATCCAGGCTTGAAGAGGTGACTCTTTCTGCTTTTGTAGATGTTATGACAGGTGAGGTTGAAGACTGTACCCACGAGATTGATGCACGTGCATGCATACACACACACACACACACACACACACACACACACACACACACACACACACAGTAAATGGGTGGGGGATCTACAGCAGCTCTTGTGCAGCACCTTCCGTGTAAGGCCCTCCACTATATAACGCCCAGCAAGAGACCCTCAGCAGATGCCACATAGGTACCCGACACTATTGCTTTTGCTTTCCCCAACCTACAGAA
The DNA here is from genome assembly GCF_011064425.1 of Rattus rattus. NCBI lineage: Eukaryota > Metazoa > Chordata > Mammalia > Rodentia > Muridae > Rattus > Rattus rattus. The sequence continues at coordinate 78,201,460 of NC_046167.1, forward strand.
CTAGTTATTTTCTTTATCAACTACCCAGTCTCGGGCATTGTTATGGCAACCAAAAAAAATGGATTATAACCGTTTTGGAGTTATACTAGCTTGGCAGCCTGGCTCCGACAGTCTTCTGTAACTTTAATTTTTTTTAAATCTTATCTTTAATGATGGTTCTTTAACTTTCCTGGTAACCCACCACCTGCCAGAAGTAGTGGAAAAGAAAGGAAACTGGGAGTTTGGGGGTGAGTGGACCTGTTTGGAAAGGTTCTTTGGAGCAACCTGTCTGTGCTGTCTGGAAATTGGCAGTCCAGTTCACAGGTTAGCAGGCAGCGGCAGCTCGATCCACTCACAAATACCTTGCGGATGCACCAGCAGTCTGGTTCCATAGAATTGGGTTAGCAACAGCAGTGACCCAACCTAGCAGAGACAGCCAGGCCTCAGCCTCTGCTCCAGTCAGCAGGAGGGACAGCAGGAGAAGTTCTCAGCTGTGCCTCTCTCAGGGAAGTGAAGATCAGGGAAGGTGTGAGACCCACAAGCATTGCACAGCCAGCTGTACCAGCAAGCCGAGCTCTGCCTCCATCACTCCATGGAGTCCTAATTATCCCCTGCAAACATCACGTGTCCTCCACATGCCTTGCCTCAAGCGGGTCTCACCTCAGCATGTGCATCCAATCAGCCCGAGTCCTCGGAAGCGGCAACAGACTGCAGCACAGGTTCTTGGCGAGTTTCTCTCTGTGGAGTTCTGACAAATACAGCTCAGCTACACAATGTAAGGAGGACCAATATGTGCGTGTCATTAGCAAGGAATCCTTCACCACGTGTCCTTTCACGTGTTTGCTTTAGCAGAACCTCCTCTCTCCTGTGTCTGCTTCAGCTAAACATTCCTTCACGAGTCTGCCTTAGCCTTTCACCTGTGTCCACTCTAATGAAAAGTTCCTTCACGTGTTTGCCCAGCAAAACACCACCCAACCGACTTTCCAAAGAACCCTTCAGTTTCCACTTCACTCTTCACTGAATTACAATTCTTTGCAAGGCACAAACTTTTCTGAACCTTGGTTTCCCCTACCATGAAATAGGACTGGTAATATCCACACCTGAGTGCTTTAGACAGTTGTATCACATGACCACTGAGACCTGGACTCTGATAGTGCAGCCCTTCCTTCCAGTCTTTTTTTGTAAGAGAATTAAATTATTTATTGATTACACATGATAATAGATGGATACACAAATTACATTCCCATCTGTTATTATATCTGATACCGTTATTCAATTTTGATGTTACACAGGATGTGCCAAGAACTACTTTATAACCAAATTGTAACCTTGCTTGCATGGCCCTTTCAATGGGAAACTCATCTAAGTTACAACAGTAACTAGCAGTTTAACTGCACTAAGATTTTTTTTTTAAGACAATAGCTTCTCCACTCAAGCAACCATAAATAAATTCCAAATAAAACTTGGCACCACCTTGAAGGAATTCTAACATCCCACAGTTGGGGGAGTTTACCAAGATGGCCTCAGAGTAGACTAACTTCACACAGCACATTTTTAATAGTAATTTTAAAAAGACACATCTATTCAGCGTCATGATCAGACTACTACATTTAGCAATCAACAGCGCGGATGGAAAGGTCTACAGTAAAACCCTTCGTTGGAATGCTTTATATTTTCCACAGGACAGAAACTAAGATGACCCATTATATAATTAGTCACAAATACAGTCCTGGAGTTTTTGCCCACACACACAAGTGTTGTCTAAAAACATGTCTTCTTTGTAGCAGCTAGGCCCTGCTTCCACTGTGCTTGGCTGAGCTCACAAATCTGCTGTAACCTGTGACATCCCTGTCACTTCTCTGGCTCTCCTCTCCTGCTAAGCTTTGCTTCCTGGCTGTAAGTAGAACCTCCTGTCACTGTCACAGTTACCGTTGCTACCACAACCCTCATAGCCACCTTGTTTTCTGGTTTAGCAAAGTACTGGCCTCCACCACCTTAAGGGCCAGACCTCCTGCCTCCAAAGTTTCCTCAGTCATTCATCCAAAGTTTGAAGACTGCTTGTTGCAATTGCCAAAATCATTGTAGCTTCTGCCACCTCCAAACATGCTTCCATCATTACCAAACCCATTATAGCCATCCCCCTGCCACTATATCCACCACCACCATGTCTGCCACCAAAGCCACCAAAACCACTGAAGTTTCCTCCTCCACCAAAATTGTCATTGCCAACAAAACCACCTCCACAACCACCACCAAAGTTTCTGGAAGCATTTTGACCTCTCAGGCTGGATGAAGGACTCACGGTCCACAGCTCTCATTACCTTGGAGAAATGGAAGCCTTCAGGCAGATGCCTCAGGCAGAGAACTTGAGAGCAGGAGCAACCTGGACACTTGATTCTTGGTGCCGCATCAAGTTATTATTCCCAAGCAACTGATGCCAGCTCATTATTTCTGGGAGATGTGGGTTTATGGGCAGTAGCAAAGTAATTTACAAGACTAGAAATCCAGAGATAAATTACACAAACACAAATATGGAAAGGATAAAAATATCTTTCCCTGGGTAAATAGGCAAAAAACGGAATAAATGCATCTAGGCAGTGAATCTTATCTCTGCTAAGAAGAAATGAGCTATCAAGCCGTGAAAGGACATGGAGGATGCTCACAAGCCAGTTACACTGGGCACACTGTGAAGAGTTGGTGTTCTGCGGGACCACACTCTAGAACACCCCAGACAAGGCAAAAGTACAGAAACAGGACACAGCTCAGAGGCTGACAGAGGTTAGATGAGAGGGATGGAGGGGTGGCCAAGGCAGAGAGGATCCTTCTCTGTAAGTACCTCAATAGTGGAGTGTTGGAGCATCAGGCAGTTACAAAGCCTATAAGACATAAGGGATTGAAAGTGAACCCTACCTTCAGCAGTGATGGCATGACAATGTACGGTAGGAGGTAACAGTGAATTGTTTTGATGAAGAATATTGATAAGAGAGAAGGCTAGACCTGCAAGAGGCATGCATGCATGGACACACATATATACACACATACGTAGATGCATGCATGCATACATACAACATGCATATATACATACACACATACATAAACATACAAAACACTCATACATGTTAAATAAAAATGAATATAGTTTTTAATTGTAAATAGCCTCTTGAAGTAAACATATACGTACACAAAATTCCTCCTCCTGTCAAAGACCACTGTAATCAAAAATATATGTCATTTCCATCAGTGCTTTCCTGAAACTGAGAAAACATGCATGAACACATACATACATGCATACACGCATACACACACATAACACATACATGCACATACACACATGTACACACATACATGCATATGCACATATATACATATATACTGCACACATGCGCGTGTGCGTGACACACATGCAGCACACACATTCATGCATACATGCACACATACACCCATGCACATACAAACATACACAGACACATACATACACACACATGCACACACACTACATACATATACCTCAATCACCACCTGGAATAAAAGACCAAGCATTCCTAACAATTTTCAATGAAAAGAAAAGCAGCCCAGGCCTCCTTACAGCTCACATCCCTCTGCACCCCAGCACCTCCTGCTTCTGTTTATATAAAGAGTTGCCCAATTTTTCCCTCAAAAAAGGGTTCAAATTTAATTACAGCTTTGTATTTAACTCACATTGCATGGTGGTTAACACAACAGAAAAACCAGAGAACCCTAGAAGCAGCAATTAACATCTGTTCCAACCAACTGGAGAAGAGTCTTCCTTTCCACATACTCTTTGTTCCTGTAAGGTGACCAACAGTGACACTGAAGACTCTACAAGGAGAGGACTCCCTACAACCATGTGAAGACAAACTGAGATTGTGTTTTCCTTGGGGAACTTGGGAAGATTCTCAGAGGTTTCTCTGTGTTTAAGTCAGAGGCAGGCTCTTCCTGATTCCTCACAAATTACCTCAGAACCATCCAAAAATCCCACAGCAAACAATGTGTTTCAATGGAGAGGCCTTTATGCACACAGATGGTCAATGTTCAAGGATTAGCCATGAAGCATCCCCCCTTCAAATTGGTCTGAAGGGAATAACAGGACAAGGGGCTTAGCAACCAGCCAAACCAGCAGGAAATCTGATCAGACGGAATTAGTGTCATCGTCAGAACCAAGACCCCCATCAGATCTGATTTCCAGTGAATTCCAACTAACCCTTAGCAAATGCAGTGCAGCTGCCGTCTCCCATCCGGTCACTGCCACGGCCAAAGCCACTCTGCCCAGAGACCATTCCCCACAGACCCACAAGTCCTGGAGGTACAGATGTTTCCTGATATGCCTTGGGAAAACAGGACATGACATTGAGTTCAGCCACATGGCCCTTAACGAGTAGACACCCTCCACCCCAAGAAGGGCCAACGTCTAGGAACAAAGCAATGGAAGTAACAACTCTTCAAAAGACCCTTGAACGTTATGGGGGCTGCCTCCAGGGAGAAGAGGTGGCCAGGCCTCAGAGGTCATGACATGGCTTCACCTTATTTCTGATCATTCTCTTTGGAGGAGGCTAAAATCATACAGAATGGGTGACGAGTTTTTAACACAGAGAGGCACCAGCGCTGTGTATGCTGCCAGGGACACAAGAAAGAGTGTAGATGTTTGCCTGGTACTCCAATCAGCTCCCATGTGTGTGAGACTGCCAAAAGCTGATACAGGTGCGAGCATCCTGTGCTCTCTTTGCTAGGAGCTGGAGGGAAACACCCTTGGAAGGATGAAAACTGACTACGGTTTACAAGCTAAGGAAGAGAGGAACAGGTGGGGTGTACGACACTGGGCAGTGATACAAGGTCACGGTGCCCTTCTTGAAGGAGTGTGTTACTGACCCCTAAAACACCAAGTTTTACAAAGATGTCAGCCAGGCCCCTCCGCTGACAGACCACCTGTCCTGGGGTGTTAGTTACTTTCATACCACTGTGATAAGACCATGATCGAGGTAACTTACAAAAGAAACAATGTATCTGGCTTTATGGTTCAAAGTGCACCTGGCAGCAGCCATGGTGGCAGGAACAGCTGAGAGCTCACACTCAAACCAGAGGCAGGAAACAGAACAAATTGGGAACAGCGTGAGTCTTTAAGTCCTCAAAGCCCGCCTTTAGTGACTTGCTTCCTCCAACAAGACCACACCTAAAACTACCCAACCAACACTAACACCGAGAACACCAGGTTCTCCAGCGACTGAACCCCTGGAGCATATTCTCCTTCAAGCCACCCGACTCTGCTCCTGGGTTATCTACCAGCATGAAACCTCTACTGCCAGCCCCTTTCCTAAGCCAGCTAAGGCCAGAGGCCCTTCCTGAGGCAGTCACAGCCAGTCACCACTCCACCTCAGCCAAAGAATCTGAAGTACCCTTTTATCCTCAAAGCCTCTGTAGAAATAAATATGTTCCTCCCTGTGGCTTCTCCTCGCTCAAGGGCACTCCATAATAAATATCCCACACACCACGTTCCACTGAGGGCTCTGCCTACCAGGAACCCCAACCTGTCGATCGTTGCCTCTGATCTCAGATTTCCTCCACGACCCTGTGGCACATACTCCCTAAATCTCCATCCGAGCCATCGGACACTTGGGCTACGGATACTCGTGCCTGAAAGCAATCCACAGGAAGTTCAACACAGCAGTCTGCAGAGGCATTCGACTACAGACCACATGTGGGCTGTTGGTATCCGGCACGGACAGCAGACAAAGAGGAGAAACGGACACAGCTGGCACGAGGAGACCCGAGGAGGGGCTGGCACCATTAGCCATTCTAGTTTAGAGTCTTTCTGTTGCTGTAAAATTATTATTATTATTATTATTATTATTATTATTATTATTATTAGAAGAAGAAGAAGAAGAAGAAGAAGAAGAAGAAGAAGAAGAAGAAGAAGAAGAAGAAGAAGAAGAAGAAGAAGAAGAAAATGTGTCTTCTACCCTGCACTAGTAGTGCCCCAAGATATCTGGTAGATATCTTAATCTCAGTCAGCAAAGCATTTCACCCGCTCTGCTCCATCCCATATCACACTGCTGATGGCTTCTCTCTGAGCCTGGCAGCCATCTCTCTACCCATCTAGTTCCCAAGGCAGGTTGCCACCATGCCAGGCATACGCATCCCAATTCCGTGGCGGCCAGTGTCTCCACCACCACACACACTCTTAGACTTAAATCACCACATGAAAGAACACACAACACAATAACCTCTGATCCAATTGATAAGATATAATTGCCCACCTAAGAATACAAAGCCCTGTACACATCCATCCTTTAAGAACATTCAATAACAACTTGTAAATGTGCAGAGAAGAATCTTAACATCTGTCTCCATGTTCTCTCCGCGGCTTCCTCTCTGCCTTGCTTCAGCCTTCTCCTCTTTCTAAAACTTTCCTCCCACCCATCCTTCCTTCTCGTCCAATGACAGGCCTCTTTCTACCTTGTACCTGCCTACACCTGCGTGATGACATCATCCTGCATTTTTCAGCTGTGAATTGTTCTGCCGTGAAGATCTGACCTCATCCCATGGTAAGCCATCATACACACACATGCACGCACATGCACATGCATGCACATGCATGCACACACACACACATGTACAGCCCTTTCATTAATCATCAGGCTGAAGAGTAACAGCGAACTACTTACATTCTGTTAGCCACACATCACTCTTCAGCTTCCTTGGGGACGGCAGGCAGAGAGAGGTCTGGGAACACAAGCAAGGCCACTCTACCTATGCACCTCTGCAGCCTTGCTCAGCATGCTGTCTTAAGGATTATTAACTTCAGGGCTGGAGAGACGGCTCAGTGGTTAAGAGCACTGACTGCTCTTCCAGAGGTCCTGAGTTCAATTCCCAGCATCCACACAGTAGCTCACAACCATCTGTAATGGAATCCGATGCCCTCTTCTGGTGTGTCTGGAGACAGCTACAGTGTATTCATATATAATAAATAAATCTTTTTAAAAAAAGAATCATTAACATCAAGGCTCCCCTGGGTTCTGAGGAATCCAGCCATCATCTTGGGTCTCCTTAGCAGTCTCCAGTCAGAGTCACTGACAGATACACATGGTAAACTCCATTCCTGAGCTTAAATCTGCGTCTAGCTCTCATCTACCACCTAGGAGAGGAAGCTGTTTTCAGAGCACTGTGAACCCCTGAAGAACATTGTCAGACAAGCTGAGGACCAACCGTTCAGAGTTAAACAAATCTAGGCTCTGGGTGCTGCCCGTGTTCAAATACCAAGCTTGTTGTGGGAAAACTGCGAATCCAGGATGGGCAAGAGGCTGACATGTGTTCTTAGACTCTGAGGCTCCCTGGGCTCCGCCCCTCGCCGCCTGTCACTTTCACAAGCCAGCCTGTGCAACGTGCTGTGCTGGATCGCATTTCTTTAATGACTTCAACAAAGGTGGCCTTCTCAACCATTCCCACAGGACTGGTGTCAGCTGAAAATGACACAGCCCAACACTTGTGCATATGGTACAGCCCTCCCTGTCAAGGGAGAGGACACCGTGGTACGGAGGCGGGGCATGAAAGGAAATAGCTAAGAATCCGAAGTTTCTGTAGGAAACGTGAGAGCAGATTCCTCTCCGTGTCTTCAACCTCCAAGGGCAGGAAAGGTAGGGAACCAGCAGTCCATCCACCAGGAAGGAAATGACCAATGACAGTGAGCATAGCACAGGCCTCTGACGTCAGACACTACTTCCGCGGGCTCTAACAAGTATGCTCTTTGGAACGTTTAAAGCCTCCCAATGTTGGACTCTATGCATGTCTTTGGTTTGGCTTGGATTCTGTGCATCCCTTGTTTGGTTGGGGTTTTGCTATTGTTTTTGCACTTTTACCATCACTTTTGTGTTGTGCAGCAGATCCAGGGCCTGCAAACACCATGCAAGTTCTCTACCACCAAGTACGTTTCCAGCTACTTTACACGAGGATTGCCAGAGTACTGCTTAAACCTGGGACTCGGGGAATGGCCCCGTGTGTAAAGTACTCACAGCGCAAACATGAAAGTCGTGATTCACATACTCAACACCAACACAGAAGGCAGGTCGCATGGCACAGGTCTGCAACCCAGCTCCATAGGACGTGGGGACAGGCAGGTCCTGAAAACTATCTGGGCTGTGCATCCAGACAAAACCAAATGGCAAGGGAGCTTCCGAGAAAAATAAAGCAAAGATCGGAATCGAAGAGGATGGCTGGCCTTGGTCTTCAGCATCCACAGGCATATGCATGGAAACACACACCACACCACACGTGTATGAACATATATAAACATGTGTCATGCACATATAGATGCATACACACATACACCACACACACACCCTCACATATACACATATGAATGCACATAGACTGTTGTCCCCTGCTGAACCGGTACAAATAGCTTCCTCAAGTCTCTGGCCCAGCTGGAAACAGTTAAAGTGTTAAAGCTCTCAGAAGGGAAGCCCACTCAGGGCAGGTATCTGGGGTCCCAGGTCTCACCTCATACCACGGCAGTGCCAATGCCAGTAGCAGGGTTGGTGGGCAGCAGTGGGCAGTAGTAGCCGCAGCAGGGGAGGCAGGGCAGGAGCCCAGCCTGCCGGGTGGGTCCAAGGTCCAGCAAGGAATGTTTTGGGAGAGAAAACTCTGCCCCAAAGTGTTACAGCTTAATAAAATACAGCCACTCTCAGATGATTCTCAGGGAATAGCGTGTGCACCTTTTCCCATGTGAAAACAGACTTTAGAAACATCGATGGACAGGGTGGGGTCCAGGGGAAGATGCTGCCCATTGGCTGAGTTTGAGATGCTGGAGACACTCTATTTGCCAGGGGAAGGACTCCAGGTGTTTTCTCTATGTGACTGACTGCCATGGTCCTCTCAGTGGGGTGTCATGGTTACGAGTTCCAAGCGCCACTCCTACTGTCCTCAATTCTGAGTTTCCCGGGACTTAGGCTCACTCAACCTTACAGTTCTTCTGTCTGGTGGCATGGTTCACTTGCCCCCAATACAAAGATGCATATATGCACCTACACATGTCAGAGAGAGAGAGAGAGAGAGAGAGAGAGAGAGAGAGAGAGAGAGAGAGAGAGAGATTGATTCTAGAATGCTGAAGGATTACCCTGGAGTGAGAGCTCAATCTCCAGTAATTCAGTTACATCTATAGTGTCCGTCTCATGTGCACATGTACTTTTGCTTGTTTAAGGCAGGCCAAGCTAGAGCTAGGCCTGTCTCTTTCTCAATGTAGACACTCTCTCTCTCTCTCTCTCTCTCTCTCTCTGTGTGTGTGTGTGTGTGTGTGTGTGTGTGTGTGTGTGTGTGTGTGTATGTTTGTCTGTGTGTCTGTGTTGGGGTTTGGTGTGTTGCTATGTATTGTAATGCTAAATACTGGCCCCCAAGCATTGCCTCAGGATGAGGCAATCCTCTGGTACACTCTGTAACCTTGCTCCTTAATTTAAAACTATTGGCTGAATAAAAATGTCCCCAGCCTATAGTTGGGCAGAAAAGAGGCAGGTTGAGCTTCGATTCCTGTGGCTTGTGGTCTTGAAGCAGGGACCATGAGGATGAGGAAAGGAAAGAGAAAGTGAGGAGAAGACGCCATGGGGGAAGGGATCTTGTGAACTGGCCTTGAGGGCTGGCCAGTATGAGTAAGAGTGGCCCAAGAGGACTGTGGTAAGTCATATCTTCAGGTTATTAGCAGGGAACTGGACAAAACAGCTTAGAGGGTAGATATCTGCCCAGCTCTGGTACTGTCTAAGGCTTATTATAATTATAAAAGTCTCATGTCTTTTATCTGGGAACTAAATTATGTAAGGTGAGATAGAAACCCCCAATTAATATTAATTTTTAGCTACACCATCTCTCTGTCTCTATAACTCTCTGCCAGTCTCTCTGTCTCCCCCACCCCACTTTCTGGCACAGTCCAGCTGTGCAGCTCAAGCTGGCCTCATGCTCACGTCTTCTACCTCAGCTGCCCAAGCGCTGCTAAGGCATGTGCCACCATGCTCAACCAGAATGCAGTTTCAGCTTAAATGGTTTCAACTAACAGCGGGTTGACCCTCATGCACCCCACCTCCCACTCACAGTTGAATGGAGTCATCTCACACAAAGCCAATATGAGTGTCGAATATTTCTAGTAAAGCACTATACACTAGGCTGAAGGTGAACAGGGAAACCGTGATAATCATGGTCACTACTCATCTGCCCAGCTTGAGGCATCTCTGTATAGTTACACAGACATACAGAGACATGTAGACATAGATAGGCAGGCACATACACACATGCATATACACATATATGGATACGCACACATACATGCATACATGCATATACATATACATAGACCTACACACATACACACACATGTATACACATATGCAAGCATATCCATGTACCCACATACATGCACATACATACATACACACATACACTCAATACATACATACATGCATGCACATACATACATGCATACAGGCATACACACATACACATATATACATGCATACATGCATGCACACACATTACACACATACATGCATACATGCATGCACACATTTCTGTTATGTAACTAGATGTCACAAAGCTGGTCATTTTTGCATGTGCTGAGCCCCATATATCCGGTGTAAACTCCTTCTCCATCAAAGCTCTTTAGACCCGCTTGGGACCCAGCAGCTTAGTTTCACAATCCAGTCTGAGCTGATCTTGGCCAAGGCTATGGAGGACAGAAGCTGACTGCATCTCCATCATCCGATTTTATCTCTTCTCCAAACACTGGGCCCACTTCCTCAAAAAGTGTTACCCATGGAGCTGACTCACCCCATCCCATCCCACCCCAGCTCGGCCCACTGCTGCCTCAGGAGGCCACCCCTGCAGCCCATGGTCAATCAGAGCTTATGCCACGAATTTTTCTTGCAGCACCTAGGGCAAAGAAGAAATTTTATAGTGATTGCGGAAAGTCATAGGATGGGGTGTCCTGTTGAAAGGGACCTGTACTGGCTGGTTTTGACACAACTTGACACAAGCTGGAGTTATCACAGAGAAAGGAGCCTCCCTTGAGGAAATGCCTTCATGAGACCCAGCTGTAAGGCACTTTCTCAATTAGTGATCAAGGGTGGGAGGGCCCAGCCCATTGTGGGTGGCACCATCCCCGGGCTGATGGTCCTAGGTTCTATAAGAGAGCAAGCTGAGCAAGCCAGGGGAAGCAAGCCAGTAAGTAACAGCCCTCCATGGCCTCTGCATCAGCTCCTGCCTCCTGACCTGCTTGAGTTCCAGTCCTGACTTCCTTTGGTGATGAACAGCCATGTGGAAGTGTGAGCTGAATAAACCCTTTCTCCCCAGCTTGCTTCTTGGTCATGATGTTTTGTACAAACCCTGACTAAGACAGGACCCCAGAGAGAGAAGAGTCCATCTGACCTAGCAGTTCTCAACATTCCTATGCTGTGACCATTTAAAACAGCTCCTCCGGTTGTGCTGACACCCCAAAGGTAAAATTACTTCTGTTGCTACTTTATAACTGTGATTTTGCTACCGTTATGAATCATAATATATTTTTGAAGACAGAGATGGGCCAAGAGGGCCATGAATGACAGGTTGAGAACGGTTGATCTGAATGCAGAGAAAACCAGGTTTGAGAGTATCTTTTGACCCCTGGATCAAACTATGCCTGAAACTCGACCCCAATCTACCATGAACCTTTTCAGTTAGGAATCATTAGCGTCTCCTTTTCCCTTTGGCCTGAATGAATTGAGTGTTCTGTCACTCGAAACCAAGAGAAGCTGATTGATAAAATCCCTTTGTGTGTCACCGCAGAGGCCTGGTGTCTTTTTATGGTCTGCTCTGGCAAGACTCCAGGCTTAATCTCTCTCCCAGCCAGCATCTGCCCTTAGAGCGGTCCCCTCTTCTGTCTTCGGATTCACAATCCCCTTTCTCTACATTCTGTTCTCCACAGTACAGATGTCTAATAGCTGTCTTCACTCAACTTCTCCTAGGGGGATATTTGCATGTTTTAGACCCACTACTCTGAGAAGTTCTCGGGAGCGGAGCGGGCATTTCCTCAGTACGTGGGGCTGAAGGGAGATATGGGAAACAAAGATTCACCCCACACCTTCTCTGTAAGACTGTGGATCCACAGTTACCCACAGGGTTTATTCTCCTAATTAATTGGAAGGTCACGTTTTGTATTGTTTTGTTCCTTGTTGCTAGGGAGGGACTCTTTGAAACTCTAAGCTCCCCTCTGGGTGGATGACTCTCCAAAAAATCTCTACCTTGACGTAAACAAGGCACAAAAGAGCCTTCCTGCAAATACTTGGTTTCTTAAAGCTTCCAAAACAAAACCCCTGCCAAAATTTCAGGACTGCAAATGGTTGCACCTAGAACTGTCAGCCATCAGAAGAAATCACTCAGATATGTAGAGGGCACCATCAAAATTAATCCTTCCTGCCTCCATCTGTCTGGACAGAGAACAGGAGGCAACCTGCCAAGCCGGTGCCTGCAGGCCTCAGCCTCACGCTGGGACATTTTCTGTAACTTACAGCAGTAATTTTATATACACACTAGTCAGCTGCAAGTGTGTGTGTGTGTGTGTGTGTGTGTGTGTGTGTGTGTGTGTGCGTTTGCCATCATATAAACAGTTTTTCATCAATACACACAGGTCATTTCACATCAACTAAAAGGTAGTAACCATTTCACCACAGTGTAAGCTACAATACAGAGGAAAATGGAGCCAGTATAAACCTTGAACTGCCATCCCCACGGCTGGAAATGGGGCTTTGTTCCCTCTTGTTTACTTCACCTCAGATGAAAACAAACTCTTTCGTGTTATCTTGTGGGTCCTCTAAACTTCGAGAAGTCACCACTGCTGGGACTTCTGTGGCCAACGCTTCCTGACACATCTTTGTAGTTTTATTTCCCACTGTGGACTCTGTAATAAAGACCATGACCCCTAAGCTACTTGGGGAGGAAAGGGCCAGCTTATAGCTCCCAGGTCACACTCCTGCACTGAGAGAAGTCAGGGCAGGAACTCAAGGCCGAAACCAAAATAGGGTCATGGAAGACGAGATCCTGCTTACTGGCTTACCTTCAAGATCATGTGGGACTACTTTTCTTATGCAGTTAAGACCATTTGCCTAGGACTGGAACCGCCCACAGTGGGCTGGACCCTCCTACATCAGTTAGTAATCAAGTGAATGCCCCCACAGACATGCGCACAGGCCAATCTGATGGAGGCAAATCTGTCAAACGAGGTTTCCCTTTCCTCCAGTGTGCTAGTTTGACAGCCAAGACCAGGCATCTCACACACACAGGGTTTCAGTAATCCCGCATGCAGTGTCGAGGAGTTTGGGATACACCTCTCATTTTCCCCTCCCACCCTTACCAAGTTCCGAGCTTCCTGCCTGTACTTGACACTAAGTAGTTAGTGCTGGTGAGGGTCTGCACATCCTCTGACATCTTCTCCACACTGCTCAACCATACGCAAGCACAGACAGGTACACTTACTCAGATGCTCATGACAGCCATGCCTGGTGCTCTATGCCAGCTGCCATCCCAAGTCTTTGCATATCCTCATGACAACTAGGTAAGGTGGGTGTTTCTGTTGTCCCCATTTAAAGTGGATGGGCCGACAGAAAATCAACCAGTACCTGTAATTTGCACCCAGTTTGCCACCCTGGGACTAGTATGACAGACAATGTCTCTGAACATAAAAGAGAGATTCCGAAGCACGGAACGGCAGTGTGTAACCACATATGTTTTCCTATATGTTACATACAAGTAACACAGCTACCATTAACTGACTCCTAATCAGGCAGTGGCACCCCGGCATCCGTGAGGAATCAGCTTTCACCATCTACTGCTAGATGAGGCTTCCCCAGTGAGAGCTGAGAGATGCACTCATCTATGAATATAAAGATCAGAATTTGGACAGTTTAGCAGAATAACTGGGTTGTCTCCCTAAGATCGAATAACCCATAGAGCTTTGGCCCAGTTCATAGTGACGAGCATAATGAGTTCTGTCTCACAGAGAAGGCTTTAAACACAAACAGAAAGTGTTTGGTTACTCCCACGCCTGTGCCACTGTTGCCAGGCAGCTCACAGGGTTCACAGCTGAGTAGACCACTGCTAACACCAATAACATACATAGTGCCTTCCATCCATGAAAGTTAGCCGGTAGGAATGAACCTTCAGTGTCCATTCCAGCCTGCTTCATTCAGGACTTATGGCTAGAGGGTGTGGTGTTTTCAGCAATAGGCTCTTTCCATCAAGTTCTGGTGATTGCCTATTTGTTTGGAGGTCTGTGGGGCACCATTGACCACCAACCTGAAAAGAGATAATCTACACTTGCCTCTGGGATTTTCGTCTAATAGCCTACAGTGGCTGAGGGAAGAAGAGCTTGTCTGTAATAGGGTAGCTCCATTTAAACTCTTTTTGTATATGTTTGCCCACGCTTATAACCTAGGAAGCTTCTACTAGAGTAGTAGGTTGCCTATGGAATTTTCAAAACTCTTGGGTGTCCCCACCCTCCCTCTTCTACCCTGCCCTCCCTTCTCTGCCTTCTGTTGGCTCCCCTATTTAAACACGCACATGTAAATATTCAAAGATCACATCCACCTGTGAGAGAGTATTGTTAGTATCGGTTTTTCTTAGTATTGGTTTTCCTGGGTCTGGGTTACTTCGTTCAGAGCAATGGCACTCACTCCTTTTCCTGACAATTTCATGACGTTATTTTTCTTTACCACCAAATAATGTCCCCTAGTTTGTATGCACCACATTTTCATTATCCATTCTTCAGTTGGTAACGTCTAAGCTGCCTCGGTTCCCTGGCTGCTGCAGGTATTATGGCAATGAACACGGAGAACCAGGCCTCCCTTTAGTACATAGAGTCCTCTGGGCATATGCCCATGTGCTGTACCTGGATCATGTGATAGAGCAAAGTCGGGTGTTTTGAGGAACCCCCACACTGATTTCCACAGTGGCTGCACCAGTTCGAACTTCTACCAGCAATGAATAAGTGTCTCCTGTTTCCACACACACACCAGCATTGGCTGTCATTTGTTTTGGGGTCTCTTGTTGTTCAAGGCAGGGTTTTACTATGTAGCCCTCGCTGGCTTGGAACTTATACAGCGCTGGCTGCCCTAGAATTCAGAGCTCCAACTCCCTTTCTAGCACTGTGATCAAAGGCATGGCCACCACCCTGGCAGTCATTTGTTTGCTTTGTTTTATCTTAGCTGTTCTAGGATAAGAGCAAATCACAAAGTACTTTAACTTGAGTTTTCTTAAGTATTTAATTTTTTTTTATTTCAAGACTTTTTTCTTTTGTTCCATGCCCCAATTTTTAATTGGGTTGTTTTCCTGTATTTGTTTGTTTTAGTTCCGTGTATGTTCTAGACACTAACCCTCTGTCGCATGTATATGTGGTAAAGAGTGTTTCTCATTCTGCAGCCTGTATCCTCAGTTAAAGATATTCAAAGATTTCTAGTTCGATAAAGCTCCATTTGCCAGTTGTCTGTCTAAATGTCTGCATCATGGGGGTCCTGTTCAGAAAGTTCTTCTTCTGTTCCTGTATTTTGAAGCATACTCCTTATTTTGTCCTTGACCGGATTTGGTGTGTCCAATCCAGCCTTGTGTTAAGACCCTTCACCTACTTGCCACTGAGTCTTTTGCAGAGACAAAGTCTTAATTTCACTCTTCTGCATGTCTATTCAGTTTAGCTAACACCAGCTACTGAAGATGCTTTCTTGCCCAATGTGCATTTTTTCTCATCCCAGACAGTTGCCACAGTAACAGAAAGTCGACCAACACAGGGCTCAGCACAGGTGCACAGTCTAGGTCAGCTGCATTCCAGCTGCAACAGGGACTTAAGCGATGACCCAGGACTCAGAAAAGGAAATGACTTCCCAGAGGCCACAGGGCAGAAGACTCTATCTGAGCCTCCTCTCAAGACAAGTGCCTTCCTTGTCACTTGTGTAGATGGTCCCATCCCAGTCATCTATATTTCCATGGAAACCAGAAAGCAGCATCCAAAGCAACAGATAGACATGAAAACTGGATAAAGTGGCCTTCTGCACAATCCTTTACCCCAGCCTCTGACCCCAAAACCTCCAATCAGCCTCCTAATCACCCAGTCAAAGTGCCTGGGACAAGGAACACAATCCTCCAAAATGAGCAGCCAGCCAATCTGCACAAAACCTTGAGATTCAGTGAAAGCTAGAGTGTTCCTGCCACAAAGAGGGGAGTGGGTTGCTTTACATAGGGAAAGAAAACAGAAAACACCTGGATTTGACGAGCTGGAGACAGTTCTGGTACGTGCCACTGATCACGTGTGGGTGTCATTTTCTACTTGCCTCTGAGGCTAAAATATCAAAACTGACACCCTCCACACATTCCCTGAAAAAATGACCACAAATAATTTTATCATAAACAAGTCAGCACTAGAGTCCTGAGCTCCTAATTCGAGTGCAGGAGACAAAATGCTAATCCTTTAATTGGGCAGCATGTTCACCTGTCAAACTGACTTTCCTTCTCTTGAAAAGCTCTTTGCAACCTTGGAGGCTGCTGCTGATTTATCCTGCTCAAATAATTTATACTGTTATGGGGGGTTGGGATGATCCCTTCTCAAGGAAGGGAAGGAAAGAAAAATCCCAGCAGAAAGGGAAAAACATAATCCTGTTTTTAAAAAGTGAGCGCTATCCAAGCCTAATCAAGAGCCTCCACCCTTGAGCCAACTTCCTGCTGAGGGTGTTTCAGATAGAGTCCAGACAGGATCCAGTCTGAGCAGCCCTGCAGCCAACACCTCATGGCTATTCCAGAAAGCAACTAGAGGATTGAACTGGATGGGAGCCACAGACAAGCCTAGAATCCAACGCAGCCTTGCTTATTCCAGGGCCTGAAGACAAGGTCCATGTGGTGGGGTTGGTTAAGTCTGCAGGAGGACTGAGAAAGGAGGCTGCTTGGGTCTAAAGTCATCCTGAGCAGAGGCCATCCTGTGTCTACAGTGAACAGCACAGTAGATGTGGTAACAAAGAAGCTTCTGCCTTAGCTTTTCTCAGGAATCTCATAGAGGCTCAGAACAAGATACAAAGTTACCATCAGATGTCAGTGCTCAGAACAAGATACAAAGCTACCATCAGATGTCAGTGCTCAGAACAAGACACAAAGTTACCATCAGACGTCAGTGCTCAGAACAAGACACAAAGTTCACAGCAGATGTTGCTCTACAGCCACACACTGCTTCCAGCATGTTTGGGAAGAGTTGTTGCTTCCAGCATCTCTCTGCTTCCAGCAAGCGGTCTTCAACACACCACATTGTTCTGAGTCGAGGGCATGAGTGGGTCCCAGACAAAAAGTAGGGAATGTGGTACAATGGAGGCAGAGCACAAGCAGGATGAGTACACAGCTACAATGACTTCTGTGGACATTATCCACTTGGTTACAACAGGTTGGGTCAAAGTTTGGTTGAAAAGCATCTCACAGAAGAACACTTCCATAAGGGGAAGGAGCTGTGCTAATAGATTCGGGGTGGGGCAGGAATCCTTGTAGTGTGTTGCCATGTCACTCACACCCCAGCAGCCACACAAATAGCCCTAGTTAAACTCAGTTAAGTCACGAAATGAAACCAATAGTGATGGGAGAGAGCATTGATACAGATGAGGAGGGATAAGGGGCCAGGTAACAGAATGCATTACGTACATGTGAAAACTGTCTAAGAACAAAAGTAATCAGTTTGTCAATAGTATATTACACTTCAGAAGGTCGAAGAAGGGTCACAACTTTGTGACCAGATCTGTAGCTAGACCCTGTCACAGATAAAATCAATGTCCTGCAAAAGCATAAAGTGGAAAAATAAGAAACCAAACCCAGAGAAAAGTCACAGCATGAGCAGCCTCTCAGTTCAGAAGGGGAACTGCTCAACTGGGGGCTTTGGGTCTCTGCGAACCTAGCAGTGTCTTTGGGAGGTTCTTGGGTTGTCAGCTTGATTAATTGTAAGAATACAAGTTTGTCACAGATCTACTACCTACTTTGCAGAAGGACATAAGCTTCCTATGTAAAACTGGGACTCGGTATTCCAATATTATTTATACTCTCTGGTCATAACTACATAGAATCCTCAGATTTAAAAAACAAAACCTTACACATTAAAAAAAAAAATCTGGCAAGCGACCTAGTATAAATCAAAAATCAGAAATTCTCACCAGGCCTTTTTCAATCAATATTTTGTGTTTGAATATATAACTGATGAGGCTTTTATAAACTAATAACCTCCAGGGAACAAGATAAAAACTAGCACCATCTAGCTACAAGGTCTGCAGGGAGAGGAAGTATCCAGGCATGTTGAGACAGATGCGTACAAGGCCTGTCTATGGCTTGTCCGTCTTGAGAGGAAGTCAGAATAAGTAGGACCTGCTGAGGATTCACCACTCTGAATTCCAAGGATCTCTTTTAAAGATAAGCAATGATTTAATTTGAATAATTGCTATGGTCCAAAGGACATTGGCATTTCAAATTATCAAAGAACCCCCAAGCCATGGAGAACAGTATTTTATTAATGTTCTGTTCTGTGATCTTATCAGCAACTGTGCCTCTTTTGATTAAACATCTACACCACTCTGTGCTGTGTGCCTCACTCCTTCCTCCTCCTACCTGTAGAACGGAAGATGCTTCAAAGGGTTATGCAGAGTTGTTCGTGGGTCTCTACATCCTGGGCAAGGTTAAACTCCTGGTCTTTTCTTAGAAGCACGAGGACAGTCCCAGGAATCTTCCGTGCTAGACAAGAGAACTCCATACCTTTTCTGGCTAGGCCCTTGATCAGCCTGCCTTGAAAGGTAAGTGCTGTGAAGCAGCGGCGAGGTCAGAGCAACCTGTCTGAGCTGGGCGTCTCTGGCTGAGTCCCACAGGCACCGGAGCCAAGGTTGAGTGATTCCTGCTCATCCCCAGTCTCACTCTCTCACATCTGACATTATTACATCCACACCCCAACCCCAGCCCTGGGCCAGCAGCTCATGTCTCGTTTTATAGGTTTATAAATGAACTTTCAGCCTTGTTAGCTACCGGCTTGCTCTTCTCTTTGCAAGAGTTTTATGCAATAGCAACACACATTAATTTTCACAAATGAAATCACATCATGTTTGACAGCAAATATGTCTAGCTTGTTCTTATTTTCTGCTTTTTATGACTCCTCAAATAGCCTATGATTATATCCTAAATCCATATCCCTTGTGTGTCTCTGTTCACATCATCACAGATAACACATGCATGCTCTCACACATATGCATGCATACACACAGATAACATATATAAGTTCTCACACATATGCATGCCCACACATGCACAGACACTACATGCACGTGCTCACACATACATACACAGACCTGTACATACACATATTCACTCACACACATGTACATGCACACACTCACTCTCACACAGATACCACATGAACATGTATACACCCATGCATTCACATACACATACACAGTCACTCATGCACAAACACGCATACACACTCATGCATATACATGCGCATATACAGACATAAATGCAGACAGATACCACATGCATGTGCTCACACTATGCATGTACACCCATGCACACGCACACCTGCACAAGTGCATATTCACTCACACACAGTTTCCATGTACACTCACTCTCACACAGACACACCACATGTACATACTCACACATATGCACACACATACACATGTATGCGCACACACACACACAGAATTTTATTGTTCCATGTCTATTTTCTAAGTTTGGATCTTTTTATACAGATTTCTCTGCTCTTCTTTCTTCTCACTCAATTCTTTTTGGATAGTGTTGGCTCTGCCTGCTGTGTCAAATGTCTAACTGTGCATCCTGGGAAGTGCTCCTAATTATCCCACTGTCAGTCTCCCTGGGGCTCTTTTTTCCAGCTACCATTTATTTGCTTTCTTTTTACCTTTACTGACAATACTCAGTGAACACCCTTGTAAATCTAAATCTTCATGCGCGTCCTTCAGTTTTTGAAGAAATTTGTGGGCATACCCTCCTGGGTTGAAAAGCACAGGTACCTTTTCATCTCAGTAGGTGGGCCACCTTGATGGCTAAATTCACCAGAGCTTGCTGCATCATTGTCCGTAAACCTGGTGACGATTCACATTGCTACTAGCCATGGAGGCGGATGGCCTCCCCCAGCATCCTCACCAGCGTGAGAACCGTTAAATTTCTACTAGCGGCTGGTGCTTCATTGCTCCATATAGCTGCCTCTTTCTGGTTCTTCGCAGACGTGGGTATCTCTTCATGTCTGAATTGTGTAGATCCATTCAGCCAGTGGTTTCTCAGTGCCTCCTCAGTGACAGGTCTACGAGGTAACCAGGAAGTGGGTAGAAAGCACAGCTGAAGCCAGGGATAAGGAGGCACAGAGTTAGGGAATAGGATCGCATCCAGTTTCCCCCAAAGGCCAGTGAGACCCAGAAAGAAGCTCTACTTCATGTTGGCCTTTCTCTGTTCCTCCACGGGAACAGATCCCCAGGGTCTAGGTGCAGAGCTGGCCTCGATGGCACCAGTGAGGTCTGCTGGAAAGAAACAACAGGAGGGAGAAGAAGAAGGAGCCTGTGGAGGCAGGAGGGAGAAGGGCAGGAAAGGGGAGGAGCCTGTGGGAACAGGAGGGAGGACAGGAAAGGGGAGGAGCCTGTGGAGGCAGGAGGGAGGACAGGAAAGGGGAGGAGCCTGTGGGGACAGGAGGGAGAAGGGCAGGAAAGGGGCAGAGCCTGTGGGGACAGGAGGGAGGACAGGAAAGGGGAGGAGCCTGTGGGGACAGGAGGGAGAAGGGGCAGGAAAGGGGCGGAGGAGCCTGTGGAGGCAGGAGAGAGGACAGGAAAGGGGAGGAGCCTGTGGAGACAGGGAGAGAGGACAGGAAAGGGGAGGAGCCTGTGGGGGCAGGAGGGAGAAGGGCAGGAAAGGGGCGGAGCCTGTGGAGGCAGGAGGGAGGACAGGAAAGGGGAGGAGCCTGTGGAGGAAAGGGGAGGAGCCTGTGGAGACAGGAGAGAGGACAGGAAAGGGGAGGAGCCTGTGGGGACAGGAGGGAGAAGGGCAGGAAAGGGGCGGAGCCTGTGGAGGCAGGAGAGAGGACAGGAGGGAGGAGGAGCCTGGCAGGAAAGGGGCGGAGCCTGTGGAGACTGGAGGGAGAAGGGCAGGAAAGGAGCGGAGCCTGTGGGGACAGGCGGGAGAAGGGCAGGAAAGGGGAGGAGCCTAGGGACAGGAAAGGGCAGGAAAGGGGCGGAGCCCTGGAGGGAGAAGGGCAGGAAAGGAGCGGAGCCTGTGGAGGCAGGAGGGAGAAGGGCAGGAAGGGAGGAGCATGCAGAGATGCCTACCTGCCCAGCTTTGGGAGTAGACACTGGGTGCACAAATCATGTTTATTCCTTGCACTGAACACATAAGACAGAGTAGAGTTGATCTCCACAGAGAGGCAGTCTTAGCGGTAATGAGTAACTTGCCCTGCATTATTCAGTCAGTGAGGGATACATGTTAAAGCACAGCAGAGACTGCTGTGCACCTAGCCGGCACTGCGAAGGTACCAGAAGGACCTAAGTGGTGTGCTGTGCCCACAGAGAAGACTCAGGACACTCGAAGCTCCACAGTCACTCTCTGGAGCCTTGCTTGAAGTCCGGAGTCCTCTGACCCCTCCATTCTCGGCATCAAACACTCTTGTACCCAACCAACAGGAATTTAGTAATTCAGACAAAGTTCTTGGCCTTTCGAGATTATTAAGACTGTCTTAGCTCACTCCTGGTTGGGGTAGGAATCTCTAAATCACCCAGCCTCAGCTCAGTCAAATCAAATGTTTGTATCAGCTCTGACTCAGGGCTGAACAAGTATCATTTTACAATATGGCCTTAAAAGGGAAGATGGATGTGTAAGGAGAACGAATCTCAGATTTCTGCCAGGAAGAATGTCACTGGAATGACAGCTTAGGACAGCGTGGACATCACATGTCTCTGAGGGATCTCAAGGGTTCCTCAGGAGGGTTCTGGACCATGTCATGTCTTCTTTTACGACATGCCATTCACCTTACTAACCATTGTTATTAGTCTTGCTTCCTTGTTAACCCAAACTTTATCACCACTGTGCACTACAATCTCATTCTGGGATGACGTACAATTGTTCAGCGTTAATTCGTAATTTAGGGCTCTTTAGATGTTTGCATGAAGCGACTAATTATGGAAAATAGAAACAACTCCTTTGACAGAAGTCAGCCACCCTGAGCTGAAGAAAGGACAAAGAAGCGGGCCCCAAAGGTTCTAGGGGTGAGCATCTGCTCGGGTTTCTCCTTTTACTGTCAAGTCTCATTACGTAAAGGTGGCTTGTGTTTCACACTAATTAACTAAAAGGTTCAGACATTAATCCAATGCCAAATAAGTCACCCCATGCAATGAGGCATTTGAAAAAGGCCAGTCCCAGTTCTATGGGATTTATCAGAGAAAACAGACGTGACACAATCTTAAACACTAGCTGAAAGGCATTGCTACATTGCACTTTTGTACAAGAGACGTTTCCTCCTGGTTCGTTTGTGCCCTTTGGGCACATCACTCAAGTGCACAGTAAGAAGAAAATACAAGATGAGGACCTCGGAAAAGAGGGATGTCTGGTGTGTGTGCCTGACATGTGTGTGTGCCTGGTGTGTGTGTGTGTGTGTGTGTGTGTGTGTGTGTGTGTGTGTGTGTGTGTCGGATGGGTGTGCCTGATACATGTGCCTGGTGTGGTATGTTTGTGCCTGATATGTGTATCATCCAGCCTTCGGAAGGAAGGAAACCACTGCATGCAACCACACGAATGAACCATGAGTTGTGAAGCCTTCTGTAACTTGAAAGAAGACAGACTCATGAAAGATCACACAGTACATGTTTGCCTCCATGGGAGATGACCATAGTAAGGAAGTGTACAGACACAAAAGGAGACTAGAAGTGTCTTTAGAATGGGAGGGAGAACGTAGAAAGGACATAGCTAAAGAGGTTGGGGTTTCTTTTTGAGACAAAAACAGCTTTCAGGAAACCGCTGAACTGTGCCATTCTAAACAGGCAAAATGTATGCTGTGTGGATTGTAGCCCAGTGAAGCTGTTTAAAATAAAAAGCAGCAGATGGGGGTGCAGGTACAGGAACGGCTCTGTTGGCACCAGCAGAAGTAAAGATCAGGGAGGGAAGGTAGAGACACCACTAACTCTCCTTTCACAGTCGGCCCCTGAGAAACCCACTGTAGACTGACTCACCTCTATCACAGCCCTGCCCCAGGCTCAGGAAGGGCATAGAAAAGGGGACAGAAAATTCGAGAGCTGGCAGAGGCAGGGAGCTGTGAAACGCTGACCTGTGGACCTAATGTGGTTCTGCAAACGTCATCTCACAACAGCTGGGCTCACCTTGCCCACGGCTGGCCCCACACAAGATCAAGCCGGTCTTCTGAGTCCCCTTCCTCTGTGGAAGAGCTATTGACAGCAGATGGCTGTTGAGACAGATGGACAGACAGATAGAGTCTTTTGAGGACATGGACAAAGGTAGGATTTCCACATCCAACTGAAAACTGATGGCCACACCCCCAAGAACAGCACTAATTGGACTCAGGTGTTAGTAATAACAAGAGAGAAGTGATGGTGGGAGGAAGCAGTGAGGAAGAGTAGGAGGAGTTGGAGAGATGGAGGGACAAATGGACATGATCAAAATACATTAGAGACTATCTATGGCTAAACAAGAACTGTTTAAGTGTTAACATAAGGCTTACTGTATGTGTCATACTTTATAACAAGTGACTCCAATTTCCCACCAGGGTGAAGAACATGGACAGGCCAACCCCCTCTTATTACTATTTTTCCTTTTTTTACATATCCATGTACTTTGCTTACATGCACATCTGTGTTCCATGTACATGCCTGGTGTCTACAGGAGTGAGAACAAAGCATTGGATCTCCTGGAGACGACACGTAGGTGCTAGGACTCAAACCCACATTCTCTGCCAGAACAGCCAGTGTTCTTACTGCTCTCCAGCCCCTGTTACTGTTTCCAACTTACTAGAATTGATTCTAGTGCAGTAAGACAAGAAAAGTACCAAGATATACCTACCCATGGTTAAGTAGACAACATCAAATAAAACTATCATTGTGAGTTGACGGTATTACCATCCTATAAGAAACCCAGAAGAATCAACAGTAATGACCAAAAAACTAGGACTAACAGATTACAGGATGTGAAAGTCAGTCACTTTCCTATAGCAGTTAAGATGAGTCAGACAGACAGACAGACAGACAGACAGACTTAAGTCTAAATCACTTAGAACATGTGCAAGACCTGTACAACAAAAACTAGGAAGTTCTAGCTAAATGTACCAAAAAGAAGTCCATGGAAATGAACACACAATATTGTTGGGGTCTAAGATTCTTCTGACTTAGTCTTATGCATTCAGAGCAATCCCAGCTCATATCAGAAAGTCAACTTGGGATATTTAAAGCTTAGGTGAACAAACAAAGGACTCAGGCAGCTTGTAAAATACTGAAGAGCAAAGCTGGGAAGCTGAGATTTCTTGACTTCCAGATGTGTTCTGAGGATCAGCAATGCAAATAGTGAGGTCAGGCAGAGGACTGAAGAATAAGTGATTATTATGTTCCATAAATATTAATTAATGCTGGAATTCAATTAATACGGTGGCAATTATTCCTGCCTTAGTGAGGGTTGGACTGCTGTGAACAGACACCATGACCAAGGCAACTCTTACAAGGACAGCATTTAATTTGGGGCTGGCTTACAGGTACAGAGGTTCAGTCCATTACTCTCTAGGTGGGAGCATGGCAGCATCCAGGCAGGCATGGTGCAGGCTGAACTGAGAGTTCTACATCTTCATCTGAAGGCTGCTAGTAGAATACTGACTTCCAGGCAGCTAGGAAGTCCCCCCCCACCCCACCCCCCAGCTGAGGACCGAACCCAGGCCCTTGCGCTTGCTAAGCCAGCGCTCTACCCCTGAGCTAAATCCCCAACCCCTAGGATGAGGGTCTTAAAGCTCACATCCACAGTGACACACCTAATCCAACAAGGACACACCTACTCCAACAAGGACACACCTACTCCAACAAGGACACACCTACTCCAACAAAGCCACACCTACTCCAACAAGGCCACACTCACTCCAACAAAGCCACGCCCACTCCAACAAGGCCACACCCACCCCAACAAGGCCACACCTACTCCAACAAGGCCACACCTACTCCAACAAGGCCACACCCACCCCAACAAGGCCACACCTACTCCAACAGGGCCACACCTTCTAATAGTGCCACTCCCTGGGCTGAGCATATACAAACCACCACAATTTCTTAACCACGTTTTTCCCAAATAATCACACTGAGACCTTTTAATATTTCAAAGCCTTAGGCCTGAGCTAGATAGACTCTCAAGCAGTTCACCCTGCATTCAAGTATAGTGATAAAAGCACTTGTTTTTACTAAGAAAGAAAGAAGTACAGAGAGGCAGGGGCGGGAGCAGGGGTTGGGGGGGGGTCTACACACCTGCCATACACACTCTGTGGGAATTGGCCATTCACTTTATTCACACATCTTGACACTGCTTCGTTTGAGACAAGCATGCTGAGGCGGTGACTGAGAAGCCGAAGCCACGTCTCAAGTTCACAAGCCTTTATATCTTCGAATTTGTCTTCACTCATCACATTACAGGCTGACCACCTAGAAATCAACACCCACCCAGCTCTCAGGACGCCACATAAAAGTGGGAATCAGCCGTGAGACCCCCCCACCAGAGGGAGCTCTACAAAAAACATAATCAAAACGGCTCTGAAACATCTTTGGTTAGGCTCTGGGCAAAGGCTGACCACCCAATGTCATTGACTGTGTGGCTGGGGACAAAGCAGTCAGGAGTGTTTTGTGTAGAACATGAAACAGGAAATTAATTGAGCCGAGATTCCGGCGCTTTGGCGTGCTCCACGGACCAAGTCTGCTCTTCCCAACAGCCAAACTAAATTCCACACATTTCCTTCAAATCTAGAAAGAGCTTGAAACTAAAAGCCTATTTTTAAAAGACTGATTTTTTTTTCCTCTATTTTATTGTATTTTCCTGTCCGTATGTTAGTGCACAACATGTGTGCAGTTCCTGCAGAGACCAGAAGAGGGCATAAGATCTGTGGGCGCTGGGACCCAAACCCCAACCAGGGTCCTCTGCAGGAGCAGCTCTCAACCACTGAGCTACCCGAGTTCCGTAGAAGTCTACTTTTTAAATGAATTGCTCTTTATCTGTAATTCTCCCCCTGAACAGGCAATGAGATGTGTGTTGATAGTACCGAACTTCGAAAGCATTTAGGTGATGCTGTTAAAGGCACAGTCCCTGGGCAGAGTGGTGCCATCCAATTCTTCCCGTCACCGACTTAGACAGTCTACCCAGCCCCAAATATAGTCAGTCTCCCTGCCTAAAAGGCAGAGATTAGGATATAATTACTATAGGGATTACTGCAGGGATCAAATGTGTTAATAAAGGTAACATATTTTAATTGTCCCCGACATTACACCCCATAATCTTTGAGCATTAAAAGTTCTTCAGCTGGTGAGATGCCTCAGCTGATAGAGGTGTTTGCTGCCAAGCCTGAGTTCAGTCTCTGGACCCGCATGAGGAAAGGGAAAAACTGACTCCCACAAGATGTCCTTTGACCTACACTCATGCATGTGCACACATATGCACATGTGTGTGTGTGCACGCACGCATACACACACACACACACAATATTTAAATTCCCATAGTTTGGCACATGTTTCCCAAGATGAACCGATTGTGATTTTTTTCCCCTCACAGCATTCATGCACTGATGAGATGCCCACTGCTCGCCAGGCTCTGTGCTAGATGGTTACAATAACAAGGAAATAAACAAGCAGGCCTCTCAGCCTGGGGACCAAATAGCCCACTGTACATTCTCTAGTGTGCTCAGACCTTTTCGTTCACCGCTCTCTTTTCAAAGCATGGGACAAAAGGAACCTGTTTTTTATACACAGTCCATGCAAGCCAGGAATAATGTGGCACAAGCTGGATCCCCAAGAGAATGTCACCAAGAGGAACCATAGGACTTGACACCCTGACCCAACATTGGTGGCATGACTATCAATTACAGAGTCTTGAGCCACATTGCAGAGAAGTTCATCATCTTACCTGTTGGATGTGGTGTATGACATACATCAATACATACATACATATATACATACATACACACATAGACACATATACACACATACATATGTGCATACACATACATACACACATGCATATGTGCATATACACACATACACACACACATATACATACATACATACACACACATGTACATATACTACATAAAATTCACAGCACTATGTCCCTACTCAACCAAAACCATTCGCACAGCACAGGTGTGCAAAAAACACACACAGACAGAAAGATCCAGAAGGTGCAAAGCTGGGCTCTGTGGTTCCCACCTGTAATTCCAAGACCTGAGAGGCTGTCACAGGAAGATCATGAGTTCAGGACCAGCCTGGGCTACATAATGATTACAGACTCTAGCTGTCTTAACGATGACAATGTCTAATACTGAACAGGACACCTCCTTCTACGTCTTCTACTCTTGAGTTTCATAGAACAAAGAGGAAACCTCCTCAGAACACATGGCTTGTGGGTGGCTTTGCTGTAAGCCTTTGGGTAGGCAAACAGAGATGTCCATGACTGTGGCAATGCTAACCGGCCACTGGAAACTCATGACATCAGCTGCCCTTTTACGGCTCAAAGACTCATTTTCAAAGGTCTCTCTCTGTGGTTTCCAAGAGAAAACCCAGCAAGCTCCCATGATGCAATGCTCAGGGTGCCTCTCGAGCACACACACCTCTCACTCCTTCCTGGTGTCCTTTGGCACTCACGACCCTGCCCTCCAGTCGAGACAGCACACTAAAACCAGACATTACAAAGTCATCACTGTTTTTCAATTCAGAGCAAAAATAAGTACACACCTCAAGCATTCACAGGGGTCAGTCAGAAAAGAATCGAGGTTTCTAACAAAATAAATTCACAGCTGGGTCTTGCTTTTCTACGGGGGGCCATCAGCCTGATCAGAGTTCCAGGGCTATTTTCTCAGACACTGAGAGAGAGCAGGAGAATTAGAAAGTGTTAGGCAAGCCACCAATCTTTCCCATCAGTGTCCCCAGAGGAATGGTAGTTGAATTATCCTTAGAATTGTCCCAACAACTGAGAACAGATAAGCACTCTCAGCCTGGGGACACTGGTGGGCATCAGGCACCTTTCTGCCTTCTACAGTATGAAGCCCCAGTGTGAGTAACTCGACCCCTCACCTGGTTTTGATCTGCCCTCTGGGAGCTGACCCCCTCCCCCCAGGAATTAAACTCCTCCTCTGGAGGCCCCTGTCTGCATGGACTCCTCCAGGGGCCTAGGAGTCATATTGTCACAGACAGCCATAAAATCTTTATAGCTGCCAGGATCCATTGATCAGCGCGTCAACCGTCCATGCAGTAAAAGTGCAGCGTGTGAGAATTCAGAAGCCAGGGCACGGCAGGCCACACTCGCCGCATGGCTGCAGGGGTAGTGTCCTGGTATGGCAGGGTCCCACCTGTTCACTCGCCTCCCTCTAAACAGACAATATACATACATCCCCACCAATGATTAAAGAAAGGCAGAAGGTTTTAAGTTAAAATAGAGAATTGTAGGTGATGAACCATGCTTGTTTGAGGGGCTTAAAGTATCTGGGCATAATCCTCAAGCCACCCTTGGAGGACGAGAACTGGGGGGACAGGGGCAGAGACCGAGGAGCAGGCTCTGCTGAGGGAGCAAAGGGGATCGCTCTGTTTTCACAGTTGTGCTAGAAAAACAACCGCTAATACCCAGAAGACCCAGGAGCGGCCCTCCATGGCTTATCTAGGAAGCCACTCCCCTACTCCCCTACTCACACCGGGTCTAGACCAAACTGGGCATTATCTTATCAGCAACCTCCATAGATTAGTCAGGAACCTATGCTGACAGGGCCAGCCTAACGTGCCTTATGCTCTGAAAAATACAGAAGGAAATAAACTGCTTCCCACCTCAGATAACTGAAAAGGGGACTTCTCAGGCCTGACCCCCTCCATCCTGCCAGAGACTCTCCCTCTTTACTAACTAACGATGCCCCTGAGTCTGATTGAAAGGGAGAGAAAGACAGTCTCCTTCAGTGTCTCAATCGGAAGCCAAGGTCTGCAAGGAAACCACCGTAGAATCCTCCTGTGGCCACTGCCACCACATGCCTTCCCTTAAAGATGCCCAGTGCATGGAGAACTACGGTTACTGGCTTCCCCTTGCTAGGGTTCCAACAAGCACACATCCGTAGGTACATACGTAGTCAGTGCTAAGACTAAAAATGACTGAGAGCTGTGCCAACCAACAGAACATAACATTCTGGGAAAGGACACAGTCCAGTGGGAGCTATGACTGCCCAGAAACTTCCTGCTCTGCTCTGAACATGCTGTTGTGGGAATCCCAACCACGATGCAATGCTTCAGGGAGACCCAGCGTGTCTGTCCCGTTCACTCATTGAACGCTCAAGTATCCGCCACTGCTCAATGCTACAGTCAGCTCATTTAAGCACTGTACACCCAATACTAAAGGAGATCGGAGAGAGAAAGAGAGAAGCTGCACCAGTTGCGAATTATATGCCACACAAGCATTCCCAGGGAAGTAGATGAAGATTGGAGCTCAGCGCAATGACAGACGAGCCTCTTGCTTCGCCACCACCTCAGTCTTCCCCATCTGTAAAATGGCTGTGTCCTCTGTGGGTCATGCCTCCTAAGGAGCAAACTGAAGAGACTAGAAAACCCTCAGAGCCTGTCATATTGGCATCGATACCAAGTGTTTAGGATCCCCTCCCTCTCTGTGTGAAGAGGGTGCTTGTTCTTTTTCAGCAACGAATCATTCTACAGTCAGAGGATAAACACATAGTCCCTGGCAAGGAAAATTAGTAAACATTTTTTACTCCATGAAGGCCTCACTAGTCAGGATATGGTAGTGTACATCTGTAATCTCAGTGCTTAGAAGGGCGAGGCAGGAGGATTATCGTCTTGAGGCCAGCCTCAGCTACCTAGCAAAGCCTCAAAAAAAAAAAAAAAAAACCTTTAAAATCAAAGACATGGGTAGCTACACTCTTACCCAGGATCCAGATAAAACCTCAGATGGAATCCTCATCAACTGTACTCTCAGATTTCCCATGAGGCCACAAAAGAGGCTGGCAACTGGCTCGTGAAGAAACAGCTTTCACTCCTCAGGGACACAACGTGGCTTTTCTCTTCCGAGGTGCCTGGGGACCTGAGGTGAAGCTGGCATTCCAATGGAGGCTTACTGATGTTCTGCTGTCAAGCACCTGATCCAACCCCTTCAGGGGAGAGACATAATTCAGATCCTGGAGCTAAGGGGCCGGGGGCGGGAGGGGGGCGCGTCCTGAATAATTCCTACAAAATAATACAATTGGTCTAGGCCTGAAGAGAGGAGTGTGGATCCTTGTTTAGAGATGTCCCACTCCCCTCAATTTAGAAAATATTAATAGTCAGAAAAGATAGCCGTGAAGTCACCAGCATGCCTCCGCTTGTCCGGAGTATGCAGAGACATAACGTCTACATTTTGAGACATACCGATGTAAGCATTGAGGTGCACTCTGTGACACAGGGGAGTTGTCCTTCAGGTACGAAAGGGAATGGCCTGAAGTTAGTGCGCGGGCCTCTCTGAGTCCTTGCGCTCAGCACGGTGCTCATGAATGTTTTAAACCGTTCGTTCTAGTAGCACATTGTGCTTCCAACCTTAAAGGCTGAAGGGTCCCCCTTATCTACCCCCCAACACAACCTCAGGACGGTAGCAGAGGAGAAAAGCCCTTTCTGTGGCCTCAGCCAGAGGGCGGACCATGGAAGACAGAACTTCATGGCAGGAAGTCCAGCCACGTGCTACCGGTCATTTCCGTGTCCCTCCTGTGGGTTAAGGAAGCTGATTGGGAGAGACCCTCCCGTAGCAACCCTGACGGCCTTCCACTGTGTTCATACTGGGTTCAATAGCTTCCATTCCTGATACAGATCAAATCAAACTTTGCCACTTCATTTTAACTGACGCAGATAGTTATTTGAGAATGTGTTCACCGCCACCTTGTGGCACAGAGGAAAACAAAAACCAAAAAAATAAATAAATAAATAATAAGACCACCTTTGTAAAGGGCTAATTGTGTTCAGTTTGGGGTCAGTCTTACAAACTCTGACCACTTTTTCTTGTCTGTGGAGGAGTCTTTGTGCTTTGCTACAGGATCAACTCCCTGACAGGGGAGGGGAGAGGGGTGGAGACACTGCTGACTTCCTGGACTGCCAAGGTCTGTGAACTAGAGCTGTAACACACACAGCAAAACTTTCCTCTCAGTATCTCTAAACCTCACTGGTAATGCCAGGATCGAGCCATAATCCCAGATAATTGTATTTATAAGAAAGTCACTACCCATAACCTCTCCAAAAAGATAATGTTACCCACATATGTTTTGTAAAGAAGTCTGCATATGCTGGTTCAGTCATGTTTGGGTTTTGATCTTAACCTAGAAAGTTGGCCCAACCTAAGATAGTTTAAAATCTGCCCTCCTCTGCCACATGGCTTGCTTTTGAAGCTTTGTAAAGTCTGTCTCCTGAATCCACTGTATTCTCTGTTGCAAAGACAACCCTATGCTTCTCTAGATGGGACTAAGAAAAGTGATTTTCAGATAAATATAATTTTTTTCTCATGGTGAGCTATTTCACTGTGGGAAATTTAACTCTGATAAATATATACCTTCAAACAAAGATTTAGTTATAATTGATCTCACTCTGTGTTTGTGTGTATGTGTGTGTACATGTATATATGTGTGTATACATATGTATGTACACATATATATGTATGTGTATAGTTATATATGTATATGTATATATGTGTGTATTTATATATGTGTGTGTATGTGTGTATAGGTATATGTGTGTACATATGTGTATGTGTGTATGTATATGTATATATGTGTGTATGTGTATATAAGTGTGTGTGTCTATGTGTGTCTGTGTCTGTGTGTATATAGGTGTGTGTATGTGCATGTATAGGTGTATGTCTATAGGTGTGTGTGTGTCTGTGTATGTGTTTATATAGGTGTGGGTGTCGTGTGTGTATGAATGTGTATGTATCTGTGTGTATAGGTGTGTGTGTTTATATAGGTGTGTATAGAGGTGTGTCTGTATGTGTATGTGTTTATATAGATGTGTTTCCTGTGTGTATATATTGCGTATAGGTATGTGTGCGTGTGTCTGTGTGCACTCACATTATATGGTGCTACAATGTCTTGTCTCTGTGGTTACTAACACCCTATGATATGCATAGCAATCATAAGCCACAAAAACACACCCAGGAGCTGGACTCTTCCTAACTCTAACATTAACTCCAGCCATGGATGTGACACTTATTTAGCCCCAGAGGCCCCAAAGTTAAAAAGTTCAGGACAGGAGAGGACATGCGC
This sequence comes from Rattus rattus, assembly GCF_011064425.1. Lineage (NCBI taxonomy): Eukaryota > Metazoa > Chordata > Mammalia > Rodentia > Muridae > Rattus > Rattus rattus. The sequence continues at coordinate 78,233,963 of NC_046167.1, forward strand.
CCTTGACAGGAATGCTGGGAATCTGGAATAAAAACATGGAAATTAGAGAAAGAATCAAAATGTGAGCCCAGGACAGACTCTAAGGTGAAGCCACCTTTTCCCTAGAGGTGGTGGATGGCTCTGGTGTGGGTCTAGCTTCACTCTTCAGTGTCCTCAAAGCTCGATGCGGGCACACGGGGTCAGGTCCCTGGAATAGAAATAACACAAAGCAAGTGCTATCAAGGACAGTCACAGATTGGAAAATAGCACGTGTCGCTGCTGCTAGAAACCCTTGTTAACCCAAGGTTTCAAGAAGAGACTAAGAGAAAACACAGATGTGATGGGGGAGGGGGAAGCGCCGTCCAGCCGGCAAATGTTTATCCGGAATGCTGCAGTCACCATTGTCAATAACTGTCAACTCCTCTAAGCCACAGGAGAAGGTGGCTTGTACTTCCTGCCTGCCGGGTCTTTGGGTGAGACCCAGGGACCAGTTCTGGTGAATGGGTGGAGCCGGAAGTCACGTTTGCCACTTCCGGGGCAGATTTGATTGGTGAGGAAGGGTTAGAGTCCTCCACTCCGTGTACACACCATGACCTGCAAGTTGAGACAGTCAGGGGTCTCAAAGAAAGTGCGGTGGACACAGCTTTATTGAGGGCAGATCTTGGCCTGTCTGCGTGGGGCGTGGACTAACAGTGAGGAACAAACAAACCACTGTAGTTTAGGCAGAAACATCTGGGGGATGTTTGTTATTGCAGCGGGACGGAGCCCATCCTGACAAGAGCGCATCTCCTTGAAGGGGAAATTATGGTTGTCTTTTTGAAGTTTGCAGAAGGATGTGGTCCTTTGGTTGAGGCGACAGTGGCCTGGGGCTTCAGGAAGGTGATGGGTGGGGGTTCGGGTTTGTTTTGTTTTTTTGTTTTTGTTGTTTTTGTTGTTGTTGTTGTTGTTGTTGTTGTTGTTGTTGTTTTGTCTCCAAGCAGCCTTCCATCATCTCCTGGAAGATTAACGCTGCCTCTGGCAACTCTTACTTTATTTTAGGAAAAACACCAAAAATACACCCTGCATTGCATGAAAATAAATCAAGAAGGGCGCTCAGCAGTTCTTAGGGGGAGGAGGGAACTTCTAATTAAATCCATCTCTCGGGGAAGAAGTGAAGCCTTGGTCTGGAAACTAGAATTGCTTCAGAGAGCTGAATCAGAGCGGTGATTCATAGGCCCCCTGCTTTTCTGAGTGAGGGAAATGTGTTCCTTCCTTTCCCAGTGTCAATCAGTTAGTCCTTGCGGGGAAAGGGAGATGCCGACTATGGCTTCCCAAGAGCAGCGGAAAGGACCGTTCAGGAGAGCCCGCACCGTTGGACTTAGGATTGGACCTTAAGTTCACTTTCTCTGCTTCCCTTTTGTTCTGATCTCTGGACTTAATAAGAGGCCGGCAAAATCTGTGCCCTGGTTGCATGCTGGGACAGGGAAGCAAAGAAAAGCAGACACACCCAGCTAAGGACTCATGGTGCAGAAACTCCCAGGTTCCTGCAGAACCTGCCTGCTGTGGTCGGAAGGGCTCTGATGCCATCAGCCAGAGCAAGACCCGTTCCTTCAACCTAAGGCCACTTTTGGGGAGACACATGCACCAAAAAGATGACAAAGGTCACAAGAGAGTAGGAATCCAATGTTGACCAACCCTGACACCTGTACCGGCAGGAGGGCCTGAGATAACATCTTGCACTGAGCTCCAGGATCTGCCTGTCTTTGCTTAGCCAGAGCTCAGACTACAAACACTTGCTGTGGGGCCGGAATGACGGCTCAGCAGCTAAGAGCACTTGCTGCTCTTCCAGAGAACCTGGGTTTAGTTCCCAGCACCCGCATGACGAATCACAACCATCTGTAATGTCAGTTCCAGGGGATCCATCGCCCTCTTCTGGCCTCCAGGAGCACTGCATGCACATGGCACACAGACTTTTGCAGGCAAACACCCACGTGTAAATAAACACACGCCACCCCCATAGCTTTCCCCAGCTTAATTGAGGGATAATTGGTGGTAGTAATTCTATCAGGGCACACATTTGCCATCTGTGCACACAAGCTCACACCCAAAACTCGGTCCACTCTGCCCAGCATGGTTACCATGGTGTACATCTGATCTCCAACCTTACTCATCTGAATATCCAGCCATTTACTCGTTGGACATTTGTAACAAAAGTAATAACTACTGCCTTGCTCTCCCCCCACTGATCAGTAAAACCTTACTCGGTATTTAAGTGCAAACAATTAAACTTGTCACTATTTGTTATAGACTCAATATTGAGAGAAATACAAATGTAGCAAACATCGATACTGTGTGGATATCTTAATTCCTCACACTATGTATGTACGAAGGCATTATGGCATGTAATTGTAGCGTTTATTTGCTCAGGTTTTGCTGTGATTTGAACGGGAAATGGAAGTGACTCACTGGAGGTGCTCAGGGTCACCTTGAGACTCAGTAGCCCTGACCCACTCCCCTTCACTGTTTCCTGGGTATGGATTCAATGGGACTAGTTATCCTTATACCCCTGCCTGCTGCTATGTTATCCCCAGACTTAGGGTTATAGGTTATCCCCCAACAAGCCAGACTCAGCCACCAGTTGCCCAGAAGAGCCAAATTAACAATGAAAAGTTAAAAAGGGGAGGTTTAATGGATGCTCGGAGCACCCTGGGAAAAGGAACAGAGGGACCCAGTGATCCTACAAATCCACCTCAGGGTCCTAACTGAACAGATTCAGGCGCTGGATGTGCTGTCTGGCCTTATGTCAACTTCACAAATGCTAGAGTCATCTGACAGGATGTACTCAATTGAGAAAAAGCCCCATTAGATCAGGTTGTAGGCAAGCCTCTAGGGCATTTTCTTCAGTAGTGATTGTTCAGGAAGGGCCCAGCCCACTGTGGGTAGTGCCACCCCTGAGCAAACCGGTAAGCAGCACCCCTCCATGACCTCTGCATCAGCTACTGCCTCCTGGTTCCTGCCCTGTTCCAACTCTTCCCCTGACTTCCTTTAATAACGAACAGTGATTGGGAAGCGTAGGCCTAATAAATATCTCCTTCCCCACGTTGCTTTAGTCACAAGGTTTCAGCACAGCAATGGTAACCGTAGCTATGTCAGGGGATTTGGGAGAGACCCTGCAACAGCAAATAAACGGGGCGTTTAGTAGAAAAGTCACTAACACCAAGAGGATTCTCTGTCTAGACATCAACATCACTGAAGAGAGAAAATGGGGGCTCTCTTGGCAGAAGTGGGATGTCTCTTCCTACGCCTCCTTGAGGACTGGGCTGGGTACCCAGCAGGAGCTGCCACCCAGCTCTGATTTCCTGGCAGGAAGCAGGGACAGGAGAGCAGGATACCACCAATATCACCTTTGATATAAACTCACTTCCCTAGGTGAGAGATATGGGCTCCAAGGGGTTCATTAACTAGCTATTCACAGTCAGTGTCTCAACAGGGCACCTCTCATCTGTAAAAGGGGAAAGCACTGAGCCAGTCCTAGAAGGGGCTGAATCCTAGTCACAAGCTTATACTGACCTGGGGGTGGGGCTTAAGCAGAAGGCAGGAGACTCACGTAACTGAGTGGTCCAGCAAGATATGATGCCTGCCAGCCCCTGTCTCTGCTACAACTCTCTAGTGTACTGATCAGCTGATAGGTTAAACATCTTTCTCCCAGAAACAAGTTCCTCCTCTGGCAACCCTCAGGGCTCAGCTTCTCTTCTCCTTGGAGGCCACTCCCAGAAAACTCTAATGTCTTTGGGGTGTCTAATAGTCAAAAGGAGGGATACAAGACAAGTCAGATACAATGTCTTGCTCCTTGTGGTGGACTGTATTTCCCTGGACTGTTAACTCCTTCACCCCAAAGTTGCTTCCCTTGGTGTATTTTATCACTATAATAGCTAAGTAACAAAGTCACGTTCAGGCATCCTCTTTTTAGCTGTTTGTGTGTGTGTTCGGGGATGTCAGAGACATAAACCATTACACTTCGTTGAGTTCTCACAGAATTAAGATGTCAGTGAAAACTGGCACCAGGATCGTAGGACACAGCATCCCAAGCGCTTGCCCCCTTATGCTCTCTCCTAGTTACAACCCTCCCTGGGAATCCACTTGGGTTAGGAAACCCCCACTTTACGTCACCTTCTTCCTTCATGCAAAGGAGACACTCTGTCCATTCTTCATTAACCAGCCTTCCTTTGCTACTGTGCTTTTAGAATTTATCTCTGCCTGGCACAGAGTTTCCATTGCTGTATTCTATTCCGTTGCATGAATAAAATATACTTCCTTAAGCTGGAGAGATGGCTCAGGGGTTAAGAGCACTGACTGCTTTTCCAGAGGTCCTGAGTTCAAACCCCAGCAACCACACAGTGACTCACAACCATCTGTAATGAGATCGGATGCCCTCTTCTGGTGTGTCTGAAGACAGCTACACTGTGCTTATATATAATAAATACATCTTTAAAAATATATAATTTCTTTCTCTGTTGTATTTGTTCATAACATACTAAAACATTACATGTTCTGAAATTCAAATTAACCAAGCCTTCTCTGTCTGAGTGTCCCTAACCCTGGCAGCCCTTAAGTCTGCCTACAGAAGGCATACTCTGATTTTTTTTTTAAGAGCAAAAACCATATGTTGTGATACATTCGAAAATGTTGTACTTACAAAATAAAAATGAAATTTTACAGCCATTTGATTCATCTGAACACTGTGCACTGGTTTACTCCAGCATCTCCTCCTCTGGGAGGGGACAAGTCCACATTACAAAATGAGTCATGTCTTTCTGCATTTATTAAATCAACCGGAACACGGACAAACCTTCCCTGTGTTTCTGATGTGTACACGGCCTCAATTGTGTTAACAGTTTGCTTACAAACTCAGAAGTTGTAACAATGTTTAGTGTTTCCAAAAAGTCCCTTTATTCTTCAAGGTATATTACAAATTACAAATTAATTAAGTCTACCTCTACCCCCGGGAAGAAAGAATTACTTATTTTTAAAGCTCAGACTCCCCGAAGCCAAGGTGAGCCAACTGGCTGTTAGCCATGGAGTAACTTTCAGTCTGCAGGTCTGGGCTCCAGCTCCAGGAACATCAAAGAGAAGTTTAGCCTCCTCTCAGGACTGTTGCTATTCTCCAGGGTCTGGAGCTCTAAACTGCTAGCAAAAATGCTAATCTCAGCCTCAGCTGGGTTCTGAGTTTTCTGATTATAAAAAATATAAAAGGGGGGGCTTTATTATTTTTTTTTAAAGGATCAAGGTTCAAGCAACTCGCAGCAGTGGGAAAACGCTAGCTTATGAACTGCAGTGCAGCCTAGACGGAATCCCAAGGCTCACCACCCAGGCACACATACCTCTCCCCACCCCCAACCCCGTGACAGCATGCTGATGATGTTCAGAACCAGAACCATCCTGCCAGCATCCTCTAAACTAAAACTCTCCTTTTCATTTTTTCAGAAATGCTGGCACGGCAGTAGAGGAGGCAGACAGGATCAAAGCACGCCGAGATGCACAGTGAAACCCATTGTTTCGTAAGATTGATATGTGCTACCGAAAATAAATGTTTTTAAAAAAAAAAAATGAAATGTTAGCACAGGAGAATGCCTGTCCTAAAATGGCTGCCATCCAGCCTAGGTCAGAGAGTGAGACTCTGGGCGTCCTGTCGGGGAACAGCTGTAATGGCTCTGTGGAGACCTCGCACTGTGACTCCACGTTTTTCTAAAATGATTAAACAACGTTTTATAAAGCCTTTCTCGACAATCACTGTTTAAAGGAGTAGAAATTCTGTCGTTTCTCAGAGCAACCTTCCCCCAATTTCCTATTAGTAACTCCAGAGACGTCTCTACCTTCCAGAGGGGACAAGTGCACTGGCCACACACTTCCTTCCGAGTTCTGCTCTTATGCGCATGCGTGCGTGCATGCATGTGTGCCCACCCCTTCTGCTTTCTTTTTACCCTGGACTACACTCTTTAAAAAGACAACAAACAAAAACCACCAGAATAAAAATGGCAAGATGGAAGAAACTAATGACTGCTGGGAAATTGGTCCCTGAATCGCTACAGTCTGCTTCACCACAGCAAGGAGCAGAATCCTAGAGACTCAAAGGCCTGAGTGCCCAGTGATGGTGCCCACTTCAGAGGTTGCAGCCTGGACTGTATGCTCAGGAAGGTGTCCTGGAGCAGAGACTAGAAACTGCTCCGCCCCCCAGGCTCCATGGATCTCCCTTCACCTGCCAGAAGCCTTCCCAAGACTCTTGGTCTCTGTTCTAGGTGGAAACCAAGACAAAAAAGCAAAGAGCAAAGACTTGGATCAACCAGGTGTTAACATTCTAAGCTCCACCCCCACAGTTACCTGGCAACAGCCAGGTATGCCTGACACTATAAAAGGGGCTGCCTGCCCCCTCCTCACCCTCCTGCTCTTGACCATACCCTCTTCTCCCTTTGTCCCTCTCTCCCCATTCCCCTCCTACCTATTCTCCACGTGCTCATGGCCAGCCTTTGCCCTACTACCCTCTTAACTCCCTTCCCCATGCCCTGAATAAACTCTATTCTATATTATACCGTCTGTGGCTGGTCCCTCAGGGGGAAGGGATGTCTCAGCCGTGGGCCTGCTGAGGCTCCCCCTTCCCTCAGACCCCTATAGAACATATCCCCCCCACCTCCCTCTTTCCTTATCCTTTATAAACACAACATTGGTGCTGAAACCCAGGACATATCCTCTCTTTATCTTTTTATAAACAGGTCCACAGCATTTTTGAGTTTGTAGGGAGTCCAGAAGGGACTACAGACCCTGGGGGTTCTGCCGAACCTCTGTATGCACGTCCCATCACTGAGAAAACCACTGTCAGGGGTCTCACCAGCCAGATCCCAGGGGCAGGACTGCTCCTCGTCAGTTAATCTGGTACACGGGGTTTCCTTGGTCTGTGGGAATGGTGGCCACTGTGGCAGGGCCAGGTACCAAGCCAGCTTGGATGGCATGAAGCATCAGCAGGGCCACAAGCAGCTGAGCTACACCCAGGTAGGTTTCTGACAGAAGCTGCAAGGCGTGGGGGCATATAACTCTAATCCCAGCACTCAGCGGGCTCCGGTACCACCAGGGGTTTGAAACCAACCAGAGCAATGTGCAAAGCCAGAGGGAGGCAGGAGAGAACCTCTGGACCCAGAGAAATTATAAAGGAGGGCTGTAGAAACACGAGCTAACCAAAGGGAAGAGTGTGGTCAGGTTTGGTGTGAGAGGATTTCCTGATTCACAGAGAGGGGGCATTAGATAACACCCCAGAAGTGCCCCCATCCATCCGTCATCTCCCATCTGTGGCTAATACACATTTAGCATCCCTTATCCGAAGGACTGGAAACCAGAAGTGTTTCAGATGCCAGATTTGCTTAGATTTGGGAATATTTGCAGACATCACGAGCTGTCTTGGGAACCGGGCAGAAGCTGAGCCAGGAAAATCACTCACATTTCGTTTGCAATTTATGCGCATAGCCTAGAGGTAATTTGGTGCAATGTTTTCAGTGCACCTTCGTTTTAGCTGAGGCTGGTCACATGGGGTTTGCTGCGGAATTTTCCACTGCCGTATCGTGCTGTTTCTCAAAATGTTTTAGGCTTTAGAAACACTTGGCTTTTAGACCTTGGGATTAGGAATATTCTTGTAACTCACTTCCCAGTTCGAATTCGTGTTCTCTGAAGTTCTCAATCTTTCCTTTGTTTGCTATTAGAAGACTTGAGCTAAGGAATTCCTCAAGAGTATCTGTTCATATCTGAGCTGGAGAAACACCAGTTTCAATGACATTTCAGTAAGCATCTGGTTCATAAACTTCACCAGCGCCGTCTGAACAAGAATTTTGGGCATTTTGCTTTTTTTTTGCCAGGAGATTTTACGTGACATTCCCAGAACAGACACAGCACTTAGATGTGAGGAAACCCAAATATATTTGTGAAGGGCAAACCCGTGAGATGATTATTGCTTAATTGCTGATAACCACAGGTAGCCCTAGTCAAGGAGACAGCCATCAGTGAGTAACAGAACCAATGGGAAAGTCATGAAAACAGAGAGAAGTAATGCAGAAACGCAGATTACAACATCAAGTGCGGACTTGAAAATATGACTTTGGAACATTTCCTGGGGACCGAATCAACAGAACAAAGGCCAACACACATGAAGATGATTTGGGGAAAAGGCCACAGGGATGGGCAGAGCTTAAGGGAGAAGAAAGGGGACTATCTGGGTGTATTTGTTCCACATCAAGAATTGTACTTTGTCTTTCCGATCCGCCGTCATGGGTGGAGCAGCTGCCATGATGCAGAATTTTGTGAAGACCCTTACAGGGAAGACCATCACGCTCCAGGTTGTAAAGTCCAAAATCCAGGATGAGGAAGGAATTCCCCCTGATCACAGAGGCTGGTCTTTGCTGGTAAGCAGCTGGAAGATGGCTGTACTTTGTCTGACTACAACATTCAAAAGGAGTCCATGCTCCATCTTGTGCTGAGAAAAGGAAGAAGAAGTCTTACACCACCCCCAAGAACAAGCACAGGAGGAAGAAGGTCAAGTTGGCTGTGCTGAAATACTACAAGGTGGATGAAAATGGCCAAGTCAGCCGACTTCGCCGGGAATGTCCTTCTGATGAACGTGGTGCTGGAGTTGTCATGGGTAGCCATTTTGACAAGTAGTTGTGTATGAATTAATAAAAAGAAGGAACTGAAGGGAAAAAAAATTGTGCTATGTATAAGTGTAAACCGAGGGAGAAGTCACTGAGAATATCAGAAAGCAGATTTCTTTTTAATTCCTGCTGCCTCTGTGAACAGCCACACTGTGGGCAGTGTGTTCCCTGGGGCCATTTCTTTCTGTGACCTCAGGTAAAATTTTAGTCAAGCCCTTTTAATTTTCTGGTCCCTTTTATGGTATTTCAAGCCATCGTAGAAGGCTTGGGTTTGGATCACATCATCCAGGGACGAGTCATGGTTAAAACTTACATCTTAACTTTTTTTTTTTTCCTGAGAAAGTCTCTATTATCAAGTGGACACCACACGCCTAATCCTCCTGCCTCAGCCTCCCAAACTCTAGGATTACAGTACCTACAGATAGGCTATTTCTCTGCCAGTGAAATGAGCCAATTCCAACCAGATTAGATTAGACTAGCAGCAGGTTTATTAGGAAGTTACTCCTGGGCAAGGCACTGGCCCCAAGATTGAAGCCAGCGGAGTTGCCATGGGGGCTTGGGGTGAGAAAAAGAATGTGCACTTGCAGAGAGAGGGGAGAGGAGGGAGGGAGAGAGAGGACTGAAAAATTCAGGGTTGGGGGTAGGGCATGCCGGATAGGGACCCTGGAGGCCAGGTCTGCTTTGATATGTAAAATAAGCACCTCAGTTACTTGTCCAGGTCTGAAACCAAGCACCTACCACACTACTCCTGGCTCTGAGAACTGTTACTGCCCCTAAGTCAGGGCCACCACAGATGTTGGAGGTCGATGAGGCTGACTCAACCCCTATGTTCCAGCCCTCCAGGCTTGGAAGGACAGAAGGAAAAGAGGATTCAAATAATCATCCTTCCTAAACCACAGCTCATGTTCTAGACTCTGACACTGTCACTACTGGGCTTGATGGCTATCTCTATGTCCATCTCTCTCCCTGTCTGTCCCTGTCTGTCCCTGTCTGTCCCTGTCTGTCCCTATCTCTCTCCCTGTCTCTCCCTGTCTCTCCCTGTCTCTCCCTGTCTGTCTCTACTCACCCCTCTCCCCGACTGTTCCTCTCTCTCCATCTCTGTCTGTGTCTCTCTGTCTTCTCCTGTGCTCCTACAGTCTTACTGAATACCCTCTCCCTCTACTGTACTTCTTTTGCTAGCTAGGTGCCTGCATCAGAGGTTTCCAGGGGCCTCTACCAGTCCTTCTGTTAGGAGCCTGTGCCCTCCAAATGGCCTGAGTACTCAGCAGTCCACTCTAATCATGGCCTTCCCTCTAGAGTAGCATGCGTACGGCCAAGAGGAAATGTTCCTGCATCCTTTACTCTGAAAATTCTTGGGTATGCGCTGATTCCAAGGCAGAAGGAGATTCCTGAAAGCCAATATCATATGACTTTCACACTCCTCCAGATTCACAGTGGAATTAAACACAAGTTCACTAGATCTACTAAACTCTTCAGGGTGCATAGTAGGCTCCCAGTGGTCCTCTTCGACCTCCCTGGGTAATAAACAGACACAGGACAGGTGCTCACAGCACTGTCTTGAAACTTGGAAAGGACTTAGCACACAGGTGGCCCAAACCCTCCTTTCCCTCTCAAGAATATCTGATTCTGTGATAGCATTGATCTGGGTAGGAAGGAGAGATAATATAGCAAAATCAAGGCTTGCCCATATACTTCAAAAATTCTTCATCTGGTCTCCATCTTCACTGTAGATGCATGAATAAATACACAATAGATAGATAGACAGATAGATAGATAGATAGATAGATAGATAGATAGATAGATAGATGATGATAGATAATAGATGAGATAGATAATAGATAGATCATAGATAGATAGATCATAGATAGATAATAGATAGATAATAGATAGATAGTAGATGTAGAAAAAAGATATGATAGATCGATGAGAGATGGATGATAGATGATAAAAAGATACATGATAGATGATAGGTAGACAGGTGATAGATGGTAAATAGGTATATAGATAGACAGACAGTCTTGGCCACTGCCCATCCCATATAGCATAGACAATGCAGGGTAGTGTTTAGCTAGGATTTCCAATTTAATACATCTGTGAACTCATTTTTTTTTTTCAAAACATGTTGCTGAAGCTGCTCTTGGCTGTGGTTATATCAGCAGCTCGTTAACGGGCAAAAGGAAAGAGGGTGTCTCTGTCTGCCTAAATGTTAAAACAAGGTCTCTGTGCAATCAGGATGCCAACATACGTCCACATGGGGTGAAAGAAGAAACTAGATTAAACTCTCAGGCCACTGCCAAGTATAAGCTGCCACCCAGGGGACCCAATGGTCCCATCAAACACCGTGGAGGGAGCCACTAGGCCAAGTCTTCCACCTCGGATACTGGAAAGCCCCCAGAATCCTTCCCACCCTTGTCTTTGCAAATACTGAACACTGATTCACAGGCCCAGATGCCATCAGCCCAGGTAAACACGGCTCTCAGATCAGCCACCATGGGCAAACAGAAGGATTAACATCACCGGCAACCACAAACACTAGGAAGGCAAGGGTCCTTAAAGCCTTGGAAGGCCTCCTGAAAGCAGACAGAAGTGCTGGTGTGTGGAACTCCTAGCGTGTATTGCTGATGGCAAGGCTCCCTAAACCAACGACGACTGTATACTTTATCACGTCTCCTGAAGCAGTGAGGGCTGTTAAACATGGAATTATCCTGGGGGGCATAAAACCAGGACCTTTCCAAGTCACCTCCAGATTCCAAAACAGCGGTATCTGTGGTGAGAATGAACCCCACCTAACCCTGTTCTGACGTGGCTAGCCAGTTCAATATCTTGGCCTCCACTGGGGTTGGTCGTTTATAGCATGCCTTCAAGGGTCGGATCAGACGCAGGAAGAGTCTCCGATAAGCCCTTGACTCTTCCCATGGTTTAGAATTCCCATGCTGTGAATAGCTACATGAGGTTACATGCAGTTTCATGACCACAAGGCTCCTATGTCTTCGGAAAAAACATTAGCTGTCCCTGATACAATTCTCAATACAGTACAAAAGCACAAACAGCCCTGAGTACAGCACAGGCCCGTAGCGAGGAGCAGAAGCCACTTCATGCATGGGTGAAACGCCAGCCCCACTGGAGGAGAGGTAAAGCACAAGCTCTGTCATTAATTGTCTAACAGGCTGACTTGGGAAATACGAGGTTACACGGGATCTGACACAGCAAAGCAGACGCCGACATGCTGACTTCTCGTAAACCTGCCTGCCCCTTCCTCTTCCTAAAAAGGGCAACATCTGCTCCTCTCACTTGCGAACACCACCAGTGCCTGCTTAGACAGCAAGTTCTGTTTGCTATGATGCAACTGTCTTAACAGGAAGTCTAAACCTCAGCTCCTGTAAAAACCAACCAGCTTAGCCCCAGAAAGACTCTCCTTGGGGAGATACAACAGCCACCCTCAGAAGGTCACATGGTTCTGACAATGCCTAACCCTTACAAACCATAAATATCTCTGATCAAGGCCGGGTCTCTTCAAGCTATAGCTGTGTGCTAATTAAACTTTCCTTTACCTCCGAGTGCTGAGAATTTCCAGTTGAGGAATGCTGAGAAACAAACTCAACATCGCCACACTCAATGTGGCTCCAGAGACTTACCTAAGAGAGACAGAGAAACAGAGAGACAGAGAGACAGAGGAGGAAGAGGAAAAGCAGCAGGAGGAGGAGGAAGAGGAAAGGAGGAAGGAAAAAAGAAAAAGAAAGAATTGTTAGACTATTTCTATTTTTATAAATACTATACCTATCATCCAGTCCTGATAAGTCTACCATCATTTTTTTTTTTTTTGGTGGTGGTGAAAATTAAGCAAACTTCAAGCCGTTAATGAGCATATTAAGCCCAAGGATTTTGGTTGAAGGCTTCAAATAAAAAAAAAAAAAAAGATGTGTAGTCTGTTTAAAAGGAAAATAACGTCCTACAAACTGTTGCTTAGCCTGACTATCTGAGTTCAAAGGAATCCATGCAGTGAAAGGAGGAAACAGCTGTCGAAAAGCTGTCCTCTGACATTCACACACCCGTTGTCACACACACACACACACACACACAGTAAAAAAGTAAAACATCAGACATATCAGTTAGTACACAACTGCAATCCCAGCATTCAGAACTCTGAGGCAGAAGGATTGTCATGGTCAGCCTGGGTTACCTAGTGAGTTCCAGGCTACCTTGAACAAAAGATATTAATAACTTGTTAATATCAAGCCAATGATACTGATCAAGTTTCAAACTATTTCTAAAGAATGATGCATAGCTCACAGGAAAACCTAGTATTGATCCTATCAGCTTTCAGCAAATGATTATCGAAGAATAAAAAATTCATTTCCAGGCTTAGCATCATTGCCTGCCCCCTTAGCACTGCCATTCAAATGACCACATTGTAACAGATCATAGGGATGAGGACAGATCCATCCTGGAGCTTTCACCTGCTTCTGAGAAACATTGTCTCATTTGCTCCTCATGGTCGCTGCTGCCATCTGCCCTTGTCACAATGACACACCAGAGATTTCCAAGAGCTAAGAAACTGGTAGGAGGCCACTCAGCAGGCACATGGGTACTAAGAAACCAACATCTCATCTTGTTACTTTATTGCTTCTCAACTATAATAGGTTGGAACTTCTCAAGTTATAACTTGGGATTTTGAAGCACCTACAACAGAAAACCCAGAAACCAAGCAATCTGTGTCCATTGAGGTGTTCTATAGAAACGATTCAAGCCCAGGAACCACAGATATCACCATGACCACAGCTCAGGAAGAGAAGCTGAGGACAAGGGAAGAGACCTTCAAAGGCAAACAAAGAGTTCTTCTGTACTCACCATAACCGGAGTTACCAATTCCCGCTTTACTAGACAACTATGTTTGAAATTGCATAGCTTCCAGGACCACCTGCTTTCCCTTTATCAGAAAATAAGGGGAGGGGGTTTACAAAGGTCAGGGAGCCAGCATTATGCCATTTATACAGTTGAATTGGGCCATAGAAATTCCCAAGATCTTAGCCCAAGCGTCACTGTTTCTCCCAACATATGGCAGTCATTGAGTAGGAACAACGCTGGAAGCAGAGAGGCAACCTTGCAGGCTCTCCTCCCAACCTTGCCGGCTCTCACAGGTTGCACCCCAAGAATTAGGATGCTAAGGTCACAGCATCCAGGAATAGGAAATCTTGGACCTAAATCAACCTGGCGTTGGTTCTGACAGCGCCCCCAGGCTCTCAGCATCTGTTAGTTTTCTATACTGGAAAGAGATGGACTCCTGTCCCCACTAACAACATTCTCATCCACCAAGCCGCTTGGCATCTTACCACGTTCCACTGCGATGTTCTTGCTCAGAGGGAGTCTCAGAGGCGGGAAGGATCAAATCCTCTCACATCTGGACAGCATCTTCGAAATGCAGCACAAGAGAAATGCTCCCCACGAGACATAAACATATTTATGATCCCTAAGTTACAGTTGGATAAAGCGAGCTAGGAAAAAATCTGAATTTCCTCTGTAAACTAGATTGGTTAAATATGCTGTATCTTTCTGGAGGGAGAGGAAACAGCGCAGAAATGCATCCTCATTAAACCTTCTGGAACATTCTAGGGTCGTTTTCTAGAGAAAAGGGAGGCAGATGGGTCTGAAACCAGTGGGTTCTAACTTTGCTTTTTAAAGCAGGCCTGGCCCCATTTGTTTTTTTTGTTTGTTTGTTTTGTTTTGTTTTGTTTTTCAGCTCTGTGTAAATTCCTCTTTGGGTCTGGAGTTAAAAGATAAGTACCAAATGTTCGTGGCAGAATGAAGCAACTCTCTGTGGAGCCCGTTTCTTCCTGTTTCTTATTTAAGGCATTAGTAATTATTCTGAGCTGTCTTCCTCAGGCACGGAGAAGGCAGGTTCTAAAATTCTTCCTCTCCCCCCCCCTTGTACCCTCCCCACAGTTGAAGGAAAACTGGGGAGCATGTTTTCCCCTTTCGAGTTGCAGTTACTGACGACTACTGTTCAGCTTTTGGCTGTCTGGGCCCTGCAGTATGGAGTGGCGGGAAGTGGTCTACTGACAATTAATCCTCAGAGAACAAAGACCAGAACACAACAGTGATTCTGCTAATAATAGGAAAGCAAATTTTCTGAATATAAATCACATTGTTGTGTGTTTCTAGGGTAAGTATCCGTAAGTTTCCAATTTAGAATAGAGAAAAAAAAGGCAATCTCATGTTGATATGAAACCAGTGAATTTCATTCAATAAAATCAGCAGCGATCAGTTGACTAAACCAATGTTATTGAAGCAAACACTAAGGTATTTTTTTTTTGAAGAGGAAAAATACAAGTGGGGGGGAAGCCCCAAATCTCTCCTGCAGCACACGATCAATGTTAATTTATAGATGAATTAACATTTGATGGCACATTTCTAATGATCTTTATTAAAATCTCTCCTCCAGCCCAAAGGTATAGGTACCATATTTTTTTTAAGTCAAAGAAGGAGGAAAAAAAGTCTAGTATCGGTACCCCTTCAAGTTATTTCCTTAAAAAAATAATTTTAAGTACAATTAAAATAAATGGATCTGAGCTCATTCCTTTATTAGCTTAACAAAGTACATCGGGAGCATATCAGAGGTCAGAGATGGAGAAGGCCTGAGCTACCCTGAAGGACCTCACGGAGCACTGGGGGAAAGTGGCGTGGAACCGCTTAGAAAACAATATCCAGGTGCTATCGCTCCACAAACAGCTCCAGCCGGGACCAGTTGTGGCTCCCGGGGAAAAAAAGGAAGCTAATAGTAGCATCCTCTTCCGCGACAGGAGTCACAGGACTGTCATGGCTGAACGCTACAGTCACCCTCGCTTCACTTCAACACTCGGCACTGTCGTTCCATTTTACACACAGGGAACACCGAGGCCGTAGCTGCCCATTGTTATTGGACAGGGAGCAACTTCTGGGACTTTCCCGACTCCAACTCCTGTGAAGATTTAACTAAACCCAGTGCTTGAGAAGGTCTCACCTCAGCAGGTCCGCTATTGTCTGTCTGTCGTTAAGGACAGAATCCCACCAACTAGGTAAGCTATAAAGAATAGAGTCTCACAGTTCCGCCCCAGGGGCAAAGGCTGCATGAGGAGACAGTGTGGTCCGAATCCTGAGGGGAGGCCAAGTGTGACACAGTGAAGAGACAGGGAGATGGCATGTGTGCCTCTTCTGGTCTCTGTCTTCAGAGAAAACCCACCAGGATTTAATCATGGGAGCTGCCAATCTCAGGCAGCCCCAGTTGCTTTCCCAAGTTCCCAGCACGAAGTTTCTACCCCCTCCGTTGCTCATAAGGATTGAACATCAACAAGATGGGGCAAATTTATTCAAAACAGAGCCTAAGATTACACTAAACTTCACTAACCCTTTTAATCTCTTCAGTGAATTCTCGGTGTAATTTGCTTTTAGAAAAATTATCTCTTTACTCAACCATAACATGAATTATATTAATTACATAGTTTTAGGGCTTAAGACCCGACTTTAACAGGAGAGCTACAACAAGAACTTCCACACATTTTTGAAGCACCTGAGACTGTCTTTATACCATTCTACTTGAGTAGCTCAATGACTTGCTTCAGTGTATCTGAAAAGCTCACAGGAGTTATGCCAACTCAGGTAAAATCTTCATTGTAGACACCATTAGGTCTACAGCAGAAGTCTAGAGGCTGATGAGCTGGTGTTTGCTCACTTGAATTGGAAATGAATTCAGCAAAGCAGCCACTCTCATGTTTGGTGGAGAAAGCCTTTCTTCGGTGGATTCCTCACCATCACAACGTAACCCAACTTACAGGCAAATGGTATCTATGATCTCATTCTTGGTGTCTAAGTCTCAGGAACGTGGCACCATCGTTAAGCCCTTCCCTCCAGTGCCTGCACCCCAGCCTAATCAATATATTGAAAGGTTACCTAGTCTGCTTCTCTGCTGCTGTGATAACACCAGGACAAAAAAAGCTACTTGGGGGAGGTTACAGACCATCAGGGACAGAAGCCAAGGCAGGGACTCAAGCAGGAACTGGGAGGCAGGAACCTCAGGCAATGCTGTTACTGACTTGATCCAGATCAGGGTCAGCTACCTTTCTTTCCTATACGCCTACTGGGAGGACCACCTACTGGGAGGGAGCTTGTACCATCCATGGTGGGCGTGTCCTTCCTCCATCCACTAGCAATCAAGAAAATCGTCCACAGACTAATCTGATGAAGGCAATTCCTCAGTGGAGGGTTCCTCTTCCCAGGTGTCTCTAGTTTGTGTTAAGTTACAAAAGCTGGAACAGAGTGTGGGCTGGATAACAGACAGTAGGTAGATTCTCTTCTGGTGTTTTGGTTTCTTACAAGAGATTTACAGTTGGGGCCCATGTGTCCTCCTAAATACTGTGAACTATCCTCAGTTGCTGTGTTTTTGCCCTAGCATCAACCAAAGGCCCAGGTGTTGAGGCTTTGCAGAGATGTTGCAGACTTTGAGAGAGGGAGCCAAGAGAAGTTTTAGGCCACTGGGGACGTTTTTTTCACCATAGAGAACCTCGAACCCTTCCTCTTCCTATCTGTGGTTCATTCCAGGCCATGGAATTAAAGAGCCCTCCCACACACCTCCTGCTATCTGACTCTGTCACCACAGGCTCAAAATCAACAGGCAGCAACCGGCCAACCAACTGTGGGCTGAAACCCCCAAAGCTGCCACCAGAATTAATCTTTAACCTTGGATATTTGATGACAGTGGGGGTGGAGGGGCGCAGAAAAACTGGCTGAATACGATTCATAATCCACCGTTGATGGCTTTGAACTTCTTTTTGTTTTGTTTTGGTTTTGTTGTTTTGTTGAAACAGTGTTTCTCTTTGTAGCCATGACTATACTGGAACTCACTCTGTAGCCCAGGCTGGCCTTAAAACTCAAGAGTTCCACCTGCCTCTGCCTCCCAAGAACTGGGATGAAAGGCGTTGCGCCACCACACCCGGCTTTTTGCTTTTTTAAGATTTTTTTTTTTTTATTTAAACGTATGCCTTTATGAGCTTACGTGAACCATGTGCATGGGTAGTGCCCACAGAAACCAGAGAGTTTTACCGATGGTTTTAAGTTGTCTCATGTAGGCACCGAGAACTGAACTTGTGTCCTCTGCAAGAACAGTACCTGTTCTTCACTGCTGACCCATCTCTCCAGCTAAACAATTTTTAAAACAGTGACACCACACGATTTTCTTACTCTACACAAAAAGAGGAAACGCACTGCGGTGGTTTGAATAAGCGTGGCCACCATAGACCATTTAACTGCTTAGTCATCAGAGAATGACGCTATTGGAAAGAACTAGAGGCGTGGCCCTCTTGGAGGAGGTGTGGCCTTGATGGAGCAGGCGTGGCAATGTTGGAGTGGGCATGGCCCTGTTGGCGTGGGTGTGGCCCTGTTGACGTGGGCGTGGCCCTGTCGAAGGAAGTGTGTTACTGGGGTGGAGTTTGAAGTGTCAAAAACCCATAGCAGGCCTATTCCTCTCTCTCCCTGCTACCTGTGGATCAAGATGTAGAACTCTCAGGTACTTTAATATCGGTTTGGTTTTTCTGTTGTTGTTGTTTTTTTTGTTTTGTTTTGTTTTGGTTTTGGTTTTTGGTTTTTTGTTTTTGGTTTTTTGTTTTTGTTTTTGTTTTTGTTTTTGTTTTGCCTGTGTACCACCATGCTCCTGTCATAATGATAACGGTCTAAGTCTCTGAAACTGAAAGCCAGTGCCAAATAAAGGCTTCTTTATATATGGTCATGGTGACTCTTCACAGCCATAAAACAGTGACTAAGACACACAAGTGTCTGCTCTCAGGGCTGGGGAGATGGCTCAGTGGTTAGAAGCACTTGCTGCTACTGCAAGCCAGGACCTGAATTCAGTTTCCAGCATCCACATGGAGACCAACAACCACCTAGAACTCCAGTTTCAGGGCATCCAGCGCCTCCTCTGGTCTCCCTGGCTATCATACAAGTGTGGTGCACACGCATGTACTCAGACACACACACACACACACACACACAAAACAAATAAATGCATCTTCATATTTGCTCCCAACTGTACTATTTTTAGGAAAATCTGCTCAAATTAATTATTTTGGCCCTCATGGACGTCTGGGAAGACTATAGCTGTGATAGCCATAAGACAGGTTGCTTAAACCAAGCTCAAGCTGCATCAGGTGATGTAGGCGCCCAGGTGCCTCGGAGTACCTAAGAGGGGCCTGTGTGGCGACCTCCGCAGGGGCTCCCGGAGGCACATAGAAAGAACCCAAAAATCCAGAACATTCCATCTGTGGAGGCAAAACCACAGAGATATGTATTTGGGCTAATCTTCCTCCAGTGTGTCTTTGTTGTAAGACCCCATAGTGGCCCTACATCAGAAGTGCAACCCACAGAGCACAGATTGACAAAGTGACTGCTGCAATAGCATGAGGGTACAAGGTTTTTAATCCACGTACATGGGGTTGCTCATCCATACAGGGAGAGGCAACCCCGAACCCAAAAAGCACACAACTTTTATTTGTTACAGAGAGCAGACTTCAGCAACAGGGTTAGCTGGCCTATTCTCATTGGTGGTACACAGGACAAAGGAGCTGGTCAGGTATTGGCTGGCCTGCTCAAGGGGCTGTTCTTGGCTCAGTTGGTCACTTTCCTCATCCAGCCCTACACCTGGCCTTGGAGAATCACTGGGAAAGGGCTAAGTTGGCACATCCCTTTGAGGGGGTGTGAACTTCGTGGTCAGGCAGGGTCAGGATGACATCTTGCGGTTGTTCTCAAAATTTACCACAGGCAGGGGTAGGGGGTCTTTCCAAGAACAGTTTTTTTTATTTTGTCTTAATTAGCTTAGTCAGAATCTTGATCACCAAAACTTTATCATATCACTGGGCATCCTGAGGTCAGATGTATCTCTCCGAAAGGTCACAAGTTTGTCATAGGCATCCTGACCACCAGATATATTTCTCAAAACCTTGTTTTTACACCTTTGTTTCTCACATCTATGAAACTTTATTTCTGCATCTTCAGAAACAGAAATCGCCCTTCCTAAAGGAATGTTATAAAAACAAAGAAAAGGATCGTTTCCAACATTCTCTTATACATAAAAAATATCTGTAGGTCAGCGCCCTTAACGATGCATGCTCATGATGTCTACCAACATACTTAAAAGCCAGGCACGGCAGCACATGGCTGCAATTCTAGCAGTCGGGAGGCTGCAGTAAGATGAGGGCCCTGGGCTATATACAAGTACAAGCTCAGCCTGATCTACAGATCTACATCGGTGCTGGGTGTCAGGAGGTCCTGTCTCAAAAACAAACACGTTGGGGGGCATGGAAAGATGGTTTGATCTTTCTGTTTGTTCTCTTGGTTGGCTTTTTGCTTATCTGTTTCATTTTGTTACTTTTTTTTTGAGTCAGAGACTCACTGTGTAGCCCTGGCTGGGGCTGAACTCACTAGGTAAACCAGGCTGGCTTTGAACTCAAGGAGATCCATTTGCTCTGCTTCTGCAGGGCTAGGATTAAAGGCATGTGCCACCATGACTGCGTTATGAAAGGAAAAAAAAAACTTACAAAGCAGCACGATAGCAAAATTTGACATCAGCATTGTACACAAGCATGGGTGCGCTGTGCAAATTGATCGTGCATGCTAAATTGTTTGTCAAAAACAATATGTCTGCTGGAGAGGAGGCTCAGCTATTGAGAATATGGGCTACTCTTTAAGAGTTCAGTTTCAGGGACCCAAATCACGTGGCTGAGTCGCAAACACCCATAACTCCAGCTGCAGGGGGAATCTAGCGCCCTCTTCTGGCCTCCACAGGCAGCTGCACACACGTGGCAACCGTTCACACAAACTGACACACAGGAAAACCCAAAACTTTTTAACGTACATAAAATCATCACTATGTTACGAATTTTATTTATTTAAAAACAAAACAGAATTGTGTCCCAGTTTCTTCTCACTCCTGGCAGGAGATGCCTTCAGCAATATTTCCCTAATACCTCTGTAACCATGGGGACCAGAAGGAAGACTGCTAAGAGCCCTGCCTTCTAAGATTCACTCTTTGGACAAGGATGCTTCCCTGGAAAAATCAAGGTAACCCTGAGACACAATAGCAGACCCCCTTCTCACAGCTAACTGGGGAACCTGGATGACGACTAGGTTTGAATCACGTGGGTTTAACTCCCTTCCCTTCCCAGATAACTTTGAGAAAGCAGTCCCCGGGGTTCAGGAATGCTTCCTGCTGCAGCATGGAGAAGCCCAGGAATGCAGCCACATCTGTCTGCCCACCCCAGGCAGGAAGACCTGTTCTCCCAAATCCAGTTTGAAAAGAAGCTTGAAGTTTAGTTCCAGGTCTGTCTTGGGGACACCACGGAGTGGCAGGATTATGTTAGAATATTGAAAAAGCAGAGCTGAGTCTCTGTTAAAAATCATTCCATCCTATCTCTTTAAAAACAGAAAGAAGGAGGGAGAAAAACCCATGCTGATTTTGTAGCAGGAAGCCAGCCCACATGACAAATTAGTCAGGATGAAATGTGGTTTGGCATTTCTGAAAATTCAATTCTTGGGTTTTGAAAAAGAATCCTAGGAAAACAAGACCTCTTATTGTCAAAGTGGAATAAGTTAGTGCAAGGCAGCAGCCCGCTTTTAAGAAAGGCTGGTTTGCAAACAGGAAAGAATATTTCAAAACAGAAAGGTTGTCTCTAAAGCAGTCATTGGAAACAACTACATGGAGATCACTCAGACAGGGCGAGGGGCAGCACGAAGACCCAGCAGCAAGGACCTGGAAGCTGTACCAACAAGCTGGGCCCTATCTATGCATGTTGTAGCCTCTGCTTCCTTTTACCAAAAGTCAGGAGAAAGAGGCGCACGTTCCTCAGAGTGGAAATTAGGCAGCATCCTACACGAATGGGGCTAAGTTCTCTGGGGAAATTCAGGAGGTAAAAGAGAACCCGGAATGGAAGGACCATGGCTGGCCCCAGAAGAGTCACAACAATCGCACAGAGCCAAGATCGAAAACCTCCAGGTCAGAGAGCATGGAGAACGACCAGAGTCTCTCTGCTCATTCGGTGAAAAAAGGCCAAGGCCAAAGCAGCTGTCACACATGTAAGACAGAGCTTTGGGGATTTTCCCAGCAGGCATCAAACAAGAGCAGAAATGGATTCCGAGCCCTTGAAGGCCCTGAGGTTCCAGCAAGAAAAACACAGGCTTCAGGGTAGTGTGTGTAAGTATCATGTATACAGTGTGGGAAGGTGATGGGGGTATATGCTCCCAGTGGGGCACACAAGGGTGTTCACACGCATGCACACATGCATGTTCACATGCATGTAGAAGCCAGAGGTCAGCTTCAGGCATTGTTTCTCTAGAGACCTCACCTTGCTTTTAGTTTGTTCACATGTGCATGGGTAGGCATGCCACTTCATACGTGTGGAAGTCCGTTCTCTCCCTCTCCCATGTGGGATTAGGGACTCCAACTAAGGTTGTCAGGCTCAGCAACAAGTGCCTTTATCAACTGCAGTTAGTTACTGTTCTGTTGCTCTGGTAACACCATGACCAAGGCAACTGATAAAAAGAATGAGCTGCAAACCACTGAACTGAGAGCGGGACCCCCGTTGAAGGAATCAGAAAAAGGACCGAAAGAGCTTGAAGGGACTCAGACCCCATATGAACAACAATGCCAACCAACCAGAGCTTCCAGGGACTAAGCCACTACCCAAAGACTATACATGGACTGACCCTGGGCTCCAACCTCATAGGTAGCAATGAATATCCTAGTAAGAGCACCAGTGGAAGGGGAAGCCCTTGGTCCTGCCAAGACTGAACCCCAGTGAACGGGATTGTTGGGGGGAGGGTGGTAATGGGGGAATGGGAGGGGAAAGCCATGTAGAAGGGGAGGGGGAGGGTTAGGGGGATGTTGGCCCGGAAACCAGGAAAGGGAATAACATTTGAAGTGTAAATAAGAAATACCCAATTTAATAAAGATGGGGGGGGAAAGAATGACCTATTTGAGCTTATGGCTTCCGCAGCCTAGGCATTCATGATAACAGAATGGAGGCACAGTGTCTAGAGCAGGAAGCTGAGGCCTCACATCTTCCAACTGAAAGCACAAAGTGAGGACAGCAAACTGGGAACGGCTTCATGCTTTGAAACCTTGAAACCCACCCTCCCCACCCCCACCCCCACCCCCACCCCCGTGATGTACAACCCCCAGCGAGTCCACAGTGCCACCAACTGGAAACCCAGTGTTCAAATGACAGAGCCAGTGAGGAGACTGCCATTTAAACCATCACACCCATGAACCCTCTTGCAATTCAGAGAACAGGCGAGCCTCAGGAATGCCACCCCCATCACCCCCTGGCCAGCACTGCGCTCCCAAGCATGCACCACCAGACCCAGGTGCATGGGCACTGGGAATCAAACCCATGTTCTCGCGATTGTGTGGATGACACTTGGCTGGCCGAGCCACCTCTTCAGGCACTTGATGGGCACGTTGCCTTTTCTCCGTAAACTAGTTCCGTTATTTGGGAGTAAAAAGCTGATGTAAGGCCGGTTTCTCACCACTGAGCAAAGGGACACCAGCGCACTGGAAATGTCATGAAAGCACCGGAAATGCCATGAAAGCACCGGAAATGCCATGAAAGCAAAGGGAATAGCTCAACCATTTCCCTCGATTGCACTACCAGAGGCTGTTAATCCTTTGCTACGACTCAGGACCAAACCACCTTCACACGACCACCATCAAGGCGGCCAGAGATTGCAAATTCAAATGGAGGCCTCATAACTGTTGATCCACCTGTCAGGATGCGTGATGATTGACAGTCCTAGGGGATCCGATGCCCTCTTCTGGTCTCCTTGGACATCTGGCACGCACATGGTACACAGACATATGTGTGGGCAAAATACCCATACACCTAAAATAATAAAATAAACTTTTCTTAAAATAACACAATTATACCTTCTTAACATGGTTCTGGCTAAGCTCTTTCCAAAATAATATTCAACAGGAACACAAATCAGAACACAGATACAACAGAAGTGTATATTTAGCCACGTAGCCATAGAGAGTCAGGCATCCCAACGCCTGGGTAACAGAATCGATGCTTACAGCATGGTTCAGGGTAAGTTCGGCTTGCAGCCGCTGTCTTTGCACAGGAGGCTCAACACTCTTCATTAGACATGTTTTGGGAGCCGGGGAGTAGGAATTTGTTTGTATAAAGTTAATTGGCACCCTTTAGATAAACACATTTGCACACGTCTAGTTACCTATACTCTCAGACACTTACATACCCGTGTGTGGTGTCTTTTCAGGGCACATTTGAGTTCTTAGCTATGCAGGGCTCCTGAGGCCGATAGATAGGCTGTTATCTATAAGTTGCACGACAGAGGATTCTGGCAAACAGAAGCTGTCAATGATGGTTCACTCTAAATATACAATGACATATACAGTGGGAAGTTCTCAGGGCTGGAGAGACTCTCAGTGGTTAAGAGCACTTGATACTCTTCCGGTGGTCCTAGCTCAGTTCCTAGCACCCACATGGTGGCTCACCACCATCAGTACCTCTAATTCCAGAGGATCCAACAACTTTCCTGACCTTCAAGGACACCAATCATACATGTGTGTGATGAAAATCAATTGAATTTCAAAAATAAGGATAAGGTTTTTTTTAATTCCACAGTTCTTTACCATAAAATGTAAACGTTTGTTCATTTTGTGTTCAGAAGCTCCCTTCATATAGATGTGTAATTCTGAAGAACAATTGCTCCTTTCCCAGAGTGGCCCAAGGAGCCATGCTAAGTACATGGGACCATGAAACGAGCCACCGAGTGCTACGGTTGACCCTCTCTGCCCCAGCCTTGCCCCGGAGTTTGAGGGTATATATTTAAATACCTTGTAATTTACTCTTAAAATTGTAAAATAAACTCTTCTGAGGATGACAGAGACAGAGAGAGAGACAGAGAGGCAGAGAGAGAAAGAGACAGAGAGACAGAGGCAGAAACAAAGAGACAAAGAGAGAAAGACAGAGACAGAGAGACAGAGAAACAGAAAGAGAGACAGAGACAGAGATACAGAGAAACAGAGAGACAGAGACAGAGAGACAAAGAGAGAAAGAGACAGAGAGACAGAGAAAGAGACAGAGACAGAGAGACAAAGAGAGAAAGAGACAGAGAGACAGAGAGACAGAGAAACAGAGAGAGACAGAGGCAGAAACAAGGAGAGACAGAGAGAAAGAGAGAGACAGAAACAGAGACAGAGACAGAAATAAGAGCCTATCTTGGTCTTCTCAGGTCCCATACAAAATAGCCCCCACCAGGGTGCTTAAGCAGCACAGCTTTGTTTCCCACAGTCCTCGGGACTAGCAAGGTGACCAAGACACCTGTGCAGTCAGTTCCAAGTTTGCAAACAGTTATTGCCCTTCTTGCTATGTCCCTCAGTGTGTGCAGGCAAAATAAGAGACAGACAGATGGATGGATGGACAGATGGACGGACAGGCAGAAATTGTTCTTTAAAGGGACCCAGTCTCATCTGACTCTGGTGACCTCATTGCACTCTGACTGCCTCCCAAAGGCTCACAAACATCACCATGTTGAGGTTAGGGCGGTCACACATGACGTTGGCAATCTGGAGCTCTCGGTCCTATCAGGTGGCAATGTTTTCAGTGAAAGCCAGCGTTCCATCTAAGTTGCATTCTCTCTGCTTGGGAGTTCTTCAGTCGGTCCTCTCTCCCAGGCACCACAGCAAACCACCTCCCGGCTCTGCACAGGAAGGACTGACTGTCCGTGCATCCTTCTGTTCTAAATGGGAGCAGAGACGATTACAAACTTCATCAGACAGAGCCAGTAAGCGTTCGTTTAGTTCCCACGGAAGGACGGAACACTTGGAAGATTACAATGCGGAACTCGAGCTTTTTCACTCTGGTGGTTTAAAAATCTTTTCTTTTCCCCCTACCGTGACTAGGTTACGTTTCCTGATGTCGTGACGAAGTACTCAGCAGGAAGCAGCCTTAGGGAGGCCATGCCCTCCACAGTGGCAGGAAAGTAGGGTGCAGGGGGTGGACCCGTCTCTGGCTGCAACCAGGAAGCCAAGAACAAGAACACCATGCTATCTCCCTTTGCCCTTTTTATCTCCTCTAGGACCCTCATGTGCTGTTCCATTTACACATGGGTCTTCCTGGCTCAGCTAAGCCACGTTGGAAACGCCCTCAAAACATACCCAGACCTGTGCCTACTCTGTAATTCCAAATCTGATTATGTTGGCAAAATTAACCAGCAACCCTCTGTAATTCCAGCTAAGTCAGGTTGGTTTGATCATTTGTTTAAGTAGGTTTCATGTAAGAGTGAATAAAACCAAAAATGTTTTTCATTCAGGCATGTCCAAATGGAGAGAACATACTCCTGAGCAAACTACTGGGTCACACTGCCAATCTCGAGTCCCCAAGGGGTAATCTGTATAACCCACCTAGCCATCCAGTTCATCATTAGGTTATATATAATATCATATATATCGATAGATAGATAGATAGATAGATAGATACATACATACATACATACATACATACATACATACATACATAGATACATAGATAGACAGACAGACAGACGGATAAATGATAAATAGATATGTCTGCTACAGACAGATGCTGCTCATCCTTGTTGATGAGAAAAACTCCTGTGGTTCAACCACCTAATCCATACTCACTCCCATGGGCTATCAGTTGCTGAGACAAAATATTTGTCAAAAAGCGACTCAAGGAAGGAAGTGTCTACTTGGCCAATGGGTGCGGCAGACAGTGCAGTTCTGTGGCGGTGGGAGAGTTGGAAGCCGTTATCACTGGGTCCTCAGCAGGAAACAGACAGGTGGGTCCTGGCCCCTGCTCCCTTCTGTCCTTCTGCTCTGTGCAGAATCCAGTCCTTGAGGTATTGCAGCTGACATCCAGGATGGGCCTCCAGCCATGGCCGCCTTCCCTGGAAGCATCCTCAGGAGTACGCCCTGAAGTCCCTTCCCACGGGAATTTTAGAGCAGATCCAGTTGGAATGGAGATTAGCCACCACAAGTGGCATGCTCTGAGCTCTTTCTTTTTTACTTCTGTGCATCTTAACTAAGGGTTTCAGCTCTGTGGTTACCACAAGGTTTACATAAAGCGTCGTATACTGATAGCAGGCTAGCTTAGACCTGAGTTGAACTTGCATAAATATACTCCTCCTGTATCCCCGCTCCTCCTTTATTTGCTTTGGGGCTTGTTGTTGTTTGGGTTTGGGTTGGGTTTTTTGAGACAGGGTCTCAAGTAACTCAGGTTGGCCTCAAATTGTTTGGCCAAGGGTGACCTTGAACTCCTTAGATCCCCCGCCCCCACCCTCCACATCTTGCATACATTTTTTTTTTCTTTTTTCTTTTTTTCGGAGCTGGGGATGGATACATTTTTTTGAGACTGATTGGATACATTTTTTTTGCCACAACATCCAGCTTCCGGTTTTGTTTGGCTCTTGCTCTGTGCGTGTGTGTGCATGTGCATGTGTGTGTGCCTGTGCATGTGCAAGTCTCTCTATAGGACCTTACCCACCTCAAACTTGTACGCCTTTAACCAAAGGCTAGATCATAGGTGTGTGCCATCATGACTGGCTACCTAGTTACACGTCATGCATCCTTTATGACTGGTAGCCACTGTAGCCATACTTGATTTAAGTTGTCTTGTCTTTCTCTTTTCTCTCTCTCAGTACTGAGAATTGAACCCAGAAATTCTCACATGCTAGACCAGCCCTGCCCCAGGAAGCTCTATCCCCCACCCTCTCTTTTTACTTAAAAACAAAAACAAAACAAACAAACAACAAAAAAACAACACCAACAAAAAAAACTTTTTGAGACAGCTCTAATTAAGTTTTCCTTGTATCACATGAGGCCAAGTCTCAAAAAACAAAAACAAAACAAAACAAAAAAAAAAAACAATAACCACAGGCCCTCAAATTCACTCTGCCATTTGACAGCCTCCAACTTGCAATCCTCCTGCCTCAGCCTCCAGGCAGCTGTGATTACAGACCTGTGCTAGTTTACCCAGCACATCTCTCTCTCGTAAAGACACGATTCACCTCCACATCCCCATTTAAGCACAGGATTCTGAGGGTGACTCTACATACTTTGTGCACTGAATTCCATGTTCCTGTTTTCAATTGCTACCTAACAACCTTTTCGAGGTGCTGCGCCCCAGAACAGATGATGCACAGCCTGCTTCTGATGTCCCTCCTGTTGTATCATTACGTCATAGTACAGTGTGGAAGGAAGTCTTTGAACTGGCGTCAGCAGCCTAAGTCCGCCATATCGGTGAGCCACACCTTTCATTTGCAAAACAAGTTCAGATCTATAATCGTTTACTGGATGAGTTAGAAAAAAAGAGATCCACAGTAGGATCTGTGTATTTTATCTTCGTGTGTGTGTGTGTGTGTGTGTGTGTGTGTGTGTGTGTGTGTGTGAGAGTGTGAGAGAGAGAGAGAGAGAGAGAAAATCCTAGTTTTACATAAATTTAAATAACCCCCATGTTGGCACATGGTTGATGTGGTGACCTGTGTGTTGGTATCTCTCTGTGTGAGCATGTGTGAGCACAGAAACTAAGAAGCAAAAGAATTTGTTCTGAGACCCTAACATGTAATTACTGCAAATAGATTTATGGGCACCACATTCTTACTGCTTCGTTATTTGTAAGTCACATGTTACTCCTGTACAGACAAGTTAAGGAGCAATGGAGAGCACAGTGATCCAGTCTCACTGTCCTAATGCGATAAGCAAAGTAGCTGATAATGCTTTGTTAGCTGGGCTGGAGAGATGGCTCAGCAGTTAGGAGCACTGACCGCTCTTTCAGAGGTCCTGACTTCAAATCCCAGCAACCACATGGTGGCTCATAACCATCTGTAATAGGATCTGATGCCCTCTGCTGTGTGTCTGAAGACAGCGACAGTGTAGTCATATAAATAACCCCCAGCTAAGGTAAGTCCACCCACTAGACCCCACCTCTCAAAGATCCCTCTGCCTCTCCACTGCCAAGCCTCCAACACATGAATCGTCAGGGTTCAGACTTGAACAGATACAAACCACAACAGTGTATCAGAAAGAAGAACAGTGTATCAGAAAGATGAGGCCTGCTGCGCCACACTCTTCCGAGTTCTGGCATTGTTTGGTGCTAACACTCTAAATTGTTTATTTGGAATCTTTTTTTTTTCTCCTTCCGTGAATTTGGCTAATTCTTTCCCTCTTTAATTCTTTCGCAAGAGAATTTAGGAATGGTCCTAAATAGATTAGAGTCACCTAATTAGATTTACTTAATTTAAGTGACAGTTACCAACTGGTTTTTTGCTTTGGTTTTTTTGTTTTGGTCTCACCTTGCAGCCCTGGCTGGCCTGACACTCATAGACATCCATCCTCCTGCCTCTGCTTCCTGGGCAGTCTTTATTTTTTAAATATTCTTTTATTTCATGCGTGTGAGTACACTTTCCAAGCTCAAGGATATACCTAGTGAGACCTTGTCTCACAACCAAAAAGAAAAGAAAAGAAAAGGAAAGGAAAGGAAAGGGAAGGGAAGGGAAGGGAAGGGAAGGGAAGGGAAGGAAAGGGAAGGGAAGGAAAGGAAAGGAAAGGAAAGGAAAGGAAAGGAAAGGAAAGGAAAGGAAAGAAAGGAGTTGAGGCCTAGAGAATGGCTCAGAAGTTAGGAGCACTTGCTGAATTTCTAGAGGACCCAAGTCCAGTCCCCGCCATCCATACTGGATAGCTCACACACACACACACACACACACACACACACACACACACCCTTAACTTTCGCTTCAGGGGATCCAAAGCCCTCTCCTGGCCTCCTCAGAGGCTGTCTTGGGCCCACGTCCTCATTTAAAACGAGCTCTTCCGCAAATAAGATCCTACTCCTAGCTCTACCACCCCAGGATGTAAAGTACCGGCTCATCTAACCCCCTCCTGTATATGAGACGCCGCTGTGAGCCTTGCTTCATGTCCCCATGGGCAGCAGAAACCTCAAGCCTTTGCGTGACGAGAACAGGCACTGCCAGCTTCAATCCCCTGTCGTACTTTGTGCCCTTTCCCAAGAAAACATGAGAATATCCACAACAAGCAAGCAAACGGGGACATACGTAAGCCCTCGGCCATGCGAGGTTCATATTTTCCTTTCCCTACAAATGGAAGCTGTCAAAAACAAATTAAGTAATTATATGGTGTTGCCACAGCTGTGTGTATCCATCATTACGTGACAGGACGGTGGCTGGGGGATGGCTCTCTCCCGCTTAGATTGCAAAGTGTTTATATTGGAAAGTGTGTTGTCAGGGCACATGCAACTGTTGCCAGAAACGCAGAAAGTAAATAAAAACCAGTACCCATGGCCTGGCCCCGCTCCCCAGGTTGTGTGTGCATGCGTGCGTGCTCGAAAATGTGTATGTGTGTGTGTGTGTGTGTGTGTGTGTGCTTATATGTTGAAGTCTGTGTGTGGTGCACACATGCTTTTATGTGTACGTGTGTGTGTGTGTGTGTGTGTGTGTGTGTGTGCGTGTGCGTGCGCGCGCGTGCGCGCGCGCAGAGTAGATGGTGTGTTATCCTATGACAATAATGCTGGTTAATTTTTTTATAATTCTAGAAACATCCCATAAATATAGAAGCAGAACGTTTGCCAACTTTCAAATAACTAAATAAACAGAATATCCTCAGCGCCAACAGATTTTACTGCCCACAGTATTTTTTTTTAAAAAGCTGGTAACCTCCATCGAAAAACTATGTGTGAACAAATGAAAGCCATCCATTCAAAGGAAATGGCGTTTTTGACACCTGGTGATCCTGCAAGGTATGTTTGGGTTTTGGTGAAGATCTTGTCCGGTATAGGCACAAAAATATTAAAACGTTTTAAAAAGGTAGATTTCTTTGTCCTACACCCAAAGTGTGTGATATCTTCAGAAATAGGGTCTGACCATGTCACTGTAGGGGGCGGGGGGCAACAAAGAGCACTGACAACAATGTTATTCTGGGTCCTCTGAGTCCCCCGCCGTCATCTCATAAGGCAGATTCTCAAATCCCAAGTTAACTGGAAAACTCCCGCTGTTAGGCAGCTCTCGTGGTGCTGTCTTAGTCCGTGTTCTTATTGCTGAGACAAAATACCATGACTAAAGCTTCTTATAATAATAATTTAAAAAAAAAAAAAGACCGTTTACTGGGGGCTCCTGGTCCCTCCCCGACCACCATGGTGAGAAGCATGGCAGACAGGCAGGTAGATGCACGGCAGGACAGCAGCTGAGAGCTCACTTCTCATCTGCAAGCACAGAGTGGAAAAAGCTAACTGGGAATGGTACGGACCTTTGAGATGTAAAAGCCCATCCACAGTGAACCCCTCCTCCAACAAGGCCACACCTCCTAATCCTTCCCAAAGAGTTTCACCAACTGGGGACGGAGCATTCAAATATATGAGCCTATAGGATCCCTCATTCAAACCACCACAGTATAAGGTACAGCTATGCAAGCTACTGGGGACCAAACAGCGGAAATGGTCTTAGCCAGCCCTGGCCCTTAAATCCTGCAATATGGACACGCGGAGCAGCATGTGCCCACTGCCGCGAGAGTAGCGCAGCTGTTGTGGGATAACTAAGCCGTTTCTCGATTAGATCTGAGGCCTATCAGCAGGACGGAATTTCATTCCTAGTACTTAATGCTGGTCAAAAACCATGGAAGTCACAGGGCCTAGTGTGGAGCCTGCTACTTTTATTTTGCCAAGTGATCGTGGTGTCAAATGTCCTACTAAATACTTATGTCCATACCCCGTAGGTCTGAGCTGCTCTAATCTTGGTCACAGAAGCTTCTGTTTGCAGTGGGCAGCAGTCAATTCAGAGACACATAAGTGGTCAGAGTACTGAGATCAAGAGGATGGGAAATGTGTATCAAACTCCTCCCCTACCAAGGTTCACAAACCATCACAGGGGAGAAGGCAGAAAGAATGTAGGAACCAGAGTATCAGAGGAGTGTCGTGGAATTCTGTCTGCAGGACATGACGTGGCTATCAAAATCATGAGCTCACAGTACCTCTGGCCTCCTGCCTAAGATTTATACAAGATCAAGCCAGAAAAAAACCCAAACATAGATAGAGCAGATGGTCTCTGGGCCCCACCCTTTGCTAAGGCCCTACCTTTTCCTGAAGCCCCACCCCTTCGTGAGACCCCACCCCTTCGTGAGACCCCACCCCTTAGTGAGGCTGAGCTCTTACGGAGTAGCTACTGGCACAAGTAGTTTCTTAAAGAGAGAAAAACATTCTTTATGACACTGATAAGTTTCTAATGTTCGAATGGATAGCCATTCAGGAAGTACTAACCAGATTTAGTGAGTTATTAATAATAATAAGAAGAAGAATCGAAAATGAAGCCATGTGTGGTAGTACATGACTCTAATCCCAGCACTCACACTGACTGGCTAACAGCTACCGGTAACTACAGCTTC
The DNA here is from genome assembly GCF_011064425.1 of Rattus rattus. Taxonomy (NCBI): domain Eukaryota; kingdom Metazoa; phylum Chordata; class Mammalia; order Rodentia; family Muridae; genus Rattus; species Rattus rattus. The sequence goes on from NC_046167.1 coordinate 78,266,057, forward strand.
AGGTTACCCAACGCCCTTTTCGGGCCTCCTTGGGCATTGCGTGCACATGGAATACATATGTATATTCATACACATAAGATTAAAATAATATTTTTGAAAGATGGAGAAAACAGAAGAAGTACCACAAGAGCCCTAGAAATGCTTGCAAAGAGGGGCTGGGGTGCGCTAAAGCGTGGGTTTCCAAGAGATAAGCAAAACAGCTCTGCATAAGGCTATGACCAGAACCGGAAGTGCGTGACAGACTGGAGAGAGAATTAGCAAAGGGCCCTGAGGCAGAGCGAGCCACGGCTATTTGGTCATAGCCCGGTTGCCTGCGAAGAATAATGTGTGAGAGTGGAGTGAGATAGGATGAGACGGATGCGGTCTCTGCAAAGTCAGCAAGAGACACAGCGTGGAGGACGCTGGAGACACCCGAGCTGTGGGAGCTGATGAGTCAGGGAGGAAGAACTCGTCCCAGTTCCCACTCCACCGCCACATCAAAGGCTCGAGGAGAAAAAAATAAAATAAAAAAATAAAAAAACGTTCAACCCAAACCTTGCACAAGCGATCTTGGACCCTGAGAATCTAACCCAGTTGATGGGCTAAGCACTCAAGGCCAGATTTTTGTGGACTTGGGATGAAATGCTCAAATGACTTTTTCTAAGGGAGGCGAAACGGAAGGACAATGTTTAGGCTGCGCCCTCAAACACTCTCCAACTATAATAAGGTAATTCTAGAACTCTGTGAATAACTTAACGGAAAATCATGACTTGCAAAAACCCAAATCATAGTCCCAGACTATTTTGTCTCTACAAGTCTGTGTTCCCGGACATTTGAAGGGTGAGTCCTCTAGCCTCTTAGCATCCAGAAATCAAGGGTTGGTGCACTGCTCCCCCTACCGACCATACAGAGGCGGTGCACCTCAGTCTCTGGACACACCTTTCCCTAACGACCAAAGGGCAGAAGACAGACCGCAGCTTTTGTATAGTTTTTGTTGTGGCCGCTGCTCATTTCTTTTGCATTTGGGTTAAGTTCGAGGGAAGCTCGTTTTGTTTTTTGTTTTGCTTTGTTTTCGATACAGGGTCACTTTGGAGTCCTGGCTAGCCCGAACTTGCTATTTGTGGGTGTTGAACCCCCAAATAGTCTCTTAAGAGTTCCAGGACGTATGTTCTCTCTTCCAGTTTTCCAAGTCCACTGATTTATTCAAAGTCATTCACCAGGGCAACGTGTAAGCATTTCCTAAGCAACTCATGGTCTCAGGCCATATTACGGGTCCTACAGAAAGGGAAGTCGGCGTTAAGGCCCAGCCCACTTTCGCCGAGAAGCCAATAAGGTAAAAGCTCATTTGTTTTCTTTACAACTCCATGAGTATGTAGACTTCCACACGTGCTAGTGCTAAGCTCTTCCCCGAGGACTAGCTCTCACAGCATCAGCTAGCCGCCACAGGGCAAAGCAAACAATAGTTCTACCCCGCTGTAACACCCATGAACCGTCACGGCAATGACCGGCATGCCAAGATACCCACAACCGTGCAATCGGGGCGTTTATCTACCAACCGCCGTCTCGTGAGACTCAAGGCCTTCTCAACAAGAGGGAACCCTTGCCTGGCACTGTAAACCTAGTTAGCTACCTGTAGCTGGAGAGGTCACAGCCCCTAGAGGAGAACCTACTACTGACATTTTTCTAGATCGATGCAGTGTCCAACTGTGTTCTAAGTACTTACGTTCACACTAAGTCTACCTCTCGTTCCTCATCGAAGAAGCTTCGTTTTGCACCAGAGACTACCGCACAGCTGGGCAAAGGCTGAGGCAAAGTGACCTCTGTGTGCTTGACCCATGTACAGCACAACCCCTAAACCTTCAAGAACACCAAGGAAGAGGAGGAGGAGGGACTGCAAGAGCCAAAGGACAGGAAGCCTGCTGCGAGGTCCTTTCTTCCAGACAGGGCAGGAATGCTGTGTCCACGGAATCACAACAGCATGGTCATCCTAACAAGACCTGGACGCTGACCATGAACATATGTGGGAGAGATTTCACAAGGCCCTGCCCCAGGGTGAAGAGCTAAAGACAATGGCTGCAGAAGGCAGAGCAAGCCTCCTGATAGGTTATCTAGTCCTGAGGGTAAGCATGTATATATGTATATGTGTATGTATATGTGTATATGTGTATATGGGTATGTATATAATTATGTGTGTATATGTGTATATATGTATATATATGAATATGTGTATATATGTATGCATATATGAGTATGTATATATGTGTGTATATGTGTATATATGTATATATGTATGTATATATGAATATATGTATATAAGTATGCATATGTATGTATATGTATATGATGTATATGTATATGTATATTATAGAAGATGGGAGGGAGGAGTAGAGATGATACAAATACAATACTCAAGTACACCACTCTCAAAAAAATACAAATAATTTAAATTCTAAAAATTTGAATTCCACAAACTCTTTGCTTAACTAACTGGGGCCCTGGGTCTCATACCAGCTCTGACCTACCCGTCAATGTTTTAATGACCTGTTACTAAGCTTCTTTGTGTTTCCAACCCAGAGATGCCTCAAGGATTTAAATATTTAAATCCCTCTTGACTTTCCACATGCATCTTTTTTCCCTTCAAATAAAATAAATAAAAATTTATTTTAAGCAAGAAATGCATGGTTTGATGCAACAGCACGATAAATCCCAAAGTGGTATAAAAATAAATCATGTTTAACAATTTGCCTCTGTTTTTTTAATTTTCGAGACAGGGTCCCATGTAGCTCAGGCTGGCCTCAAATTTGCTATGTAGCCAAGGATGACCCTGACCTTATGATCCTCCTGCCTCCACCTCTCCAGGATTATAGGCCTGTACCATGACTTTCAGTCTACTTGATTCTAGGGATCAAATCCAGGGCTCCGTGCTTGCCAGGCAAGTAGTCCCTTAGCTGAGCTGCCTTCCTAACCGCTATTTTTCTTCTTTTAAGCTAAGCATATGGGTGCATGCATATAAGTCCCTACGCTGGAGGGAGAGGCTGGAGGATGATAAGCTTAAGGCCAACCTAGGCTACAAGATAGTTCTCAAAACACACACAGCGTTCTTTAAAAAAATAGTGTTAAATTATTGTTGGTGAAACCTCACAGGCTATCCAAATAAGCCTGGATATTAATCTATACTCGACTGTCCTATGTTAATAAATTATGTTTTGAATAATCCCCACACAGGTGTTAAGGACTAACTCCAAAAACATAAGGAACAGAACCAGGGCTGGTGGGTATGACTCATAAATTTTTTGCAACCGACTTTTAACAAAGGCTCGTCCCCTCCTCTAGCCCCCCACCCAGCAGAGAAAAGTTATTAGCATGTGGGGGAAGTGGACCTGTTCAGCAATAGTTCTTTGGGGGGCGAGCTCGATCTTCTTTATCAGCAGTTCAGTCCCACAGCAAACACCAAATACGATTCAGCAGCTACAGTCCTGTCCTCTCAGCAAGCAGACACCAGGCATGAACCCTCGACTGCAGTCCAGTCCTTTTGGCAGGCAGATACCAGGCACCAACTAGCCTGAAGCGAGGTTACAAACAGCAAGCTGCCACAGGAACCTCACGAGCAGGACTTGGGCAAGATTCTCTCAATGGTGGTGTTACCACAAGCTGAGCTCAACAATGCTATGTAAGGTGAACCAATACATGTGTGTCTTTAGCAAAGAGTAGCAAGGCAGAGCAAACCAAACCAATGCTCAGTGCTGGTCTCCCACTGTCTGTGGGGTCATATTTATACTCCTCCATCACGGGTCCTTTCATATGTCTGCTTTAAACATGACATCCTTTCACCTGTGTGACCCAGCAGAACATCACCTGACATAACTGACTTGCCAAAGAACTAGAAGTTTCCACTTCACTCAGTGGCTAAAGTTCTGACGTTAGCAAACATGGGGCCCTCAGTTCTGACCCCAAGCATCCAAGGATAAGCACTGTCAGTTGGGTAGAGACAGGCAGATCCCTTGGCCCCAGCGGCTAGTGAGTCTGGTTGAGTCAGGAAGCTCCAAACACAGTGAGCAACTCTGTCTCAAAAATAAAAATGGAAACAATGGAGGAAGATACCTGCCACCAACCCCAGCTTACACACACGCACACACGCACACACACAAATATACACCATACATATGTGCACACCTACACACATACCTACACATACAAACATATACATACACATACATATACCATATACACATACATACATATACACTCATGTACACACATACCACACACATACATATACACACATATATTAACACATGCACATAAATATGCATACATACATCTATACACACACCTACACATCTCTACACATGCACATACATACACACGCATACATACATACATACATATATACACATATACACACATACACACATGCACACACATATACACACAGATATACATACCATGCATGCATATACCCACATGCCTCCACACACAAACATGCACATATGTGTGCACCCACAAGGCCTCCACACACAGACATACCATGCATGTGTATACTCATGAGACCTCCATATACATACATGCCACACATGCACACACCCACATGAACATGTACATACAACACACACACCCAAAGAAACAATAGCAGTAAAATTTAAGTGGCCTACCTTAAAAAAAAATCCACATAACACAAGAGAAAGCAAAAGGAGAAACAGAACAAACCAAAAAAAGAAAAAAAAACATATTTAAAAAACAATGTTAAGAAGCAAAAACAAACAAATGGCGGACATAAACCCTACCCCACCAAGCCTTCAAATGAAAGAAAGAAATACAGGCATGTTCCTATACATATAAAGAACTAGACATATACATATGTGTCTGGAAACATTGAAACGGGTCTTTTGTAGAGCAGGCTAGCCTCAAACTTGTCATGCAGCTGATAATGATGTTGAACTCCTGATTCTCCTGCCTCTACATCCTACATGGTAGGGTTACAGGCCTGGGCCACCACCAAAGGCTCTTGAGCACGCGCGATTTATTTATTTATTTATTTATTTATTTATTTATTTATTTATTTATTTATTTATTGTTTCTTTAGAGACAAGATCTCAGTATCCCAGGCTGGCTTCGATGTAGGTGAGACTAATCATGAACTGTTTGGTCCTCTGGAGTGAGCCATACACCTGGGCTGAGTATGGATTTGAATTCTCTCCCCTCAAAAGAGGGAAATAGAGGAAGACAGACACGTATTTAACCTTGGCTAGAGGGTGGATAGGGCACTAGCTTAGGAGAACAAGACTCAACCATGAATAGAGACCATTCCAGGGAAACCTAACAAGGCAGGAGTCACAGAGCACAGGAGGCTTCCTTTCCCAACATCCATCAGAAGGTGCTAAATTAACTGATGAGGGGGAACCCCCTAAACTCTTCTCTACGAAGGGGCTTTCTTCACTGTAGAGCAAGCTTTGCCCCTATCCAGCCAGCTTGAGTAATTGTAGCATGCTCCAGCGGCATTCATTCACTGGCAAGTCACGGCCATGCACTAGAGACTGTAGGAGCAGTGCATTTCCTAAAGAGGCACGTCAGTCAGTCACTCTGCAGACTCAGTGCCCCTGCCTGCTCCCGGCATGCACCATTCCCACATCAGGGATCAAACAAGATGGCAACTCCCAGAAGAGTCTCCTCAGCCACCCACAAGAAGCCGCGGAGCAGAATTCCTCATCAGAGGTGATCACCGCCACAGGTCAATCTTGTGGTTCCTCCTGATTAACAGCCTGGCCTATCAAAGAGGCCAGAAGTGACCACAACACTTCAAGTTTTTTGGAAAGCCGCAGCTGGCGGAGTGTCAGCGTGCACCGAGCCAGCCCTCGGTGTGTTGTCTAACCGCATGCCCCTCTCCAGGAACCCAGCCCTTTGGCTGACAGTCTTCTGTGGAGACACAGTGTCCCTCTCGTGGCTCACAAATACCACTTAGGCTATGTTTCGGCTCCCCTCAGCACTCGAAGTTCTGGGTCTCACCGCCTTCTAATCCTCTCCCACCGACTCTTGGGAATGCGCCGTTTCCCTGATTTGTTTGCTCGGTTTGTTCTCTCCGTATCATTTCTCTTTTTTGTTTGTATTTTAAATTTCTGTCTGTCCTCATCTGTCTCTCTTCCGGCTTTCTTCCTTGCGCTCAGATGAAAATAAGCAGATGAGGCGCGTTGCCTGCCTCACGGCCCCTCTCACCAGGTCCCACGCGCAGACCTCTTTCCTTTGACTCCTGCCTTTTATTATAAATATACGACTATTTGTTATTTATTTTATTTGTCATTTGTTTTTAATGCAATGAATCCAACAGCCCAGCGAAGGGAAATCAGGAATCCCAACACGATCCTACAGCGGTCCACTTGGTAACCCTAGTCACCCCCCATGGGCACGCCATGGACACCACATGGGTCACCAAGCAATTATGATATGACTTGTACAGCTATTTCTTCCTTTACTTAGTCCTGTTGTATACAGAACCACTTTCGCTGTTTGTTTTCAAATAAGCTCAAACTTAAAGAAAACGTTTTTGAGGCAGGGGTGTTTTCGTTTTCGTTTTTATTTGGTTCGGCTTGGGTTTTGTCCTTCTAGTGTGTGTGTGATGTGTGCGGTACAGTGGGGAGCGGGGAGAATTCAGCCCATGTTAAGGCATGCTAACCATTTGAGCTACACTGGCTACCCAAGGAGCTCTTGGAATCTTCCTCTCTCTACCTTCACGTGCTGGGCCAAAGGAGCATACTACCATACTGGCGTTGATGTGTCCATGTTGGGGATTCGAACCCAAGTCCTCATGCTTAAAGACAAAGTATTCTTACCCACTGATCACGTCACCAGTCCCAGAAAAAGGCTTTAATAGGACCAGCTATATAGCTCAATTGGTAGAGGGCACATCTTGCACACACAGAGTTCTAGTTTCAGCCCCAGCAGAATATAGATTTAAAAAGACAACAATAAAGTAAACATAAAATCCCCACATGATGGCACTGGCCTGGAAGCCCAGCGCTTGGGAGGCAGAGTCACCAGGTAGGGGATACAGAGGCTTTGTTACATTCTATGAAGATGTAATAACTGAACAGATATTATGTTCTTAGTACCATGTTTGACTAGATGGAGGCATACAAAGTACAACCCTAAAGGGCTTGCAAGGCAGAGGTTTCTCACAGGGTACATTTACCCTCAGGCTTTCCGCCTCAAGATCCACACTCCTCCCCTGTAGAGCTGAGCACGCTGGTGCCCAGCCCCCACCCTGCCACCAGGTGCCTGCTAGTTCTCAAACCTGGTATTAGCTACTTTTGTTGCCATTGCCCTGGAAGATGGATACCACCATCCTCATTTTCTCAAGGAGTTTAACAGAGACCGGAACTTTCGCAGACATGCATTGCGTCACACGGATGCTGCAAGATTGAGCACATGTTTCATGCTCACCTAGAAGTCCTAGAGTGGCCGTGTATGCCTGTGATTCAATGCACAGGCAGATTCCAAGTGCTGGTGTCAGTGCCAAATACCCGAGAGAGGCAGTTTAGAGAGCTGTTGGAGCTCCCGGATTCAGACACCTAGTTCCACAGGAGGGGGGGGGGGGCAGAAGGTAGAACAGAACACAACACAGCTCCCTTCATGGTAGATGGTGAGGAGAGAGAGCAAGGCGAGGGAGAGCGCAAGAAGGAGACAAGGGAGGGAAGGCGGGAGGGAGGGAGGGAGGGACCAATGTCTGTGGTAGCGCATTTTCTCCTTTTACACACTGAGCCTCTAGTCTCTGCCATGCAGCTGCCTCCTGGATTGCCCTCCTCACTGCGGTATTTCTTTTTCTGTGTCAGTGAACTGAACCCAGGACCTTGAGCACGCTGGGCCAACACATTACCTCTGAGCTATAGCCCCAATTTAGTACTACATTTTTAAACTTAGTAGTTGAATGAAAAAAAGAAATAAGGACAGGAAAGGACATGACTGCTCCTAGGGATGGTGGAAGAGGACGTTTATTATAGATAAAAGGGAGACATAACCAGAGGCAGACACATCTGAGAAAGTTCAGAGGGGTCGTTACCGTGAACCGTGTAGGAAGACCAAGAGGGGAAGGGAGAGAGAGAAACCAAGCACAGCAGCCAAGAGGCCACAAAGCAGGTAGCCAAACCGTCTGGAGTATATAGGGAAGAGCCTCTGAGAGAAGGAGCCGGAGGGTTCGGGGTAAGGGCGGGCCGGGTATGTCGGCCATACTTTGTAACAGGTAGGTCCTGAAGATGCTGGGGGGAACCATAAGGCCAGGTCCATTTTGATATGTTAACACCTCAGCCATTGATCTCAGGGTTTAAACATTAGTTTTCACTGTAGCTCTTTCCAAATTTTCACTTTACACAAGGTCTCACATAATCCAGTCTGGCCTCAAATGCATTATGTCATTCCATAAATATGGCCCTGAATTCTTGATCCTCCTGCCTCTACCTCCTGAGGGGTTGGATTGCAGATGTGCACCACCAATGCTGGTCTATGAGGGGCTGGGGAATCTCACATCAAGCAAGCACTCTACTGGAGAAGCTACGGCCCAGCATCTGCCAAGTTCCTTATTCCTAAAATTTCCCAGACTAACTAAGCACAGCAGGATTGTCTCCACATTCTCTAAAGTACACTAGAATCTTATCTCTGAGCTCCTGCAAAGAGCAAGATGGAATGTGTTGTTTTCACTGGCTGCACAAAACCAGATTCAACGCTATTGCATGCTGGGAGAGAGCCTGACCTGACTGTTGTTCCTTATCCATGTGATTGTGGTAAAAGCAGACATGACATTACGGTGCAAGCAAAACAAAGAAGAGCCTGGAAAATACATGGTTTGAACAACCCTAGGGCCGTGTGGGCCGCAGCTCTCCCTCTTCAAGACCTGAAATCTCATGTAACCATAATCATGCTCAGTAGGGGAGAAATGTTAAAAAACAGTTCCCCCATGAGCCTTCCAGACTTAGTTACACCACAGCTAAATCAGGTGACTCCAACACATGATTCCTATTACACCACACACACACACACACACACACACATACACACACAACACAGACATACAACACACACACAACACACACACATACACACACAACACATACAACACACACAACACACACATACAACACACACACAACACACACACATACACACACAACACATACAACACACACATACACACACAACACGCACATACAACACACACATATACACACACAAAACAAACACATATACACACACAAAGCACACATATACACACACAAAACAAATACACATACACACACAAACACAACACACACACAACACACACACACACACACACACACAACACACACATACACACACACATACACACACAACACACACATACACACAACACACACACACAAAAGACACACACACACACACACAAATATTTACCAAAATAAGACTCCCAGAGGAGAAAGTATCCTGTTCTCAAAATCCATTCAGAATCTCAAGCCAGGTTTTCTGTTTAGTTTGACCTAACTGCCGTGTCTTTCTTCAAAAATAAAAGTCCATATGGGCACCCACAGCTTTCAATTTTAAGTCTCAGGGTTCAGACACACTATAAACACAATTTGTCTTAGCAGAGGTAGGTCATGAGTCGAGTCTGTTCAGTGATGTATACATTTCTTTTACTGTGGAAATTTTTGCTCATAGCAGAAGTGGTTCAGGGAGTAGCGTAGTCAACTATTAAGTACAAATCACCCAGACTCAAATACTAGAGGGCTGAATCAGATATGCGTGACATACACAAGGCCAGAATCCGACCGCCACCACGAAAGGAAAATTATAAGATAATTTAATGTATAAGTCATTACACATACAGCATTCTGCCTTGCCTTCTAACGTTTACAGCAAACAGGACCACGGCCACCAGCATGTCTGTGTCTGACCTGAGAAAACATCAACTTTAACCTGAAACCCTGAAAGGAGCCTTGGCGTAAAGCAGTCATTCTCCACCTACGGGTCTGACCCCTTTATGATTAAATGTCCCTTTCACAGGGGTCACGTATCAGTTATCCTGCACATTATGATTCATAACAGTAGCAAAATTACAGTTATGAGGTAACAACAAGGATAATATTGTGGTTGGGGGAGGGCCAGCATAACCTGAGAAAATGTTTTCAAGGGCTGTAGCATTCGGAAGGGTGAGAACCACTGTCTTAAACTGGCTTTTGTACATTCCTCTGAATAACAAAGTTGCTGTTAAAAATTCTTGTCATGGTTATTAATTTAAAATCTCAGTACCAGGCTTGGAATACCTCCTGTCTTACCTAGGGTTCCTACTGCTGTAATTAAACACCATGACCAGAAGCAACTTGGGGAGGAGTGGGTTTATTTCAATGTGCCTTGTAACCCATGGTTGGGGAAGCCATGAAGGAATTCATGAAAGGAACCTGGGGGCAGGAATTGATGCAGAGGCCATGGAGGGATGCTGCTCACTGGCTTGCTCCTCATAGCTCGTTCAGCCTGCTTTCTTAAAGCATCTAGGATCACCATCTCAGGAATAGCACTGCCCACAGCAAGCTGGGCCCTCCAAAATCAATAACCAATCAAGGAAATATGCTATAGGCTTTCCCACAAGCTCATCTGGGGAGGGGGTGCATTTTCCCAATTGATGTTCCCTCTTCCAAAATGAGAAGCCAAACTAGGGCCTCTTAAAGAGCAACCAGTGCTTATAACCGCTCCAGTCCAATGTTCTGTACCTTAAGGTTCTTGTAAGTTCATTACCTTGAAAGGATAAAGTCAATTATCAGTGTAACAAAATGGAGGGAAGGTTTTTAGTTGTTGTAACAAAGTGTCTTGTCTACACATAACCGTTCACAATGACAGCTTAGCCGCAGACAGCGGGTACTGCAACTGTTACTGCTAGTCCTTTCCACAGCTTTTCATAATCTCTAATGGAAACTCAATCCATTTTAAAAAATTAAAATTAAAAAGCTCCCTGGAGAGATGGATCCATGACTAACAGCACTGCCAGCTCTTGCAGAAGACCTGGGTTCAGTTCCCAGCACCCACGTGGTAGCTCACAACCATCTGTAACTCAAGTTTTAGGAAATCTGACACCCACTTCTGGCCTCTACCAGGCACACGTGTCGATCATAATCCTCATTTCTGCAATCAGTCACGTGGCCTGAGGTGAGTATTTATACCTACCTTCCTCTACTAGCCATTCTGTGTTTCCTCCACCCTCTGCAAGCACCTGAGTAGGTCTTAGCTCTTTTCCTGGAGGAGTGACCCATACCTTCATTCCCAATGGATCTGTGTCCTTTGTCATCCTGCCTGGATTAGGCTGTTGTAACTTCCCATTGACTTTAGTCACAGGATGGGGTACTACTAAGAAAAGCCATAAAGGGTCCCCTGCACCCCAGACATGATCCTTTTTACCTCCATCGTGGAGAGGTGATCCAGTTTCCCCATGGTAATCTGGATCTCTCACCCCCTCGCTGTTACTCCTTTCTTAGTCTGTTGCATTAAGGGCACTAGAATCCCAAAGTAACCAGGGGTCTGAGCTCCCAGTTCAATGGAATGTTTGTTGTGGCTCCTGGCAGGAATACTCCCCCTCTGGAACCAAAACTTCTGGGCCTGCAGAATTTAGGGTTGCCAGAACAGGAAGCAAAAACTTTCCTAGTGATCACTAGGAGTGATACTAAGTGAAAATATTCTCTTTTCCACCCCTTGATTCCTGGACCCATGGATATTGGCTATGGGAGAAATTGTACCATATATCAGATGCTGATTCAAGGCATATAGTACCTTCTGAAGAACTCTGCCCCAGCCCTCCATGCTGCTGCCACCTAATTGGCTGTAACTGCGTCTTCAAAAGGCCATTCCATCTTTCTGTCAGACCAGCTGTTTCAGGATGATGGGGAACATGATAAAACCAGTGGATTCCATGACCGTGGGCCCGCTGTCACACTTCTCCGGCTGTAAATGAGTTCCTTGGTCAGAAACAATACTGTGTGGAATACCATGACGATGGATAAGGCATTCTGTAAGTCCACGGATAGTGTTTTCGGCAGAAGCATTACGAGCAGGAAAGGCAAAGCCATAACCAAAATAAGTATTTACTCCAGTAAGAACAAAACGTTGTCCTTTCCACGGAGAAAGTGGTCCAATGTAGTTAACCAGCCATCAGGCTGCTGGCTGGTCACCTCGAGGAACGGTGTCATATCTGGGGCTCAGTGTTGGTCTCTGCTGTTGGCAGATCTGGCATTCAGCAGCAGCAGTAACCAGGTCAGTCTTGGTGAGTGGAAGTCCATGTTGTTGAGCTGAAGCATAACCTCCATCTCGGCCACCATGGCCACTTTGTTCATGTGCCCATTGAGCAATGACAGGGATGGCTGGGGAAAGAGGCTGACTGTCCACAGAATGGGACATCTTACCCATCTGGATAAGGTCACCTTTTGGTGAGCATGTACATGGGACACGAGTGTCTTCACATCCTTTGCCCATTGGAGAGATCTATCCACATACTTCTTCACAGATGTCTTTCTCACCAATTTTCCAATCACGCTTTTTCCAAGTCCCCAAACATCCCACCAATCCATTGGCCACAGCCCCTGAGTCAGTGAACACTCATACGTCTGGCCATTTCTTCTTCCAAGCAAACTGTAATTCCATGCGTACTGCCCGACGTTCTGCCCACTGTAAAGATCTCCCTTTGCCTGTATCTTTCAGGGTTGTCCTGGAAAGGGGTTGTAAAGCTGCAGCTGCCCCCTTCTGGGTGGTGCCGGCATAACATGCAGAGCCATCAGTAAGCCAGGTTCTAGTCCTCTCTTCCTCAGTCAACTCATCATAGGCTATAGGTGCAGGCTTGGCAGCAGACGGCATTGTAGCAGGAGTAGAAACCATAGGCAATTGGGCAACTTCTTCATGTAACCTGCTTGTGCCTTCAGGACCTGCCTGGGCCCGGTCTCGTATATACCACTTCCATTTGATAATAGACTGCTGCTGTGCACGTCCTACTTTATGACGTGGAGGGTCTATCTGATAACATCCAGCTCACGATGGGCAGTTCAGGTCGCATGGTAATTCGGCGGCTCATTGTCAAACACTCAGCTCCCACTAAGGCCCAACAGCAGGCCAAGAGCTGTTTGCCAACGGGAGAACAATTGTCCACAGGTGACCGTAGAGCTTTGCTCCAAAATCCCAAAGGTCTCTTCTGCGATTCACCGACAGGGCCTGCCAAAAGTTCTAAACAGCAACTCTATCTGCCACTGACACCTCAAGTACCATCGGGTGGGCGGGATCATACGGTCCGAGTGGTAGAGCAGCTTGCACAGCAGCCTGGAATCTGCTGAAGAGCCTTGTCCTGTTCCAGGCCCCACACAAAGCTAGCAGCTTTCCGAGTCACTTGGTATATGGGCCTCGGCATTCTGCGGGCCTCGGCATTCTGCGGGCCTTGGCATTCTACGGGCCTCGGCATTCCACACCCGAGTGAGGGACGTGCTGTCTCCAGAATCCAAGTAGACCCACTAAGCATGCTTCTTTCTGGGAGGTGGGAAGGGCCAGGTACAATAACGTACCTTTCACCTTAGGAGGACTATCTCTGCGCACCCCACTGGACTCCCGAGAATTTCACTGAGGTAGACGGTCCTTGAATTTTGGTTGGGTTTATTTCTCGTCCTCTGATGCATCAGTTACCTCCTGCTCACTTGGTCCACTCAGCACAGGGTCCTCAATAGAGTGCATCAATGGGATATCTTGTGGGAGAGATAATCAAGAATTCATTTAGTTAAGTTTTGACACAGGGCGGATGAATCAAAATATCCTTGAGGTAAAACTGTAGAGGTGTACTGCTGGCCTCACCTACTGAAAGCAAATTGCTTCTGGTGGCCCTTATGGACAGGTACTGAGGAGAAGGCATTTGCTAGACCAATGGCGGCTACATGCCAGGTACCAGGAGATGTGTTTATCCGCTTAAGTAAGAATACTACAGCTGATACAGCAGCTGCAGTTGGACTTATTATCTGACTTGGTCAACTGTCCTTCTCCAAGATCCACCAGTCTTCTGCACTGGTCAGATAGGAGAGTTAAAGGGAGATGTGGTGGGAACCACCACCCCTGCATCTTTCAAGTCCTTAACAGTGGCACTAATTTCTGCAATTCCTCCAGGATACGATGCTGGTTTTTGATTCACTATTTTCTTTGGCAGGGGCGACTCTAAAGGCTTCCATTTGTCCTTTCCAACCATAATAGCCTCACTCCACAGGTCAAAGAATTAATATGAAAATTCTGCCGACTTCTAAGTATATCTATCCCACTTATATATGCTGGGACCGGGGGCAGTGACCACAGAATGAGTTCAGGGACCTACTGAACTTACTGTAACTTGGATACAGCCAAAACTCCATGATCACCTGTCCTCCATTAGACGCTACTTCAACAGGAGGGTCACAGTGTTTCTTGGGCTCTCTCATAATCAGCATCAATGCAGAATCAGTGTCCAATAGACCTCATAAAGCCTCGTGGTTCCTTCTACCTCAGTGCACACATACCCTTGTAAAAGGCCGTAAGTCCCTCCAGGAAGAACTGGAGAAAGGTTAACAATGAAACCATTCGGTGTCTTTTCAAGGTCCTTCCTCAGGGGACCGTGGCCACCCCTTCATTCAAGGAGTTCTGGGTCTGCAAACTGACTCAAGTCTGGAAACTGATTCACTGGCTGAGGTTGCCTTTTGCCACCATCCAGTGTAGCCTTTCTTTCATTTGTTTGAGAATTTTTCTGCTTATACAGATCAAACAGAAATGCAGTAGGCTTCTTATCTTGTTCATGCCCAGAGTCATTATGAGTAATTAACCAGTACCAAAGGTCATGCCATTATAAAATTCACTTTGTCCTTGCTGCTCATTGATAACTACGATCACCCTGCCTCTGGCGATTCAATGCTGCCACCTGGTCCTTGCTACCTAGGGGGCCCAATTAAACCATTGCATTTAACTCACCCAACTGAGCTGCAGCGTCCCCAACCCTAAGGTCTGCTGCAAAAAAAAAACGGCAACAACAGAACTCTTCATGTGTGCTGGGGCCTTCTCATGTCTTCTGGGGGCCTCCCCATTGTGAAGGATTGGGTTTTACACAAAGTATCCACTCTAGCATTGCTATTTCCCTGATACTTACAATCCTTTCACCAACATTAAGTCAAGGAGCATCAGGGTCTCCAACCTCTTTTCAATAGACTCTTTGGATAAACGTTTCAGCCAACAATTCAAACTTTTGAGACCTTTCTTAAGGATTATTTATTTTATTTATTTTATGTATATGAGTAGCTGTGTTCAGACGCACCAGAAGAGGGCGTCGGATCCCATTACAGATGGTTGTGAGCCACCATGGGGTTGCTGGGAATTGAACTCAGGACCTCTGGAAGAGCAGTCAGTGCTCCTAACCACTGAGCCATCTCTCCAGCTTGAGACCTTTCGTAACTGTGCGAGCTTCCATATTAAACCTAGAATCTCCACTCCGAGGGCCCATGTCAATACACTCAGCCTGATCTGTTTTATGTTCCCTCCACCATTATCCCACACCCTTAAAATCCGTTCGCACACATTCCCCAGATTTCTGCTTGAATGAATTAGCGAACTCATTAAGCTCCTTAGTAGTTAGAGTAGCGCGTTTCCTCGTGGACTACACTTTCTACCTCCCCTCCAGGGGCCTGCTTTTCCGAGTCTAAAGTCTAGAGTCAGACAATGAAGGATTAATTTCCCCGGGTGAAAAGGGCAGTGTCCCAAGGGGTAGGGCTGAGGGCACTACTGCCTCACGTGAGACGAACCCTTGAGGATCTGAGAGTTCAAAGCTCTCAGCCTCAGTCGGAACTTCCCACACATTCCCACCCCAACGTATAGGATCCCATCCGTTGCCAATTACTGCCCTTACTTTAACTGCCGACACCCTCTGAGGCTGAGACTCGAATTTTCGCTGTAATTCAGCCATCCTTATAATGAGGGCTTCTGTTTGCTTTTCCGCAACTCGAGCTCTATGGCTGCTGGAGAGACTGTTCTCTTCAACCGTACACTTACAGACCTTTAGATGCCTATTCCAGATACTTAGAAGATTCATCCTTATACTTCCGTTCCTGTAGAACCCAGGATGCTGGGAGTCTCAGCTGGGCTTCTGGATAAGCTGGAATCCTGACGAAGCAGGCTCCAGTAGGTGCGCTGGCAAAGCGAGTGCGAGCAGGTGAAGAACAACAAACCCTTCCCTCTTCCACTGTCCTTACATAGTCCTCCAGCAGAAGGTCTGCCTCGAGGTCTGAATTAAAGGCGTGTATCATCCTATCTCAGGCTCCAGATCCAAAGGCACGTTGTCTTCCGGTATCAAGAGCCGGATCACGTGTGAGATCTCCATCTCTGGATTGTAGTTCATTCCCGACATAGTCAAGTTGACCACCACGATTAGATATCACCTGTTCCTTCTTAAGCCTCAGGGACCCAACCCTGGATACATGGGGAACATGGTTTGCCAATCGGTGTGGTTTGCTGCCACCTCGTGGCTGACGTAAGTACTGCTACTGTGTACACGTGCGAATGCTCCTTTGGGGTTCTGCCTTCTGTATTTGGGGGATAGAGATCTAGAAATGGAATTACTAAGCCATGATTGTTCGTTATTTAACTTTTTGAGGAACAGTTAATTAGTTCTCTGAACAAAGATATTTGAGGCGAGGCATTGGGCCTGGGTAGTTTGTTTCTTGTTTTCACAGGCTCTCACAGAGTAACAAACTGGGATCTGGCCATGGCACCTCTCCACCCCATCCCCACCTGGCTCCTGTCCCTCGATTTCCCAGGTCGCATCGGCTGCTAGCTCGTCTGACACATCAGGCACATGCCCTCTGCCTCAAACCCTCCCCAGACACACACTGGGCTCACTGTGGGCATATCCAATGTCACTGTCGGACTACTGAAACAAGGGAGTCCAAAGAAGTGGGGAATTCTCTGAAGTCTTTTGCACAGAGAAGGAAAGAATGCCAGAGAGAGAAGTGCCTGACTTGACTCCCAGAAGAGAGGTTTCACACAGTTCTTTTTTTTTTTTTTTTTTTTTTTCCCAGAGCTGGGGACCGAACCCAGGGCCTTGCGCTTGCTAGGCAAGCGCTCTACCACTGAGATAAATCCCCAACCCCACACAGTTCTAACAACTGGTCAAACCACCTCACAGACTGAAGCCCAGGCAATGATGAGTCAGTGGTGGGCGGGACCTCGCTTTGACTGACACTGCTTATGTGTGCACAGCCTCTGCTAAACTTCGATCTCACTTCTGGATCCCAAAGATGGACTTGAGGGGTTTGCTGGATCTTTGTCCCTCTTTCCAACGTGGCCGCATTTAGTGACAATCCCTATTTCTTTCTTTTTTTTTTTTTTTTTTTTTTTGTTCTTTTTTTTTGAGCTGGGGACCCAACCCAGGGCCTTGCGCTTCCCTAGGCAAGGGGGCTCTACCACTGAGCTAAATCCCAACCCCCGACAATCCCTATTCTGCTTTTGACCACTAACTCTAGTGGTTTGGGGCACAGACTGTAACCCCCAAGTTCAAAAGCACCCTGACCACCCTGACTAAGGTAAGTTTGAGAAAGCGTGAGCCTCCCAGGTAACCAAGCCCTTGGAAGATGAGACTATGACAATGTAGGGAAGAAGCTCACCCCATCCATGCTGGGGTTCGGGTAGTTTGACTGCTGTCACATATTTTCCAGCCCTATTTCCCTACCTGTGTGACTCCGACACATGGTCTGAATTATTATACCTCACAGCACAGATCCCACATTGACTAAGCCTTTGTTTCCTCGGGATGCAAGACCTCCATACTCCCTTCCTGCCCAGAAGGGACCTTAAAGAGAGGACACCTTGCTTTGTGTCTTGGTCCTGGGACTCTGCCTCGGCACCAGCCCTGTGTAGCCAGTTTCTTTTGTCATTCTTGCTTTTTTTTTTTATGTATCTTAACAACATTCCTCCTGAATTTCAAAATCCTCTAAAGAACCGTCTTCCTTGGAGCTACCAATCTGCACTTTAATTGGCCTCTGAGACGTCTGCAATCTTAAATGAATCCGCTAAATATCACAGAAAAGAGGGGCCAGAGTGCAATGAATTCAGTTCAACACCAGAGGGGGCAGGAGTACATGCAGTTCTACAGCAGCGGGGACCAGAGTGCAATGCACTCAGTTCAACACCAGAGGGGGCAAGAGTGCATGTAGTTCAACAGCAGAGGGGGCAGGGGTGAAAGAAGAGAAAATAAACAATCGAACCCAGGAGTTGCTTTAAAAATAGTGATGAGTTAATCATGCCAACCAGAAGTTGACATCGTGAGTTGGGCAGAGTTGTCCAGTGTTAAGTGCTGTAACCTTATTAAATGCATACACAGAGGCCTCACCAGTTAGGAACACTTGCTGCTCTTACACAGGACCCAAGTTCAATTCCCAGCACTCACTTTAGCTGGCTCACAACTGCCCGTAACTGTAGAGATGGTGGAATCTGGCGCCCTCTTCTGTCCTCTAATGGCAACTACACTCATTCGCACAGATGTGCACGCATAATTAAAAATAATAAATCTTTTTTTAAACACATAGACAAAAAGAGAGAGGGAGAGACTATTTTTCCAAAAATATGTGTGCCAAAGAAGCATGTGACATGTTACAGTGTCACGTCTGGTGACTTTCATGTCATGCATCTACCGTAATTTTGGGTTTTTTTTTCTTTTTCTTTTTCTTTTTTTTTACTTTTTGTAGATTCTTTGTGAATTTCTCACCATGTACCCCAATCTCCCTCACCTCCCCATCCCTCCATATCTGCCCTCTGCCCTTGCAGCCTCCCCCACAAAAGAAAACAAAGAAATAAAAATAAAAATAAAATAAATCTCGCCATGGATGCTGTGGTTTCTCACACTGTGTCACTAACTTATGCCCAAACTGCTTTACTTGCAAATGTTCGCAGCAATGAGTCTTTGATCTGGTTTGAGGCCTCTGACTTCTGCTACACTATCAATACTGGATCCTTACTGGGACTCCTCCCAGATATCCCGTTGTTAGCCAGTGTCATGGAGATCCTGCAGCTTGGGTTCTGGAGGACCGGCCCCTCACATGCTCCAGCAGTTCTTAAATGGGGTAGATGTTGGGGTGGGCCAGCTCAGAGCCCTAGATCTGTGCTTGGGTAGTACCTGAGTTGGTCAGTCCACCAGCTCACCCACAACCCTTCACCAGGACCAGCTCTGCCGTGCTGCCCAGGTTCTCCCATATACCGCAGCCAGCGAGGTGTCAGGGCCAGTGCTCCCCCACACCACAGTCAGTGAGGGCCAGACCAGCTCTGCAGAGCCCTTAGACATCAACATGGCCCCAGGCAGCAACCCAGACCAGTGACATCCACAAAGCCTTCGGTGGTAACATTAACACAGACCCCTGATGCTGCAGGGCCACAGGCTGAGTGAGACATGAGGTTAGACAGCGGCGACATCACCACCGTCTCTGGCTCTCTGGCGGCAGCGTGGCTGATTCTCACCACCCTCGCTTCCGCCACTCTTCCTAGGGTCCACACCATTCCGCTTCTCTTTCACATCTCTCCACCACATGCTCGCTTATCACAGTGGTACCCACCGGTCAAGCCTCACGTTGGTTTTTGTTTTACAAGGCGTGTTCTCTCGGGGTAGCCCTGGCTGTCCTGGAACTTGCTCTGTAGAGATCTGGCTGCTTCTGAGTGCTGGGATTGAAAGCAAGCGCCACCGCCACCACATCCAGATTCTTTTCTTTTCTTTTCTTTTTTTTTTTTTTTTTTTTTTTTTTTTGTAAGAAGGGTCTCACAGAGCCCGCTCTGGTCTCATACTTGCTCTGTAGCCGTGATGACCTTGAACTCCTAATCCTTCTGCCTCCGCCCATGAGTGGGTAACTTTTCTCTCTGTAGGTTCTGCTGGAACTCCGTAATGGAAAAGATCACCCAAGTCCTGTAGGGATCGCCTGGAGTGCTTTTCTTGTTCGGCTTCGTTTTAAAGTATTTTTTATTAATTCTTTGATTAATATATCTTATATTAGCATTAATATATTTTATATATTCGGCCCCCACTCCTCTCCCTAACTTCTCCCAAGTCCTCCCCTACATCCTTCCCCACAGCCTTTCACTTTTCTTTTTTTTAAAGATTTATTTATTTATATGTAAGTACACTCTCCCTGTCTCCAGACACACCAGAAGAGGGCATCAGATCTCATTACAGATGGTTGTGAGCCACCATGTGGTTGCTGGGATTTGAACTCAGGACCTCTGGAAGAGCAGTCAGTGCTCTTAACCACTGAGCCATCTCTCCAGCCCAAAATGTGTAGCCCAGGCTGGCCTCGAACTCGAGATCCTCCTGCCTCTGCCTCCTTCAGCAAATCCTACCGGCGTGCGCCACCACAACCGGCACCTTTCACTTTTAATCATCTATAGAGCCCAGTTCCTGCTGCGAATACATTTCTAGGTGGGAGCCATCCACTGAAGCCTAGGGACCACGCCCTGAAGAACACCAAAAGGAATCAACTGTCTGTATATCCTCAGCTGAGGGTGGGAGCTTCTGACCCCCTTCTCCCTCCATACTAGAATGTGACTGCCTTGATCTTGTGCAGGTCTTGTGCAGGCAACCACAGCTGCTGTAAGCTCACGAGGGTAGAGGCCCTGTAACCTCCAGAAGGTACCATGTCACTCTGGTCTTTCCCAATGTCTTTCCATTCTCTCTTCCATGTTGGTCCCTGAGCCTCAGAATATAGAGTCGTACTATCCACTAAATACTAAGTACTATCCACTAAACTCTAAGTACTATCCACTAAACACTAAGTACCATGCACTAAACACTAAGTACCATGCACTAAACACTAAGTACCATCCACTAAACACTAAGTACCATCCACTAAACACTAAGTACCATCCACTAAACACTAAGTACCATGCACTAAACACTAAGTACCATCCACTAAACATTAAGTACCATCCACTAAACACTAAGTACCATCCACTAAACACTAAGTACCATCCACTAAACACTAAGTACTATCCACTAAACACTAAGTACTATCCACTAAACACTAAGTACTATCCACTAAACACTAAGTACCATGCACTAAACACTAAGTACCATGCACTAAACAAGCAACAAGTACCACATGCCTATTCTCTGTGCTTGGCAAGCTACGAGTTTCCGTGTTAACCAGCATCCCATAAACAAATGAAACCCCTCTGCTTATGTCTGAGAGCAGAGCTAATCTATGGGTAGAGAAACATTAATTTAGAGGTCATTTTGAGACTTTGTTCATTTAACAGAATAATGGTTCTCCATGGGCCTTTGAGCTTCCACAGTAAGTTATGGGCCAAATTTAGTGTTAGGTATGTGCTTTCTCCTGTGGAGTCCATCAGAAAACAGTTGGTTATCCCCACGACATTTGTGCCACTACTACACGCACAAACACATCTTACCATGCCAGTCACTACTGACATTCACAGGGTTCACAGCTGGATGAGGCTGGCCAGGGTTTTTTATCTCCCAGAAGCCCGCATAGCACCTTCCAATGTGATGAGATTAAGCCAGCAGCTTCCTGGTCGGCACCAATGTGACTTATCCATGTCCTATGACCATTGTGTGTGATGTCTTCGGCAACGGGATCTTCCCATCTGGAGAGCATCCAAGAGCAGTCGCAATAGGCTAAATTCTTGGTCTCCAGGACACTGAACTAACAGCTCTAGGGAAGGCACACCACACCTGGTACTGGGCCTTGTTGCTTGGCTGTCTATGGTTCTGGAATGACTGCCACCCAGTGAACAAAACAATTCAGAGAACTGTTTTTGGTTTTTGTTTTTTTTTTTTAAATGTCTTTATCTGGAATGCAAAACTTCCACTATACTAAAAAATAAACTCTGTACCTACCATATCTTTTTCCCTTGCTTTGGACTGAGGAAATTTTCTAGTAAAGTGAATAGTAAAATTTCTAATAAATACAAACGAATCAAATTTCCAATAAAACTTTTTAAAATTATGCTGAGTTTTACATGATCCTGGAAAGAAATATAGACAATAAGATTTGGGTTTCCCCTCAGAGAGGCTCCTGCTGTACGATCAGAAGTTGGTCTACTTTCTAGTGTGGTCAGTTGGGAGAAAGAAGAAGGCAGAGAAAGCAGGAAGTAAGGGGGGGGAGAGAAGGAGAACAGAAAAGGGGATGAAGGAGAGGTGTTGCAGAGTAAAGGCAGGGAAGAACAAAAGCAAGTGAAGCAGAAAAGCCACACTAGGGAAGCCAGATGCCAAGGCTGCTGCCGTTTGAACGGTTCGAGTGTGTGTGTTCCCCCAAAGATTCATGCACTGGAAGACGGGTCCCCAGTGCGGTTTGTGGGATCTTTACGGGAAAGGGCTAGAGGGCGACCAGGAGATGTGTGTGTGTGTGTGGGGGGGGTCATCATCCTTGAATAAAATTAAATTCTTCATTAAATTCTCAGATGATATCAAATCATTAGAAAAAAAAATCTGGGGTTGGGGATTTAGCTCAGTGGTAGGGCGCTTGCCTAGCAAGCGCAAGGCCCTGGGTTTGGTCCCCAGCTCCGGAAAAAAAAAAAAAAAAATCTGAGTCCCGAATCTATCTAACTCCCTTTGTACCGTGTGATCGCCCCTGCAGTTGGCTAACACCCTTTCTGTTTCTCCACAGTTGTGTGCCCATCCAAGGGCTCCTGGTGAGGACGTTAACGCCATCCAGGTTACAGGCTGAGGCCACCAAAGCCGTGAGCTAAAAATCACTGGTCTGTGTAACTCAGCCACTGTGTTTTAGAAGACACTTGGCCATTTTTTTTTATAGCAATATACATAAATTGGGAACCTGGGATCCCAATTCTCAGAGGGCAAAAGCAGGGACTCAACGAAAGGTCAAAGGTACACAGGTGCTAGACCAGCCTGCACTACAAGAGTCCCCATGTCAAAAAACAAAACAAATCAAATCAAAATAAACAAAACAAAACAAAACAAACAAACAAACAAACAAAAAACGGGCTGGAGAGGTGGCCCAGCAGTTAAGCATTTCGACTGCTCTTCCGGGACACCAGGGTCTGGTTCTTAGAGGTCACACAGAAGGTCACGCCCATCATCCCCAGTCCCTGGGGAATCCCATCACCCTTCTGATCTCCTCCAGCACTGCAAAACAGACATACATGCAGGCAAAACACCTATACACATAAAATAAATGGTTTTTTAATAAATAAAAACCTAAAGGTTCCAGGAACCCGTTAAGACAGAGAAATAGAACCCGAGGTTATAGCGCAACAGGAGTGCTCACTAATACATGGAAGGTCCCGAGTTCCCTGAACACAGAAAGAAAAGCTTCATCTCTCGCCAACCCGGCCTCCCATTCCACCACGAATCCCCACTCATGCCCCAGCCCTTAGAGTTTCACCGGAGAATACACAGTACAGACGCCACACCCTTTCCTGGTGTCCGTTTCTCCTTTCCCAGATAACTGGGTTATCTTTATGGTCTTCCTGATAGAACGTGAGCTCGGGAAGGCAGGGGTTTCGACCATACTTATTTTCTCCTTCCTGTTCTATTAACAGAGTAAACTCTGGCACAGGCATGGTGAGCTAGGGGTTTACGAGAAAAGGAAACAAAAGGGATAAATGATGGGCTGGAGGGTAGAACGAGCGAGACGGTACGTTCGTGCGGTCTGTTCTGCTTCACGATGGACACCCTCTCTCGAGGGCAGAGCACACGATACTCCCTGACCTTTGACTCCTGCTGCTTTTCTGCAGAGACAGCGTGACTCCCTAGCAACCACTGGCTATCCTTCCACTAGAATAAACATGGCTTCTGTTTGTCCCAAACGGAGGTATCGCAGGAAGCTGGTGACCGTGGATATAGCTCGAGGAAGCAGGGCTCAACACCGCCTGTGTTTTCCAAAGCAGAGACACTGCTGGGAGAGTCAACACCTGCCTGTGGTTACAGTATGAGGGAGGCTGAGGCAGGAGGATTACAAGTTTGGAATCCAGTCTGCCTTACCGATGTGCTTACTTGCAAATGAAAACCAGCAAAGGGTGTTGTACCCCTGGGGCGCTCTGCACCAAAATGACTTTGCAGCCAGTCCCACCCAGTTTCTTTTTATTCTTAACGCTGCCAACGAATTCAGGTTTCTCTGGTTCCAATACTTGTGTGTTGGTGTGTGTTTATTAGAGCTATTAAAGTTGAAATTATCGTATCTTCCTGAGGCTCATGGGTTAGTATTAAGCCTCCACTCACACTGTCTGGTATCTACATCCACCAGGTCCCTGTTTCTCATTAGCTTATTCTCTCGCCTGTGCCCCCCTCCCTGCCTCTGCTCCCCTCTTCCTCTGCTCCCCCCCCCTGCCTCTGCTCCCCTCCCTGCCTCTGCTCCCCTCCCTTGTGCTACCCCTCCCTGTATTCCTATGCAAAGGGAGAAAGAGAGCACGATCCATCCCCAGCAGCTGGTATATTTTTTAGCTGGCACATCCTGGATTGTTCTAAAAAGAGAAGCAGCAGAAGAAGCTATGAGAATTGACGATTCTAAGACTCCTCGGGCGCTGCCCCAAGCAGCTCAAGGACATGTTTATTCCAAGTCACTCCAGGGGGAATGTCATGATCTCTCCTCTCGGCGGGACCCCTGTGTCCACAGCAGGGTCCACCCAGCCTCGCCTCCATTCACACAGCTCAGCATCACGTCTCAGTTACTTTAATTATTGACTGTCTGCTGCCTGCAGAGATCTTACAATCTCTGCGGGTTCTCCCTGACTACTGAACCTAGAATCTAGTGCTTGCTAGGCAGGCAAACATTATTCCACTGACCTGTGTCACCAACCTTTGTCATTGTTGTGTTTCAAAGACATGGTCTTATGTCTAACACCAAAGTCATCACATACCCAATATCTTGTACTCCTGGCTGGTGCCGGAGAATCTCAAGTTCAAAGACAGCCTGAGTACCTACTAAAATCCTGCAGACCAATTGAGAGACAAAGGCAGGAAGACCACAAGTTCAAGGTCATTCTCAACTAAATGGTCAATTCAAGATCAGCATGGGTTACATGAAAGATACCAAGAATCAAAAAGATAAAACAAGAAGCTGGAGGTGGCTCAGCCATTAAGAGCACTGGCTTTTTCTCCAGAGGACCTGGATTTGGTTCCCGGCACCCACACGGTGGCTCACAACCATCTGTAACCTCAGTTCCAAAGGACCTGATGCCCTCTTCAGGCCTGCAAGGGTACTGCACACAGGTGGTACACATGCATGAGTGCAAGCAAAACATACAATATAACTACATCTGGAGCAGAGGAGGAGACTACCTACAATAGCTTCACCATTTTAAAAATAACAGTAAGACAGAGTCAAGCTGTGTAGCACCAGGACTGGGAGCTTCAGACATTTTTGAGAATCTACATATCCTCAGGAGAAATCCAGGTGTTTCGAGATTTTTCTCCGTGCCGACAAAGACCAAAGGAAAAGTAGCTAGGGGGTGTCACAAACGAGACAGTGCAGAAAGTCACCTCTGGGCTGCCGCCAGACTCCAGAGGGCTGTGCGATGACAGTCTATGAAGAGTGAGTCCAAGATTGCAGGTGCACATCAGTGGGGCTGGACCAACCCAGGCCCAGTTAGCAGATACCGCAACACAAAGAGTGTCTGGACCATGCCTGAAGAGAGATGGCCCAACTGGTAAGACAGCCCACTGCTTCTGCAGAGGACCTGAGTTCAGTTCCCTATACCCATGTTAGGTGGCTCCCAACCACCTGCAACCCTAATTCACAGAGCCAAGCACCCTCTTCTGGCCTCCCTGAGCATCTGTAGCCATGTGTGTACACAGACACACACACACACACACACACACACACGCACACGCACACGCACACGCACACGCTGGGAGGTGGGGAGAAGAGATTAAAAACCAAGTATGGTAATGCAAGCCTAAAATTCCAGCACTCGGGTACCTAATCTAGAAAGACCGCAATGGGTCTGAAGTCAGCCATGACTACAGAATGAGTTCCAAGCCATCCACACTACCAAAGGAAACCTCATTCCCAAAACAAACAAACAAACAAACAAAATCACCCCAAATAAATATAATAATAAAAAAACAAAGCCATAATGATGCGGCTTAACCATTTTAAGTGGTTTTATTTGTAATTGTTAAATTCCACAAAATTGAAGGAAAAAAACTGTTTCAGGGCTGGCAAGATGACTCTGTCAGTAAAGGAAAGTGTTGCTGCACCCGACAACCAGATTTCCATCTCCAGGACTCACCCAAAGATGAGCAAATCCTGAAAGTTTTCCACTGATCTTCATACACACACACACACACACACACACACACACACACACACACACAGAGGCACAAACAAGCGCTCACTCAATACAAGAATGAGTGAATGAACTAAGAATTTATAAAGAAAAAAATAGTTCCAAGGAGAATGAATAAAAGAAGTTTCTCACGGACTGGAGAAAGCAAAGCAAGGCTGGTCATTTCAAAGTCACTCTGTTTTCAGAGAGAACTGAGAACTTCACAGATGTCCAGCACTGGGTCACCTGAGCATCTTTTTGTATAAGCACTAGAGAAGAGGGGACTTCCATGACCTTACCCGTTAAAACTAACCCGGTTTGGAAATTGGCTGTTATCGCCACATCCTGGTTTATCCAAAGGTCAGAAAAACAGCTGAGTTTCAGTTGTGTGCAATGGGACATCAGCTGACTCCGTCTGATGTCTCACCTACTATCTGGCTGCTTCAGTGGCCTCTTTAACACTGACTTCTCTGCAGAGACCAAGGAGGCAGGAGTGTCACCCAAACAGCCACGTGTGTACATGTCTGTGTGTCTGTGTGTACTTCTCTGTGTGTCTGTGTATATGTGTGTGTCTGTGTGTCAGTCTCTGTTTCTGTCTCTCTGTCTGTCTCTGTCTCTGTCTCTCTGTCTCTGTCTGTCTATGTCTCTCTCTGTCTCTGTCTCTCTGTCTCTCTCTGTCTCTGTCTCTGTCTCTGTGTGTGTGTGTGTGTGTGTGTGTATGCGTATTGTCAATCCTGCTAATGATAAGTCCATGTGACCACATAGCTAAGTGTTATCCAAGGAAAGTGCAGGGGAACCTGAATAGGGTGTTGGGAGACAGATATCTCAATGGGAAGAAAGGATTTGAGGGGCTAAGGTGAAAGTCCAGTGTTTATAGCACTTGCTGCTCTTGTAGAGAACCCAGGTTCAGTTCTCAGGACCTACATGAAGGCTCATATTTGTAACTCCAGTTACAGGGAATCAGATGACTTCTTCCAACCTCCATAGTTACTAGACACATATGTGGTGCACATATGTACACATAAAATAAACCTAAAATATTTATTTAGATTTCTGTAGAGACAGCACTTACTATGTAGCCCAGGCTAGCCTCAGACTTCAGCCCCTTCTGAATATTGGGATTATAGAAAGATACAGTTTACTATTATACCCAGCCCGAGAAAGAGTTTGGTGGGGTTTTCTTTCACACACCCCCATTCCACTTTTTATAACTTAACAGGAGGAGGGAACCAGGAGTGCACTGACCCATCCCCAGAATTTGGAAGGTAAAAGGATCCATAGTTTGAGGTCATCCTTAGCTACATAACCAGCCTGGGCTATAGAAGACAATGTCTCAAGAAAAAAGATGGGTAAGGACACCACGTATCCATCAAAGGAAAAAAAATCCACCAAGATGACATTTCCATTTTTAACATCTATACATCAAATACAAGAGAACCCACATTTGAAAAAGAAATGTTACTACAGCTTAAATCACGCACTGACAATGGGATACTTCAGTACCCAATTCTCATCAATGGCAAGGCCATCCAGACAAAAATTAAACAGAAATGCTGGAGGTGACTGAAGCTATGAGCCAAACGGACCTAACGGATATCTACAGAAGATTCCACCCAAACGCAAAAGAATGCACCTTCTTCTCAGCACCTCACAGAACTTCCTGCGAAATGGACTATATCCCGGGACACAAAGCAAGCCTCAATAGATACAAGAGACCTGAAATAACCCCCTTGCGTCCTCTCAGACCACCATGGATTAAAGCCGGACATCAACAACAATAGAAAGGACAGACAGCTTACAGACTCACAGGAACTGAACAGCTCTCCAGTCAATGGAAAATGGGTCAAGACAGACATAGAAGAAAGGAAAGACTTTCTAGAATTCAAAAGGTGAAGACACAACATACCCAAACTTCTGGGACACAAAGAAAGCAGGGCTGAGAGGGAAGATCCCGGTACTAAGTGCCTTCGTTGAGAAGTTGGGGCGATCTCAGACTAGCGACCTAACGGCACACCGGAAAGCTCTGGAACAAAAAGAAGCAAGCACACCCCCAGAGGAGTAGATGGCGGGAAATCGTCAATTTAAGGGCTGAGATCAATAGAATAGAAAGAGAACAGTACAGAGAATCAACGGGACAAAGAGCTGGTTCTTTGAAAAACATTCGCAAGATGGAAGATTCCCCCATCCACACTAACTGAGAGATGGAAGGAGGGCATCCAAATTAATAAGGTCAGACACAGAAGGAGCTATAGCTACAGACACTGAGGAAACGCAGAAAACCATAGGACGTGCTTTCAGAACCCACACCCCACCAAATCGGAAAAATCTAAAAAAAAAAAAAAAAAAAAAAAAATCAATAATTTTCTCAGTAGGTTCCACTTACCGAATGTAAATCGAGACCAGATAAACCATTTAAATGGACTTATAACACCTAAAGAAATAGAAGAAGACATTAAAATCTCCCAACCAAGAAAAAAAAGATCCCAGGGCCAGATGGTTTTAGCTCAGAATTCCACCAAACTTTCAAAGAAGGGCTAATACCAACACTCCTTAGATTATCCCACAAAATAGAAACAGATGGAACATTGTCAAATTTTATGAGGCCATAGTCACCCCCAAACCCAAAACCACACAAAGACTCAACAAAAAAAGAGAACTACAGACCAATTTCCCTCATGAACATTGATGCAAAAATACTCAATAAAATGCTCATTCATCAAACTTAAGAACCTATCAAAAAGATCATCCACCGTGGTCAAGTAGTCTCCATTCCAAAGATGCAGGGATGGTTCACTATGCAAAAATCCATCGCTGTAATCACCATATAAACAAACTGAGAGGAAAAAAAAAAAACAGGATTATCTCATTAGAAGCAAAAAAACACTTTAACAAAATCCAACACCCCTTCATGATAAAAGTCTAGAGATATTAGGGACACAAGGGACATACCTAAACACAATAAAGGAAATTTACAGCAAGCCTATAGCCAACCTCAAATTAAATGGAGAGAAATTCAAAGCAATTCCATTAAAGTCAGAGACAGGACAAGGTTTC
The DNA here is from genome assembly GCF_011064425.1 of Rattus rattus. NCBI lineage: Eukaryota > Metazoa > Chordata > Mammalia > Rodentia > Muridae > Rattus > Rattus rattus. The sequence goes on from NC_046167.1 coordinate 78,295,361, forward strand.
CCCTTCTCTCCATACCTATTCAAGCTAGACAAAGACAACTGAGGAGATCAAAGAGATACAAATTAGACAAGAAGACACCAAAGTATCATATTAGCAGATGATAAGATAGTATCCATATGTGGGCTAAAAGTTCTACTAGTGCTACAGTTGACAGTCAAGAAAAAAAAAATTAGTCGCCCTTGTTAAGGCCTAGGTAAAATGTAAAAACCTAGGTAACTGTTACCTGGCTAGTCTACCATTTTGTGCTGTTACTAATATTATAAGAAAACCTTCTCATGCGTTGTTTCTGTCGTTTCTAGAAACCTTCCCCATGTCCAAGTCGATTACATATTTTGTTGTTCTGTTGTGTCCTTGGAAACCAATCACGATAGAAGTCAGTGGAGCTGCGTTGTAAAGTTACCCACAGTAAGTGCGGACCTGAAACAACCACCCAGCAGCACTTCCTGCACCTATGTATGAACTTTTTTTTTTTTTTTTTTCTTTTTTTCGGAGCTGGGGACCGAACCCAGGGCCTTGCGCTTCCTAGGCAAGCGCTCCACCACTGAGCTAAATCCCCAACCCCTTTTCTCTTTTTTTTTTTTTTTTTTTTTTTAATGTATAAACTTTTTTGGTTTTTGCTTTTTTAAGCTACCCCTGGGATGGACCCCAACCTCGGAGAGACACCTGCAGCTATTTAAAGTAAGACTTCCATTTTGAGTAGCGGTCGAGTAAAGTTTAGGTTCCCAGGACCTTCCTGGAAACTGACATCCTACTTGTCAGCAAGGGACATGAATGTGGGTAACTGACATCCTGGTTGGCAAGTTAAGACATGTACGTTCGACGGGGTAAGTTCCTGCCACAGTTGAATACCCCAACCAATGGGAGCTGGATAAATGTACAACAAAGACGGGCCCCTGTGGAAATCCCTAACCCCAAATTCTGATTGGTGGAATAACTCGGCAGAGATGTTTGTGGACTTTAGGCTTTAAAACCCCTGTAGGATCTGAACTCAGTGCCATGGTTCAGTTCCCGAATCTGGACCATGGTCCTGATCAATCAGTCCTGGGGCATATATACTCAGTAAACTATCCATGTCTGACTGGGATCGGTGTTTGTGTGGTTTGTGAAGTGACTCCTGGACCCCAACTGCCCTTCTATATACAAATGACAAACGGACTGAGGAAGAAATCAGGGAAACGATCCCCTTCACAACAGCCACAACTAATAAAAACTATCTCGAGGCAACTGTAACCAAACAAGTAAAAGAGGTGCGTGATAAAAGCTTCAAGTCTTTGAAGAAAGAAATTGAAGAAACTATCAGAAGATGGAAAGATCTCCCAGGCTCATGAATCAGTAGAGTTAACAGTAAAAAAAAAAAAAAAAAAAAATGACCATCTTACCAAAAGCAATCTGCATTCAATGCAATCCCCATCAAGATCCCAACCCAATTCTTTACTGATCTTGAAAGGACAATTCTCTGGGTTCGGTCCCCAGCTCCGGGGAAAAAAAAAAAAAAGGACAATTCTCAACTTCATATGAAAAAAGCAAACAAAACAAACAAACAAATAACAAAAAAACCCATGATAACTAAAACAATTCTGAACAATAAATTAACTGCTGGAGTTATTGCTGTCTTGATCTCGAATTTGTACTACAGAGCTGTAGTAATGAGACCATGGTATTGGGATAAAGCCAAACACATTGATCAATGGAGCCAAACTGGAGACCCAGACATAAATTCACACATCTATGGCCACCTGATTTCTTATAAAGAAGCCAGAAATACACGGTGGGAAAAAGAAAGCATCTTCAACAAACTGGAGTGGTCAAATTGGTTTTCTGCATGTAGAAGAATGCAAATGGATCCATATTTATCAACCTGGAGAAAGCACAAGTCCAAGTGGATCAAAGATCTCAACATAAAACCAGACACACTGAACCTGATAGAACAGAAAGTGGGACAGACCTTTGAACACATTGGCACAGGAGACAACTTTCTGAAAAGAACATTATTAGTGCACGCACTAAGATCAACAATTAATAAATGGGACCTCCCAAAACTGAAAAGCTTCTATAGCAGAGGACACTGTCAATTAGACAGAGCAGGAGCCTACAGAGCGGGAAGAGATTTCTACCGACTCCACATCTGAAAGAGATCGAATATCCACTAGATATAAAGAACTCGGGAAACGTGATGTTAAAAAAACAAATTATCCAACTTAAAAATGGGGTACGGATCTAAACAGAAACTTCTCAGCAGAGGAATCTCAAATGCCTGGGAAACACTTAAAGAAATGTTCAACATCCTTAGCCATCAGGGAAATGCAAATCAAAATGACTTTAATAGTCCATCTTATATCTGTCAGAATGGCTAAGAGCAGGAACGCAATGGTAGCTCATGCTAGTGGAGCAAGGGGAAATTTGTACAGCCACAGTGAAAATCAATACGGTGGTTCCTCACAAAATTAGGAATTGAAATACCTCAAGACCCAGCTGTAACACACTGGGGCATATGCCCAAAGGATGTTCCATTCTACCACAAGAACACTTTGCTGAATTATGTTCATTGTGGCTTTATTCATAATAGCCAGAATCTGGAAACAATCTAGATGTCCCTCAACTGAAGAATTTATAAAGAAATTGTGGTACATTTACACAATGGAGAATTGCTTCATGGTTACAAAAATGACATCATGAAACTCGCAGGCGAATGGATTCAACTAGGAAAAAAAAAATCATCCTGAATGAGGAAAACCAGACCCAGAAAGACAAATGTGGTCTGTATTCATTTATAAGCGGATATTATCTGTTAAGTAAGTGATACTCATGGAATGACCCACAGACTCAGAGAGAGTAGGTAAAGAACGGGTATGAGATACCATGGGTATCCCTGGCAGGGGGAAATAGAATAGAATCTGAATGTGGCCTGGGGGTGGGCGTGGGGGCAGGAGTGGGGGAGGAATCAGGTGGGTAGGAGTGGTAGGGGGAGGGAGTGTAGTGAGAGACAGCTGGAATTGGGTGGCTTTTGGAAAGTGGTGTGGATACCTAGCACAGTGGAGACTTCCTGGAATCTATAAAGGTGACCCTAGGGAAGACTCCTAATGGAGGCTATGGAATATGGTCTGGTCATCTTTTATACCAGCCAAGGCTTTGCATTGGAGGTACTAGGCTATGTTCAGTTGAGTTGTTGGCTGAAGAGGTCCTGTGGAGACCCCCAAACAACGGAAGCTGCTCCCAGGGCAGAAGGTCACCCTCTAAAACTGACAGTGAGTCCCCACTGCTGAGGACATCCACGCAGCTCATTGAACATAGAGAGCTTCAGTTGGTGAGGACTTAGAGTCTTCACCCACTATGTTCTAGTCTCTTTGGCATGAGATGCTACTCTGCAGGCTCTGGAGAGAGAAACCTGGACACCAACCCAGGCATACCACACCCCCCCCACACACACACCTTACAATCTGTTCTGACTATGTGATATGTTGGGGTAATGGTGGCCAAGAACGCATGGGAGTGGCCAGCCATTATTTGGTTTAACTTAAGGCCCAGCCCATGAGAGGGAAGCCATGTCCTACACTGCCTGGAATGGCTAGGAAGAAAAGACTGGACAGCTCAAAGACCTAACGCAGAACCAAACACAGTTGGAAAAGGAGTCAATGAAGTGATTCCTAATGACATTCTGCTATACTCATAGATCGGCGCCCTGTCCAGTTGTCATCAGAGAGGTTTCCCCTGGCAGAAGATGAGAGTAGATACAGAGACTCAGCCCAACACTATGTAGAGAAAGTGTGTAGATTAGAGGTCTCCATCTGGGCCTCTCCCCCTCAGAGATCAGGGAACCCTGTGGAAGGGACTGGGAGAAAAGACTGTAGGAGTCAGAGGGGATGTAGGACACCAGGGGAACATGACCCACTGAGTCAACCAAGCAGGGCTCACATGGGTTCACAGAGGCTGAACCAGCGAGCATGAGTCTGCATGGGTCTTCTGCCGGCCTTCTACATGAATATATGTTATGGCTGTTAGCTCAGTGTTCTTGTGAGTCTCCTCACAAGAGTGATTGTGTCTTTGACTCTTTTGCCCGTTCTCAGGACTCTTCCTCCTCTCTGGTTGCTTCTCTAGTCTTGATGTGAGGACTTAGGCCTTGTATTTTTGCATCTTGTTTTGTCCTGTCTGGCTGTCATCTCTTGGAGACCTGCTTCTCTTTTCTGAAGAGGGAGCAGGGGAAGTGGATCTGGATTAGAGGGGAGAGGTGTCAGGGAGCTAGGAGGATTGGGGGGGAGGGAAAACTGTGGCTGAGATGGAATGAATAAGAGAAGAATCTATTTTCAATTTTTAGCAGTTGAAAAATAAGCTTATATTGGAGGACTATGACAGCAAATAATTGTGATGAGTAACTGAAGAATCTGGTAAGCCTACAGAGTGCTACAAGGGAGAAACATGATAAGGATGGAGTGAGACAAGGAAAGAAGCAGAGAAGGGCAGAATGCTGCTGCTGGGTGAGACCCTGCCCTCCCATAGCTAGCTAGCTCACTAGTGGCTTGATCCCAAGCCCCAGTCTCAGCACTCAGGAGGCTGGAGGCAGGAAGACTGCTGGGAGTTTGAGACCTGCCTGGGCTACCATAGTGAGTCCCAGGCCAGCCCGAGCTATAGTGAAACCCCGTCTCAGGACAAACAACAAACGGGCTTGGGGTGTAACTAGGTGACAAGAATGCTGGCCTACCTGAGTTCTGCATCTCCCAGCACAGCAGAGAACGGAGAGCAGGGAGGGAGGGGACGGGAAGGGAAAGAGAGGTTCAGAGGGGGCTTCAGAGGGGGCTTCGACGTAACATGATCTTTGAGCAGAAATAAAAAAGGTCAAGAGGATGTGACCTACATTATCCAAAGGAAAATTGAAACAGCAGAGAAAGATGGGAAATTGTGGAACATGGAAAGAAAGCATCTTACTTGTTGGCTGAAAGTCAATAACTTTAATACAACTGACAACAAGAACAACAACAAAAAGCTGTTTGAATACCATTTCGTCACTTAAGGTGAAAAATGCATGACTTTTGAGTTTAGAGTTTTCTTCCTTCTACAAACCTGCATTCTTCTTTTGAATCTTACATACAAGATTATAATCCACATTTACAGTCAAAATCACTTCTTAAACTTTTTTTTTTTTTTGAGATAGGATCTTGCTATAAAGTCTTGCATATACTCTTATTTTCTATATATACCAAACACCCCTCATCTTTACTAATCCTCCTGTCTCAAGCACTGGAATTCTCTCTCTCTCTCTCTCTCTCTCTCTCTCTCTCTCTCTCTCTCTCTCTCTGTGTGTGTGTGTGTGTTTGGGTGCCTGTGTGTATGAGTGTGTGTTTGTGTGTGTGTGTGTGTTTGTGTGTGTGTATGTGTGTTTGTATTTGTGTGTTTGGGTGCCTCTGTGTGTGTGTGTGTGTGTGTGTGTGTGTGTGTGTGTGTGTGTGTGTGTGTGTGTTCTTCCAGGATATCCTCAAGCTCACAGAAGTCTCCTGCCTCAGCTTCCTGACAATATAGAAATGCATCATGAAACCTGGCTTAAAACTTCTTAATCTCTTTATGACCTACTTGGAATAAAAATCTTTGGACCTTTTTACTTGTTTTTATCTTATCAGCAGGTAGAGAAAAGCAAAAGAAGACAGGAAGCAAAGATCCAATACATGTCATATTTTATCTTCATGAAGAGTAGTAAATTTGTATCTGAAGGTAAACAGAGTTGTGCGCACACTTTAAGAACCCGTGTTTACCCTAAGAAGCAACAAGAATTTAAGACAAACTTAATTCTCTGGAAGCTACTGACTGTGGCAAGCCAGGCTGATTGACAGCTGGCACGGGGTTGCAGCCTGGAGAGGTGGTAAGAAGTCACTAGACTTTGGACATGTTTACCTTTCTTTTGTTTTTTTTCCCTAGGTGTATTTAAAGGAAGAGTCCAAATAATTTACTAACAAAAAAGCATTGAGAGAAAGAGAAAAAAAAAACATAACTGATAACACTATGAAGACAATTGCTGTATAGACTTCTGATCTTTCCGACCTACAGAACAAAGGATAGAGTTTGTTACAAATGTAACCAAGTAGACAACTTCCATTCCCTACAGAAAATACATTGTAACATGAAGAGCAGTATCACAATTCTTAGAACAATCTGTAACAATCTACTGCCTCTTGTTCCCACACATCCACCTCAGGTTATTGAAGCAATACCACAGACAGTTTAAGAAACTGTCTTCCTCTTAAGGACTTCCAAGGAAATCCAAACCAAATGTTTCAACGGCGATAGAATTTCCATGACCAATATAAATTTCCAATATATTCTGACATGTTTATTTTGCATCAGTAATTTTTTATTAGTACCAGGTCCTCAGTATGATTTTTTGTTTGGTTGTTTGGTTGTTTTTTAGTCCTGGAGAGGGAATCCAAAGCTGAGCTGCATCTTCAAGTATTTCAAATATTTTTTATTTTTATTATGTGTGTACATGTATATGTGTGTGTGAGTACAGTTGCCCTGGGTGGCCAGAAGCATTGTATCCTCCTAGAGATGGAGTTACAGGTGGTTTTGAGCCACCCAAAATGGATGATTAGAACCGAACTTGAGGCTTCTGCAAGAGCAGTCACTGTTCTTAACCACTGAGTCACTTCTACGGCCCCTGAAGCGCTCTCTCTCTCTCTCTCTCTCTCTCTCTCTCCCTCTCTCTCTCTCTCTCTCTCTCTCTCTCTCTCTCTCTCTCTCTCTCCCCTCTCTCTGTTTAAGAGATTTGTTTTTAATGCTTATGAGGGTTTTGCTCACATATTATCTATATACACGTATGTCTGGTGCCCCATGGAGGTCAGAAGAGGCTCATAGTACCCCTGGAACTGGAGTTATGGACAATACTGAACTACTATGTTGGCACAAGGGTAACAAATTCTCTTAACAACTGAGCCATCTCTCCAGCACTCAGTATGGACCTTAAAAGCAACTATTTAGAACAGGAAAAGACTATGGATATATATTGAAGAAAATGCAGATAAAAATACTTAAAAAGTCCTTAAAGCTGTGTGCTGTGTACTTCCTCCAGGATTCTAGGAACCAAGGACCTACCTAAGCAAGGACTTTGGTACGGAGATTACTCACCTGGGTGTGGTGACGCCGTTTTGGCCCATAAGAAATATAATGATGCATCACCAGCTCCTTTGGACTCGATGAAATGCCACTGTCTGCCTGGCAAACAGATTATTAGTTTGGCTCCTATGAATTTCCAGAACAAAAAGACAACTACCTAAGAGACTACCACAAAACTTTAAGAGTGTGTTTCAAGCCACCCAGAACTGCCGAAGAGCACATGCTTCCGGCTGGTGACGGTTTGACTTTCAGTCAGGTCTCCTCAAGGGCCAAGCTTTGCCACTGTTTCCCCATTAGAGTAGTTTTTTTTTTTTTTTTTTTGGCTGGTGACGGTTTGACTTTTCAGTCAGGTCTCCTCAAGGGCCAAGCTTTTGCCACTGTTTCCCATTAGAGTAGTTTTTTTTTTTTTTTTTTTTTTTTTTTTTTTTTTTTCGAGCTGGGGACCAACCCAGGGCCTTGCGGTTGCTAGGCAAGCGCTCTACCGCTGAGCCAAATCCCCAACCCCCTAGAGTAGTTTCTAATGTACCTTCCTCGTTTCTAAAATATTTGGGGAGGGGGGAGGGTTGATGCAGGTGCTAGTGGAGCCCAATAGTGTCAGGTCCCCTAGGAATGGAGTTATAGGCAGCTGTGAGCAACCACCAAGGGTGACGGAAGGTGAACTTTGCTCCTCTGTAAAAGCAGCAAATACTCTCACCCATTCCCTCAGCCCCCTCATTCGCTTAATACATCTACATTGCTTGGTGGTCACAGTCTGCTAGATGTAACTTTTACTGTCAGTGACAGGAACTCTCAAGTCATATTTAGAACAACTACTAGTGCTGTGGGACCCTAGAGATGGCTCGCTGTGAAGGCTTATCTGGCTTCAGTGGGAGGGGATGTGCCCTATGGCACCAGGGTTGGGGGATGGGGGGCACCCTCTCAGAGACAAAAGAGAGGGGCATGGAAAAAGCAACCAGGTGGGGGTTGGGGAGGACCAGGAGGCAGCATTTGAGATGCAAATACATTTAAAAAAAAAAATCAGTTGCAGAGCTTCAGATGATCTTCAAAACCCACACAGGAGGAGACTGTTAACGAGTTGTTTGTAGAACATCTACCTTTTAGCTATGTCTCCTTTGCTTTTTTTCTATTGTGTTCCTTTCTTCCTGAATGAGTAGGATTGAATTAATATTTATTTACAGTTTTCAAGATAGTTTCTTGGAATAGCCAAGGCTGTATGCATTCTTCACTTTAAGACCGTTGGCCAAAGAACCACATGGATTTAAATTTATATGTTGTAGAGGTAGAAATAAAAACTGTCTTATTTTTTTCCAACACTTCTATTTATTAGTCGCTTGAGGCTTTCAGAACATTTAGAACACTTTAGAAAACAATGAATGTTCAATCAGAAAAAAAAGAAAACCCAACTCCCTATTGGTTGCTAGTTCTTTGTTTTGGTTTAAAAAAATTAAAGCTGAATTTCCTTCTACCCCTGGGCATTCTTCGAGAGAGGGAGGGAGGGAGGAAGGGAGGGAGAAAGGAGGGAGAAGCGTTCTCCGTGAGGATGAAAGCTGGGTAATCCAGAGGCTTAGGCCGCTGGTCTTTCAAGGTCGTTAATGAAGTCCTCATTGAAACTTGCAGTCACTTGGAATTACAAAAAGACCCGGCAGCCTGGCTCAGTTTCCCCCAGAAGCCACAGAGGGGCGTCGGGAAAATCTGAAAGCACTTGGTGCCAGAAGGCGCAGGCAGCTAGCAGCCCGGACCTCTACACCCGCACTCGCCGCGCGTACCCTGCGCTGGGCGGAACCTGGGCGGTGCGCGCTTCCGGTGCGCGCTTCCGGCCAGCCGTGGAGCGCGGGGCGGGGGCATCGTCGTCTTCCAATCGCGCACAATGAGACGGCGCTGAGCGCCGGAAGTGGGGCCGAAGGAAAACACGGAGAGGAGCCGGGCCCGGACAGGAAGCGGCGGGGGACCGCAGCGGCGCTGGTGAGTGCTCCCGGGCGCCGTCTCGTCGCGTCCCTCCGGGACTCGCCTCCGGGCTGGGCCCGTGGGTTCCCCCCGCCCCGAGGAGCGTATCTGCCCGGCCCCGAGGTACGTTGGCGCCGTCCTTCTCCGGCCGCCTCGGCTGGGCTGCGCGACCGGAGCCCTCGGGTTCGAGTCCGTGTCTTCACTTTGTGTCGGGGCTCCGGCCCTGGTCCGGGGGACCCCGGAACCCTGTCAATGGCCGGGCGCTTCCTGCTTCCTATTCCCCACGGCGGCTTCGTGGCCAGTAGCGCGGGACCGCCTCCTCCTCCTCCTCCGCCTGGGGACTCCGCTTGTGGAAACTGAGGCACACAGGGGTGGGGCAGCCGAATGGGGAAGGAAAAGGAGTGTCATTCTGCGGAGGATTGTGGTTGGTGACGAAACTGGACTTGGCAGGGGCTGGGGACTAAGAAACCCGGTAAGTCAGCTGGCGTTGTCCCTTGGTCGGAAGCTCGGACCCTTACAGTGGTACCTTGGTGGGAAGTGCTGCCCCTTCGCCCAGCGCTCGCGCCGGGTTGAAAAGTAAAGCATGGAGTTGGGGTTGATCGAAACTGAAGTCTGTTCGCATAGTTTTGGCTACTTTGATACTTAAAAGTAATTGCCAACTTTTTTTTTTTAAATAGCTTTGGGAGTTTTGTAACAGTGTTGACTTAGGATGTTTACTTTGAAGAGAGGTGCTGTCATTACATAGAAGTTACTACTTTAGTTTTTTGAGGATATAGAAGCGTCTGCAGATTTAAGTGTTTGTACTAAACAAGGACCAGTTTTATGAACACTAGGTAAGGCTAAGCCCCCCTAACTTCTGGAACGCAATAATTATTATGAACGTGATGACAATTTAATTTTTACATGGGGGAAAAATGCGCCAGGGCGTCAGTGTGTTACTTTGAGTTTTTGGTATGATATTATTTACAGTTTTGTTTTGTTTCGTTTTCCCCCAAATGCCTTCTCTCAGGTACAAAGTAAGAAAGTTGAAGTCGTAGACCATGGGAGATACAGCAAAGCCTTATTTTGTGAAGCGCACTAAAGACCGTGGAATTATTGATGATGATGATTTCAGAAGGGGTCACCCCCAACAAGATTATTTAATGATGGATGATTATGCTAAAGGCCATAGCAGTAAAATGGAAAAGGGCCTTCCAAAAAAAAAGATGTCCCCTGGGAACTATGGGAACACCCCCAGGAAAGGACTGTATGCGGTCTCCAGCAACCCATATGCATTTAAAAACCCGATGTACAGTCAGCCTGCTTGGATGAACGATAACCACAAAGATCAGAATAAGAAATGGCTGTCTGATGAACTGGCTGGAAATGCAGATAGCTGGAGAGAGTTCAAGCCTGGACCTAGGATTCCCGTCCTAAGCCGGTCAAGGAAAGAATCCTTTCAAGAAAGTGAAGACACCTACAGGTGGCCAGAGGGGAGAGGCTGCAGAGCAGTGAGAAGGCTGTTTCAGAAAGACCTCGCCAGCCTAGAAGCCATGTCAGAAATGGAAGCAGGAAGCCCTGGTATGCCTCGAGTCTCTAGGTTATGTGTCTGTGTTATATTTTCATCCAGATAAGTGTTGTTCTCTTCAGTAATGAGCTGTTCGATGTGACTGTGTTAGTGTTTATAGTACAGTTGGACAGCGTCACCATATTTCATGCATTGGACCACCACAAGCTCCAAGGCAGGCTGGGCATCACAGTGCAGTACTGTCCCAGTACTAAGCAAAAAAGCAAGGCTCATTTTATAAAAGTAAACACCACATGGGAACGGGAGTGGAGGAGGGTGGTCATTTAACCTGGGAGATCACCCTCTAATTGCCATAATCCGTATTGTTTATGTGTGCATGATTTTAATTTTAAAATATGTTCACGATGTACACGACAGTATAAAACTGAAAATGTCTACTGTTAAGACAGTATAGGCTGCATATATTACAAAGAGAGGGAGGAAGGCTAGGAGGAAGGAAGAGAGATGGTGGCAGGGAAAGAGGAAGCTGCGGGGGAGAAACCAAGTTTCTGTTTACCAAAACTCATGCACACAGGGAGGGGCGGATGGAATACAAGCTTGACAACAGAATTTGGGAAATAGAAATTTAAAGAGACTCAGAACGTTGATAAAAGCAGTGCTGCTCCCTTTCAGAAGAATCAAAATCTGCTTCTTTCTCATGTAGCCAAGGCTAGCCTTAACTAGATTCTCTTGCTTACACCTCCCAATGCTAAAACTTCAATTCTAAGTAACTTCACATTTTTTAATAATGACACAAGGTGATTGCATTTTTCCAAAATGTGCAAGGAGATGTTGTATAGCAATTATTTCTAAAAACAGGGAAGTTATTTCTATCTAGTCAATGTATTTTCTGAAGTGAAATAAAGTCGTGAGTTGAATGGAAAGTGTGAAAACTGTTTATAGTATGAAATTAGACTTAGAAAAATTGCCCCCTCTTTGGAGACAGTGTTTCACTGTGTGGTACTGCCTGGTGTGGAATTTGCTCTGTAGACCAGACTGGCCTCACAGTGATGCTCATGTATTTGCTTCCTGAATTAAGGTTTAAAAGGACCCGGTCTCAAAAGAAAATAAATAAAGTAAAGTGAACCATATCCTAACAAGTCTTTGAGCTAGAAAGGCTGTTGTGTGGGATTCTGAGGTGATATGGAGCCACATTTCTGTGAATTGGGCAGCTGCAGATGGGAGATGTTAAAATTGTCCAGACTTATTTATGCAGTGCTGGATGGAAAAGGGATGGAAATCGAAACTGAGATTGGGGATGCTTCCTGTCACCCTGGCCATTACCTCAGGCTGCAGGACCTGGAGTCCTGACAAGGGAACAGTGTTTACTGGTGGTTTCTGGGCTTTGGATTTCTCTGTTACTTTTTAACCTTAAGTGTTTCTATTAAGGCATTCATGTAGGTGTGGACGTTGTTACCTATATTTGTCTTATGGAAATAAAAAATTAAGATATGTCTGTGTTACATGCCTGCAACCCAGAAGTAGGGACAATAAGGTGGAAGGATGGAAAATTTGAGGGCAACCTGAACTCCCTGGACAGACATTTGAGAGGTGGAGCAGGAGGATCAGGGGTTGAAGACAAACCTCAGCTCCCTGGTGAGCTCCCAGTCAGTCTGGGTTTGTGAATAAAACAAGATAAAGATTAAGAAAGGGGGAAAGGGAGGCTTTTAAGAACCCCGTGTAGCACTGGCCTAACTAGCTGGCCGGGCCACATTAACTGGCACGTTTAAGGTATGGTTTAAGCCAGGCCAAGAGGTACATCCGTTAGTCCCAGAGTGCAAGAGCAGAGCTGACAGACTTGTGAACTTGTGACCAACCTGGTCTACATAGAGATTTCCAGGCTAACCAGGGCTACTTAATGAGACCCTGTCTAAAATTACCGCTACTAGTAACAATAATGAATTATAGATCAGTGTTTTGCAGCTAGAAATATTTTTTTTCTTTTTTCTTTTTTTTCCGGAGCTGGGGACCGAACCCAGGGTCTTGCGCTTGGCAGCTAGAAATATTAAAAGAACCAAATGCAGACCAAGAACCGCTTCTACATGTTCTCATTCAGCTTTAGAATGACTGGAAAGGTGTCTTCTCAGCAGTGTGCACAGGGAGTGCACTGGCTCTGTGTCTACAGAAGCTCACTTAAATGTTTGTGTAGAAAGCATGGAGTTTCAGGTTGCCAAAGGAAGAAATTGATAGTTTCCCTTGAAAATCTTTATAAAGGAAACATTAAGGTTTTTGTATAAGATCACATACAATGGAGAGGAGTTTAATTTGATGTGTAAATTTGCAGTGCATGGAAATGACCCTAAGATCATTGAAGGGAATATCTTAATTTTTTTTCTTTTTGAGGCAGGGTCTCTGTGTAGCTTTGGTGGGCCTCGAACTCTGCACGTTGATGAGGTCACCTCACACTCAGCTCCCTCTGGTTCTCCCTCCCTTGTTCTGGGAGTAACAGGTGCAATCCCTTGGCCTTCAATAATAAGGATCACTCAAACTGAGAAGATGTGATAAATTATGTTAAAGTTGATTTTTAAAGCTCTTAAAGCACAGTTTTGTTTTGTTTTGTTTTGTTTTTTCATTTTGACATTATTGTCCCTCCCTCAACCCTCATTGTCCTAGGTTGGTGATGTAAAGTCTTTGGGGCAATGTCATTAATAGGCTGGCAGGAAACATCCATCAAATGTCTGCTGTGACTGGAGTTATGACAGCCCCAGGAACACGACATCTTCCTGTCAGTAGTTAGGGTGACCTTCTTGGGGCTCTTTGCTCTTCCAGAGCTGCTCCAGTGAACTTGTTTCACAGTTTGTCCCTGCAGGCCTAGACAGCCCTGTTCCGTCTGTTCCTAATGTGGGGCTATGTAGGGATTTCCCCTCACTTTGCTTACTGGGCAGTACAAGGCTGACTTCTCCTGTATTTTAAACTGCATTTCAGATCTTTATTTTGCCTTGGCCCTGTGCCCTTAGACATGTCACTTCGTTCTCCAAGACTACCAATGTTAACATCTGCAGAGTGGGGCTTACCTCGGCATGGATGTGGGAAGTACCACAGGGGTCGGAGGAGTTGGGCACATAAAAGCACTGCCTTCTGCCATGGAACAGGGTAGTGATGCTTGCTGTCAGCATCACTCAGTACTTTGTTCAGCTCTCCCTCCCCAGAAGTCATGGACGGCCTCCGTCCTCTTGCCTCGGTGCCCCAGCCGCAGTTGACTGCTATTGTTTGATGCGGGGTTTTCAGTCTTAGTGCCAGTGTGTGTGATGGGAACAGTGTCATTTAGCTAAGTTCCCAGCATGGCAGTGGCATCCTTTATTTTCATAAGAATGTATTGATTTATTATTTAATACCTACCTGTTTATTATTGTTTTATGTGTATGTGCATACGTGCCTGCATGGATGTATCTGTGCACCATCTGTGTATAGAAGCCTATGGTGACCAGAGGATTCCCCTGGGACGTCAGATCCCCTGGAACTCAAATCCACAGATGGTTGGAAGCCTTCTTAACTGCTGAGCCATCTCTCTAGCCCCAACAGTAGTATTCTTTACAACTGGTAGCTCTATACTTTCTTTTCCACCCAGAGTTCCTTCCTGCAGTTAGCCAAGGCAGTGCCGTTGCTAAGTCATGAGTCCCTCCGAAAGCTGGAGAGAGATCGCCTTATGCATACTTCTTCCAAGCACTAATCTGTGGAAAGCCAATGAAGACAATCCCATGTGTTTAATCAGACTTGTTAAAACATTTTACCGTTTGATTTTCATGGGTTTGTGCATGTGCAGGTGCCTGCAGAGGCTACATGGATGCCGGGAACAGAACTCAGGAGCTCCTTCCACTGAGCCATCTCTCTATTCTCTAATCAGAATTTTAGCTTGGAAATAGTTAAGCCCCGTGTTACAATTTGCTTCCATTGTCTTTAGAACCTGATTGGAGTATCAAGGCTGCTCTCCACAGTTTGTTTGTTGTTTTTTTTTTTTTTCTTTTTTTTTTTTCCGAGCTGGGGACCTAACCTAGGGCCTTGTGCTTGCTAGGCAAGCGCTCTACCACTGAGCTAAATCCCAACCCTCTCCACAGTTTTTAAAGTTCAGTCTCAAAATTGTTATATGCTTCCCAGGTTGAGAAGTTGTTAGCTTGGTTTACTTAGTTATTCTGCAGATTGTAGGCCTAACAGAGTCCCTAGTACATGTATTTAGGAAAAACTCCGGCTTTTAACTGCCAACTGTGTCATGTGCTTGGCCTGTCACTGGTGTGTGGCAAACCTGCGTGGGAACTGTGTGCCAGTGAATAAAACTTTGGCTTGAGATTTTCCTCTTAATGGAGGAATCCAATTAGGACTGAAGGCTGAATTTGTAGCTAAATGAATTTTTATGAACAATGTAAGAAAAGGATCACAATTTCCAAGTTCTCCAGGTATATACAATATTGTCCATTTTCCCCTACCTGGGTTCTTCACTTTAAAAGGAAATCAAGTAGATAGGAATATTCTCTATCAAAGCATAGGTGCATTTACAGTTTGGCTGGGAGTGTCATGTGTGTCCCTTACAGCATCAAGTGGATTAGAAGTGCCGTTATATCTGCCTTGAGTGGGAGATTTCTGCTGTTGCATGAGCACGCAGCAGTGTAATGTGGGAGGAGATAAAATCAAATCCTATGGAAAATATGATCCTTTTAAATCTCAGTTGTTTCTGTGGATTGGTGTTCATGGAGAGGTGCCCTCGCCTTTGTTCAGTGTTCAGGCTTCTTCTGTCATTGAAATAAGTTCACATGGGCTGTGGGTAGAGCTCAGGCAGGGCCTAACACTTGCCAGCATGGATGAGGGAGGACCTGGGTTCAATACCTAGTACTATGTGTAAATAAATGCATTTATAGGAAGAAACTTCTACGCCTTACTCAGAGTGATAGTTTTCATCACCACCCATATTGTCCCCTAACTTAAGAAAACAAGAAACAGCGGTCCAGACCTCGTAAGCCACGGAGGACTAGAACGGAGGACATTGAGCAGGACGGAGAGTTAGAAGGTCCTGTGATCGACGAGTCTGTCCTTTCAACCAAGGAGTTGCTGGGCCTACAGCAGGCTGAGGAGCGGCTCAAGAGAGACTGCATTGAGAGGCTGAAAAGGGTAACTAACGTCTTTATGGATGCATTTGCTAGATCACCTCTAAACCTCACTTTACACTGTGTTAACAATTGCAGTATTTGCCTCAAAGAATTCGGCTTTCCCTTCTTCATCAGTGTGTAAGTCTGTATGCTAAGGGATAATCATCGAGGGTTAGGAAAATGAAGAGTTACAGCCTTGTATTTAAATAAGAATGACTGTCAAGTTTGGAAGCAATGGGGAAACCATTGTTCTGGCTGGCTAATTTTCTCTATGTTTGGAGAACATACATACAACTTTCTGTCCATCTTTTCAAACTATAGCGATCACGAAATTGCCCAACAGCAAAGTACACCTGTAAACTGTGCGATGCCTTGATTGACTCTATCCCGTTCGCACATAAGCACATCAAGGAGAAGAGGCACAAGAAGAACCTTAAGGTGAGTGGGTCTCTGGTGATTGAAACAGATGAATACTCTTCATTAAAACGCAGGCGTATTTCTGGTTTGGTTGAAAATATGACATACCTACCTTATACATCACGTGTGCTAGGATTGCCGTTCCCTTGCCTTCGCTGGGAGATGCATGAGCGCTCAGTAGTGCACTCTTTAAACCCACTACAGGTATATTTAAAAAAAAAAAAAACAAACTACTGAATGTATTCTAGCCAGAATACTTCTCCACTAGTCAGATGTATTTGCTGGGTAGCCCTGTGAATTTCCCCAAGTCCAGAGTTAGTATGTAAGAAGCCGTTGGTGGGATCTTGGTGTTCTTATGCAGATAATAAGGATCCTAATTTTGAAAGCTATCCATGCTTTCTCTGTATTCCTGCCTACTCCTTATCACCCATATTAAGTACATAGAGCGTGTGTAAGTTTGATAGGATAAAGACCACCATGTCCAAGATAAGGAAGGCTACAAAGATCCCAGGAAATCCTAGAGGTCCTGTCGTAGCGAAAGGAACAACTGCACACGAGTCACTTTAATCTTACTGTTGATCTTACAAGGAAAAGCAGGAAGAAGAATTGCTTACCACACTGCCCCCACCAGCACCCTCCCAGATACATGCGGTCGGCAGCGCCATTGACAGAGTGGTGCAGGAGTTTGGTTTACACAATGAAAACTTGGATCAGAGGCTAGAAGTTCAGTGTGCCATGGGACGCGTGCTCCAGCACACACTACCAGGTATGTTCTAGCTGGTAAAAGTGCCTCATGGTTCAGGTTGCTTTTCCCTAAGAAGCACTAACTTTCGGCCTGGCCACGGGTGCTGCCCATAAGGCTTATGGAGGCTGAGACAGGGGGTCCCAAGACCAGGATTGCTGTTGGGGACCCCAAGACTGGGACTGCTGTTGGGGTCCCAGTTAGTGAAGCCTACTGCTTATAGTAAGGTAGAGCTATGTGTGCATGCTGAATTAGAAAGAAATGCTTGCATTAGCTTATGGTGATACTGTAGGTTTTAAAACAATGTGTCCTTTTCAACTACATAGAATTATGACAGTTTTCTACACAAAATATGAGCATGATCATGTAGGAGTCTTTAGCATGCTTCACAGCTCATGGCAGGAGTGGCTGGTCAGAAACGCTGAGCAAATGGCTTGCAGTCTTGTGAGTGTCTGGTCTCAGCACACATATCCTGCTTCTGGGCAACAGCTTTGACCCGTGATTGTGTTTTAAGTAGCAGTGTTTCTTGTCGCTCTAGAAAGATGTCACTCCTGAGACTCCCATGTGCTTGCTTCTTTCCAGACTGTTCTCTTAGGCTTTATGGATCGTCCTGTAGCAGGCTGGGCTTCAGAGACTCTGATGTGAACATTGATGTTCAGTTTCCAGCTGTCGTGAAGTAAAAGTGATCTGCTGGACTTCACACTCACACTCACGTAGAATTCTCATTTGTTTATCATTTATGAAGTTTTATATTTGTGTGCTTGTGTGAACTCATTTGTCCTTGCTTCTCTCCCTCTCTCTCTCTTTCTCTCTCTCTCTGTCTTTCTCTCTGTCTCTCTGTCTGTGTCTGTGTCTGTGTGTCTCTGTGTGTGTGTGTGTGTGTGTGTGTGTGTGTGTGTGTGTGTGTGTGCATGCACATGCACGCTCGAGCACACACCAGATGTGTGTAGGTGCCCATGAGGGCCAGAGAGGCCATCAGATCCCCTGGAGCTTGTGAGCCACCTATGTGGGTGCTGGGATCTGAACTCTGGAAGACTGAGTGCTCTTGGCTCCTTAGCCTCTGTCTTTCCTTAAGTTGTTTGTATTGCTTCGGTACATGGGCACATTTGTACAGTTTCAGCCGCCTGGCAGACCTGCTTGGTCATAGACTATCCAGCCAGTTGATGATTTGGCTCTTTATCAGAAGCACACAGATCTTAGTGTCCTTATCGCTTCTGTCCCTCTGAAAATGGACATGACAGCTACCTTCTTAACAGAGTGGCAGAGGCTCTCAGCGAGGTCGGGCAAGGCTTCTAGATTGGGGAATGCTCAGAATTTAATGGCTGATCAGCAAACACACTTCACCGTGGGAGCCCTCAGGATCACATAGACTGTGAGGAAGCCTGACCCTTTGCTGCCAGGCTGTAGCTGTGCCCTTCTCTGAGTTCTGCCCAGTGGGGATGCTCAGAGATAAGCTTGCCGTGGTGCCCATGGGCACAGGCTTTTCCAGGCAGCACGCTTGAGGCTTGTGGTGGCTGTCTGGTGGTAAAAAGCGGAATCTTTTGAGTGTGACTTGGATGTGAATATATTTTGATAGTTAGAGTATGACAGTGACAGCGCTCCCTGAGAATTTTTATTTTATGGCTTTAGCTTCAGAATTTTAATTTTTACTTTACAAATTTTCATGCTTATTTTGCTACAGATCCTCCCTACTTACTTGTAATGTTGGTTTTCTAAGCATGTGAGTCCTGGGAGGATTCTATGTGTCTTTGAATTCAGAAAGTTTAAATTCTTTCCATAAAATCAACCTTCCTATGACAGGAAAGGAAGGCAAATGTTTAAATAGTGTACTTGTAATATTTATAATATTACAATATAATATAATATTTATGCTTTATATATTATACATTATACATATGTATTATACTATATATAATATAGTATTACATATAAATATTACATTTATAATATTAGAAATAATATTTATAAATATTCATGATCTGAAAACCTAAATAACTCCCAAGTTCCCCTTTTATATAGCAATAATAATAATAATAATAATAATAATAATAATAATAGTGATGGGCCAGAGAGATGGCTCAGTGGGTAAAGGTGCTTATCCCCAAATCTGATGACTTGAGTTCAATCCCTGAGTGTCACAAACCGTCCTCTAGCCATATGTATGTCTCCCCACATACACACAATGAATAAATGTAATTAAAGTAATTACACTTTTCAAAAAAAAAAAAAAAAAACAGCCACACCTAATCTCAAATGGTGGAACACATCCGTAATCCCAGTACTAGAGAGCTGGAGGCAGGACTAGCAGGATTTCAAGGCTCTCATCAGACAAAGCAAAGGAGCGAAGCATAAAGTAAGGATGCCCTCAACACACATACACACACATACACACACACACACACACACACACACACACACACACACACACACACACACACACACACACACACACACACACACACACACACACACCACACACCCCAGGTGTATAAGCCTACATTTTGGTGAAATATGATTCCCAAAGACATAGGTAAGTCAGAACTTCAAAGCCAGAAGGAACTTAGATTATCAATTGATTGACCTACTCTGCTTCCAACTGTTTTGTTTAGAGTTGGTTTATGCTCGGTTTAATTGTTTGTTATGAATATAGATTCGAGGCCAGGCATGGTAGCACATGTCTTTAATCCTAGAGGCAGGTGGGTCTCTGAGTTTGAGGCCAGCCTGGTCTACACGGTGAAGGACTAGGTCAGCCAGGGTTACATAGTGAGATCCTGTCTTTGAAATAGCAACAAATAGATTCTGAGTTGGACTCCTTGATATTCTTGTTCATAGCCTCGCCTTCCTTCCTGTGTTTAATTCTATAGTTTCCTGGTTAGGTTACCCACAGACTTTACTGTTTCTTAAAGAATTTTGTGTGCATGTGTGTGTATGTGTTCATGTGGGTATCTGCACATGGGCGTAGTTGTGCCTTCAAACGCCAGAGGCATTAGAGTCTCCCAGAAGCTGGTATTACAAGTGATGGTTAAATGTGCTCTGTGGTCTCTGGGGACTAAACTCGGGTCCTCTGGGGAACAGTATGTGTTCTTCACATTTCCAGCCCCAATCTTAATAGTATTTTAAATTCCAAATTTTGATAAGTGATTTATCAGTGTAAACCTTAGCAGTTATTTTGATTTGGTGTCATTCATGTTGCAATTTTTCACTAAGCCCATGCTGTATATAGGCTCTATGCTAGGTTTTAAAGGACAAGATAGGCCTGGCTTTCTGGTGGCACTTGTAAGCTATTAATTATATTGTAAGCTGTTAACTATAGTGAGCTTCACAGAGAAACAGGGCTGGGTAACAGACAAGTTCTGAGCATAGACTTAGCGTCCTCAAAGGGTGCACATTTCCATAGAACTCTGCTTAGGATATAGAGACCTGGGTCAGTTAGTTGTACAGATTCTTGAAGGCTGTGTAGTAAGAACTGGACTTTGACCTAACAACAGTATGCTATCAATAGGACTTTTCAGGACCCTTGAATTGAGAGGGTGGCTTTTACCTGCAGTCAAAATATTGAGGAGGCAACGTAGGAGGATTGCTGTGAGTTTGAGGCCAGCCTCAGCTGATATAGGGTCAAAAAACCGCAAAGGCTAGAGTGATGGCTCAGCAGTACCTGTGCTTGTTCCTTTTCCAGAGGACAAGTTTGGCTCCCAGCCCTTTCATCAGAAGGCTCACAACCTTCTATAACTCCTGTTCTGAGGTTTTGACACCTCTTCTGATCTTTTTGGGACACAGATACACACAAATAAAAATAAATCTGTACGGGGTTGGGGATTTAGCTCAGTGGTAGAGCGCTTGCCTAGGAAGCGCAAGGCCCTGGGTTCGGTCCCCAGCTCCGAAAAAAAGAACCAAAAATAAATAAATAAATAAATAAATCTGTAAACAAAACACCTCAAACCAACAACAAAAGAAACATATTTAAGGATTCATTGTAGAATTTTAAAGGGTTTTGGTCCAATGTAGAACAAAGTTTTGAGAAGGGAGATACTGATTTTAGAGTTACTACAGCTGCTCAGAGTTAGGGGAACATTGTTGCAATAGAACACCTGCCAACCACCGTTAAGGTGGCTAAAGGGGTCACTACCTAAAGACTGAGTCTGTACAGGGTTACTTTGTAGCGAGTCATTGCCCAGGCATGCATCCTCATGTGTTCCTTGTTGGCCTTACACAGGCTTGGCTATTCTCTTCACCTGTAGCGATGGTCATTTCTTATTTGGAAAGCAAATTTGGGGAACTTCAGACTGTATTACACCAGAGAGACAAAAGTGCTTAGGGATTATCTCATGTATTCATTCATTTATTTCCTAGATGTCTCAGCCAGATGTCCTCTTACTTGTTCAAGAATGTTTAAAGAACAGTGGTAAGGCCAAATTCTTCCACATTTTGCTTCTGATTTTGTCTTCTGTCTATAAATTTTAATATATCTTACTACCAAACTGAAAGTAGAAAATTCACTCCTAAAAATTACTTACGGGTAAAATCCAAAGCAAAAATAAAAGTAAATGTCCTTGAATTATTAACTATAGTCCAGCTAACTCTCCCAGGACCACCAGTTGGACAGCTGTTTGACAATAATCAGGATTAATGAGCCCTGGATTATGAGCAAAAAATGCAAAATATGTGATATTTACTCTTAGGAATAAATTCATAGTAATCTGCTTTATTGATGGTTTAGATCAATGTTACAAGGTAAATAGGAGGGGCCTGCCCTGACTAATGAACTCAAAGACAGTTGCTCCCAAGTGGGCTCATCGGTTGTCTTCTCCAATACAGAATTCCCCTTGGGGCTTATTGCTTTTCCTCAGTAGCTAGGCCTCATCAAATTGCTCTTTTCCTTGGGTTAGGCATTCTTATCTTCTCTTTTGGTATGAGAAGCACTTAACCATTCGTCTTGTTTCAATAGATACATAGTTTGACACTATGAGTCAGTTGCTTTCACATCGATCTAGCTTTAGTCTCCGGTGCACATTTCTAATTAGCTTGTCCACATAAATGCACTGCAGTCAGTTCTGATCAGACACTAACTAGCTTTGAAAGATTAGGACGTTGTCTGTGATGATTTAGGTCTTGGACACAGTGTTCTCTCCTTCTAAGTCACCTGAGGGCTGTGTGTTAGCAGCATCTCAGACCACAGCTTGCTTAGGCTCTCCTGGGTCTGCTCTACGGAGAGCTTTTAATTCACTTGTCTGACTGTTTTTCCTCTTTCCTCAGACTGCTTCATTGATGTTGATGCTGATTTCCATGCCCGGGTTCCTGTGGTGGTATGCAGACATAAGCAAAGGTTTCTGTGTCTTTAAGCTACTATATTATGGGATTTATTTTATTTTGGGTTTTTGAGATAAGGTCTAAGCATGTATAACCCAGAATGGCCTTGCATTTTCCATGGAACCCAGACTGGCCATCATCTTGTGGCAGTGTGCCTGCTGCTGTGATGGGGTCACAGGGATGCACCACCAGCTTCTCAGATTGCCAGAACTCAAGGACTTTGTTACATCTCAAGGTCTAACTTACAGAATTGTAGGCTCCTTGTCTGATTGCCACTTGACTTCTCCCTGGCCATTTCCTACACGTTCATTGTAAGAAAAGGAAAATAAAGTGTTAGAGGTGTCCTCACACATTTCACCTAGGTGGGAATCAGCCTGCTGGAACAGTGGCTTCCTGTAAGCACCTTCTTTGCCGTTGTTCTCTGTAGCATCTTTGGCACCTGAGAGAGTGCTCAGGGTGGCCCCACCGAGCGGGCAGGCGCTTTGTAGGTTCTGCTGACTCTTCCTTAAGCAAACCCCTTTGACTTGGGAGAAAACTTTAAGTATACCCTTAGGATGACCAGAGTGGGCCTTTGATCATTTCTATTCCTGTGGTGTTCTTCCTAAAATATTTTTACTACTTGGAAACATACAGTCCTGGTTCTGACATACAAATCCACTTAAAATGATTGCCTTTATTTCTTCTTTGACTCCAGTTCAGAGCTGGAGAAGAGCCCTGGCTGCTCTTGCAGAGGAGCTGGCTTTGACTCCCACTGAAAGAAGTGAACACTGATCACTACCTAACGTGGTTTTTCTCTTTCCATCCCATCCTCCCCTCCCCAACAGCGGCCTTCTTTGTAAAGTAAGTGCAGGAAACGAAAACGCCTGGCTGACCACAAAGCATCTAACGGCTCTTGGAAAACTGGAGCCAAGGCTGCTTCCTCTGGTGATTGCGTTTAGATACTGGGCAAAGGTAAGGTTGGGTGGTGGTGGTAGTGGGTCTCCTCCTCCTCCTCTTCCTCTTCCTCTCCTCCTTCCTCTTCCCCTTCTTCCTCTCCTCCCCCTCCTCCTTCCCTTCTTCCTCCTCCTCCCTCTCCTCCTCCTTTGTTTTTGTTTGCTTGCTTGTATTTTTGTTGGATTTGTTTCGTCTGGTTTGGTTGGGTTTGCTCTGGCAGCACTGGCTGGTCTGGAACTCATTCTGTAGACTAGGCTTCAGCTATCTGCGTCTTTGCCCTAGGTGCCGAGGTTACAGATGTGCGCCACCACGCCTTGCACCAGATGTGTATTTATAGGCATCAAGAGAGTGGATGTCAGAATATTGGACTAGAAACTTTAATATACACAGAAGGGAAGGTCAAAGTTTCTATTTCAGAGTGACATTATTCCTCAGAGGATAAAGTGACTTATAATGCTTATTAAAAATCAAGTTTGGGTTGAATCTTGTGGAACATACCTCAGAAGTTTATTTCAGTGTCTTTGTGGAGGGTTTCCTGGGGCGTGGTCATACCTGAGATGTCTCCTTGTGTCATTCTCAGTAACATGGGCAGAGACTTCGGAGAGACAGCAGTTACTGTCTTTGCCTCACAGTCCCATGGTGCTCTAGACGAGTTGTTTGTTAGTGTCGGAGGAAGCAGTCCCAGTGAGATGAGATGACAGCTGGCTAGGCGTTAGCACACATCCCCAGCACTGAGGAGGCTGAGGCAAGACACTCTCAAGTGCTAGGACAGCCTGAACTAGTGCACACCAATGCCCTGTCTCAGGAACATAACCTCAACAATAAAACATCCAGTTCAACACAGGGATTCAGAGCTAAAGCTCGGACTGATTCAGGTACAGCTCTGCTAGAAGGTTCCAGTGCTTGAGTCTGAGATGAACAGGATTCCCTGGTTTTAACTTGGTGAATCTCGAAAACCCGACAAAAGCTGAGGGTGTGGCTCAGGGGCAGAGAGTTTGCTACTACATTGAGGCTATGGTTTCAGTACCCAGCAACCCTGAAACTAATACCATTAATGTGCTTTTGGTGTTTTGTAGCTTTGTAGCATCGATCGCCCTGAAGAAGGAGGCCTGCCGCCATATGTGTTTGCTCTGATGGCTATTTTCTTCCTTCAGCAAAGAAAAGAACCTCTCTTGCCAGTTTATCTAGGATCATGGGTATGACATTTTCTAGTTGTGTCTGATAGTTACTTTATTAAATTCCTTATGCAAGTATCTACGTACCTAATTATTCTACCATACTTTCATTACTGAAATATTAGTGTTTGATTACAATATGTTACCCTGTACATGGATAATACTATTTTTAAAGATTTTATTTATTTATTTTATGTATGTGAGTACACCGTCACTCTCTTCAGACACACCAGAAGAGGGCATCAGATTCCATCACAGATGGTTGGGAGCCACCGTGTGGTTGCTGGGAATTGAACTTAGGATTTCTTTTTGAAACAACTCTGAGTTGGATGTGAATTTTTCATTGCCCTTGGTTTTCTGACTTGATACTTGATTTTTTTTTTTATACTGTTTTTTAAGATTTTATTTATTGTATATGAGTACACTGTAGCTGCCTTCAGATACACCAGAAGAGGGCATCAGATCTCATTACAGATGGTTGTGAGTCACCATGTGGTTGCTGGGATTTGAACTCAGGACCTCAGGAGGAGCAGTCGGTTGCTCTTAACCACTGAGCCACCTCTCCAGCCCCCTTGATACTTGATTTTATTTAGCATCTCCATGTCTTATTTTTATCATTGTTGATTTGTTTTGGAGACTGAGTTACACTGTTGGCCATGCTACCTCAAACACCTGGGTTCAACATATCCTCTTGTCTGAGGCTGCAGAGTTTCTGGGGCCATAGCAGTCTGCATCTCTGGCTTCCCCTGTAGCCTGTAAAACCAAAGGGAACAGAATCTGATCATCGCCTGCCTTGTGAGATATAGAGCTTCACAGTCACTCCTTCAGTGATGTTCTGGGTTACCTTTATGGCTGCCATCTTTAGCAACAAAACACTTTTGTCTAACTTGGGGTTACAGGCCTCTTATATCAGCTAGACAGGAGGCTGAGGCAGGAGGACTACAAGGGCAAAACTAATCTGGGCTAGAATGAGTTCAGCACCATTTACCTTAGGAACCTAGTGAGATCTTGCCTTGAAAAATAGTTTGAAGATGCAAAGGTGAGGCAAAGGCTAGGGCTGAGTGTTGAGCACACACCTGCATACTGAGCCCATGTTTGCACACCTGCCTGATGGGCCCGTGTTCACACACTGACAGTGGGAATGCGTTATAAAGACCTTCTCCATGCCAATATGATGGAACACACCTGTAATCTTAACACTCTGGAGGTCGAGGCAAGAGAATGGCAGATTTAAGGATAGCCTGGGTTATAGCAAAACCCCCTTCCTAAAAACAAAAACAAAAAAGAAAAAAAGTGCTTTAAGCAGTTACTTCATGAAGAAGGTGTTACAGTCTGCTGCTTGCTGACCAAATTAATTACCTGATGAAGCAAACAAAACTGTATTTGTTTTGTCAAAGCACAAAGGATCCAAAATGTTCACAATATAAAACAATGTTTATAGTGTTTAGAGTGCAATTTTTAGAAATTGTTCAATATACAAAAAAGTCAGGGTGCCTGAGCCGAGAGCTGCTTCCTGGGTGTCAGTGGGCCTGCTGCTGCAGTGGCTCTCCTGAGAGATGAACATTGCTGGTTTCACTCTGTTGTCTTGGCTCTGTCACATTGGCCTTTAGTAACCCTGTGTGTGCATCACTGCGGTAGAACATTTATCATTCGAGACTGCTCTCCTCAGAGGAGCCACAGTAGAGAAAGACAGGTGTAGGGGTCATGCTGTAGAGATACTCGGGTTGGTAAAGTAAACATGAGGACCCAAGTCAGCCTAAAACACAGCACAGGCATCCGGATATGTATTAGTAATTCCAGTGCTCTGGCCAGTCAACCTCGCCAAATTTAGTGGGTGTCAGACCAAATGACATCTCCAAAACCAGGATAGACCCCTCCTGAGGAACACCACCCAAGGTGGTCCTCTGGCTTCCCACATGTACGAATGGAGGTGCCCTCCCACACCGTCCCAAGCACACACAGGAGAGAGATGCCTAAGGTCCCAGGGTCCCCTTTCAGGGTGTGCGCTCAGTGACCTCACGTCTTTTCATGAGCCTACACTTTCCTCCTCCCAAGAAGCACCATAGACTGCCAACAAAGCCTTCAGCACGTGGGCCTTCGGGGAACATTTAACATCCAACCCGAACAGTGACCCCAGAGTGGCCCCGGGGTGAGAGCTGTCAGACCTGCGCTCAGCTGTGATAGCTTTGCTCTGGAGACAGGAAGAATGGACTAAGAGTAAGTGAGAGTGAGCTGACCTGCATCAGTGATGAGAGTGAACTGACCTACATCAGTGATTACTGTAAATGTGAGCAGGTTGTTAGATACTCCTGTTAGAGAGGCCACACAGACGTGGTCTCTGTCAGACGGCAAAGCATTGGCTGCTCTTCCAGAGGACCCAGGTTGGATTCCTTGTGTCCACATGGTAGAGATCTGACATCCTCTTCTGGCCTCTGGGTACCAGGCTGTAGTACATAGACCTATTGCAGGCAAGATTCCCATGCACATCAAACAAACAAACAAATGATTTTTAGAGGATTGAGATAGAAAGTAGCCTGGGCTAGGAAGAGCCCAAGAAGAGAGGGTAGAGAGCATCTTTAACTAAATGCTGGGACGTAGAAGCTGTCAGAGGGTATGAGCTACAACTAAAGTCACACAGCATTTAGGTTTAACTCACTTCAGTGTAAAAACAAGTTCAAAAAGTTTGAAGTTCAAAGTGCAGAATACGTAGGAGACCTAGGCAAGTGGAGGGGTTAATAGCAGCCGTAGGAGGCAGACAGGATGGGTGACGTCAGAGCACCTGCAGGCCGGAAGCGAGCTCACAGTGCCAGAAGACTTGGTTCATCAAGAATGCCAGTTCCATATTGTGAATAAGTAAGCCAATGGATTGAGTAGGTAAAGAAATGCAGGTTATTATTGGAAATGAGAGAACAGGCATCTCTTAAAGCCAGGCATAGTGGTGTACACTTGCAACCCCAGCACTGAGAAGGCAGAGGCAGGAAGATGGATTCAGGCCAGTCTTGGCTACAAGACTTGCAAATTTGAAGCCAGCTGGACTACAGGAGATTGTCTTTTTAAAAAAAAGAAGGAGGAGAAACAGGAAAAGAAGGAGGAAGAGGAGGAGGAGGCAGCGGTGGCGGAAAAAGAAAAAGAAAAAGAATATGACTGGCAGGGTAAAGCAAGCCTACGATCCCAGCACTCGGGAGGCACGGCTGGCAGATAACTCCTCCTCATAGAGAGGGCCCTGGCATCACAGAAAGAATTCTTGAGTTGAATTTGTTAGGTGGCTCAGGTTGCTGTCAGCCTTCACCATTCATATCAGCACACACAATACAGCTAGGGACTTGGAGGGATGGTAGCTGGATTCGGGCAAGTGGTCCTGACCTCCTCCCTCTCCCGGAAGGAATGTCAACACTACTCTGCTTATTTGCTGCCTGGTCCTTGCCTTAGACAGCAGCCTGTTTCATGAGGCCCACTGGTCACGAAATAGCTTCACTACAAAAGAAAGAAGAGCTAGATAAGATGTACATTTTTTTAAATTATATTTTGTTTTTAATTGTGTGTATGGATATGTTTCTATACACATGAGTGTGGGTGTTCACAGATGGACCTCAAATTCACAGAGATCTCCTGCTTCTGTCTCCTGAGTGTTGGGAGCACCAAGCCCAGCCACCGGCCTTATTTTTACTAAAGAAGTTGAATTTGAAATAATAAGGCTTCAAGACTAAGGGCAGACAGGAACTTCTTTAGCCTAACAGTAGACATTTGTGGAGAACATTTACAGCTAACTTCTCACACTTCCTTTTCCTGACATGAAAACGCCCGTGTTTACAGGTTCCTGAAGAACAGTTATTTGTAACTGGCATGCAAGCTGCCACCATCTTCACTGCTGGCAGCTGCCGCAGCACCCGCTCAGGTCTCTTTGTCATAGACAACTTCCCAGCCACTGCCAATACCAGCATAGCCTCGTATGAATGTCCTTTAAACTTTCCTTTAGACTCTCTATTACACCTTTAAAAATTAACATGCTGACAGAAATTTTTGTAGGCCACTTTCAATGAAATTAATGACCCCAAAGAATGGCTGTCATGCCTGATCCCCTCCCCAAGCAGCCAATCTGTTTTCTGCTGTGATACCATGACTTCTGTATTAGCTGCTTTTCTATTGCTTTGATAAGATGTTATATCCTAGTTTGGGCTTCTATTTCTATAAAATCCCATGACCAAAAGTAAGCTGAAGAGGAAAGTTTTTATTTTACCTTATAGCTTATAAGGCCATCACTATGGGGACTCAGGCCGGAAGTTAGGGCGGGATCCTGGAGGCAGGAACCAGAGCATGGGCTGTGGAGGGGTGCTTCTCACTGGCTTCTCTCTGTGGCTTTCTCAGCCTGCTTTCTTAGAGCACCAGGACTACCTCCCTGAGGATAGCACTGCCTGCAGTGAGCTGCAGTGACCTGATCCCTCGTCAGTAAAGAAAGTGCTCTGCAGGCCAGCATGTGGGTAGGGAACATTCCCTCACTGAGGTCTCCTCTTCCCAAAGCGATTGCAGCTTGTGTCAAGTTGACATAAAACTGGCCAGGACACACCATGACAAAGGCACTTTGTGGAAGGAAGTTTTGTTTGGGACTCAGAGTTAATCCCCATCATGGCAGTAGAAAACTAAAACTGTAATCTATATCAAGTCTAAAAATTAATAAATTAAACTTCTTAAGTTCTAAAACTTTTTGCTGTTTGAAAACCATTGTTAGAGACTGAGAACTGGTCAGTGTGGTAGAGCCCTTTCCTGGTCCCACAAGAAGAAAAGTCACGAAGACCAGAAATACAGCACTGACTTCAAGAACACTGAATGCATGCATCTAACAGAGACAGTGTCACACCCTGCCTCATAGTGCAGGGAACACTGCCCTCTGGAGCCATTCTGGGTGCTGGGCTAGAAGACGAGAACAGCTTATGGCCTGTGATGTGCTGCACTGAAGAACAGGGCTTAGGAAGGCGGGCGAGGACTGAGGAGAGCTGTGAGTTCCTACACTTCAGTAGGAATGCTGTTGACTAAGCCCTTGACTCATGACCACTGCCCAGAGATGTATGTTCAGAAACCCATCCCACAACTTAGTATGTTCATTAATTTGTTGGATTCTGTGTGATGGATATGCTGTCACCTTGACAGAATCTAGAGTTGCCTGGGAGATCGGCCTCTAGGCATGTTCATGGACTTGTTTTCTTTAGGCCAAGGCAGGACAGAAGAGAAAGCTACCTTTGCTTCCCCGCCATAGCGGTTTGCTTTGGTTTTGTATGTTTGTTTTCAGCTTTGTGAAGAGAGTACGCTATAACTAAGCTCGACCCCAGGACACTGAAAACTTACTTTGTAGAGTCATCATGCCTCTTGCAAATCAGAACCCTACCTTTTACTCTGAAAACAGACTTCAATTATCAAATCTTAAAGGTAGTTGGCGAGCTGTCTGTATTCTTATTATCATAATTTTATTCATTATTGTGTCTGCCATGTGCACATGTTACCGCACACATGTGGAAGTCAGAGAACAGCTCCTTCGTTGTACTTTGGGATTGGACTGAGGTCATCAGGCCCCCACACAGGTCTAGCTTTTGCCCGATGTCTGCCGTCCCCTCTTACCTCAGTGAGATACAGATGGCGTGTGTTGTTCCTGTCCCCACCAACATTGCTTCTCTTTCTGGTTCTTTGAGACTGAGCTTCTTTGTAGCCCCGGCTGTCCTGGAACTCACTCTGTAGACCAGGCTGGCCTTGAATTCAAAGAAATCTGCCTGCCTCTGCCTCCCAAGTAATGGGATTAAAGGCCTATGCCACCACCGCCAGGCTCCTGCCAACTCTGGTTGTCACACAATTGTTTGTGCTTCACAGTAAGATATGTCTAATTATTTTTTTCTAGATTGAAGAATTCTCATTAAATAAACTAGGGAATTTCAGCCTTAAAGACGTGGAGAAAGATTCTGTGGTCTGGGAGTACACTGACAACAGCACAGGGGACACCAGCTCGGCAAAAGAGGAAGCACTCAGAGAGACGGCAGCAAAGAAGGGGCAGGTCTGTGCGTTCCTCTGGTCAGACGGTGACGGTCCCTTTGGGCGCCAGCTGTGGGTTTATGCATTGGTCTGTCTTCCTGTCGTTCTCTTCCTGCCCTTCTGTTGCACTGGTCTGGGTTTGGAGAGAGGGAGAGTCTCCCTTCCTCAGTTTCCCAGGTTGACCCTGGGCTTATTATGTGGCCCACAATGGTCTGGAGCTCATGGTAGTTGTCCAGCCTCAGTCTGGAATCCTGGGGTTGTAGGCACCAACTGTTTCTGAGATGTAGTGTAATCTAATTGTACAAAGGCATCATTACATACCTTGAGATTGTGCTAGGCTTTGACCTTGTTTATTCCTCTGTTCCCCTTCCTTGATCCACATGTCCCCTATCCTTATCTCTTTCCTTAATGGACCCTTTTTAACTGCCATGCCTTATTCTGTCCTTCCATTCTGCATATAAGACAAAATATGGGATGTTCGTGCTTGTGAGACTTATTTTAATGTGGTAATCTCTACTTCTGTACATTTTTATGCAAGCACCATAATTTCTTTTCTATGGGCAAATAGAATTTCGTTTTATATGGAAACCATGTATTCTTCATCCACGTACCTAGACTGACCCCATAGCGTGACTGATGTGAGTACTAGAGTGGTCAGCAGAGCATCCAGGCTTCTCTGGAGTGAGCTGACTGAGTGTGGGGCTGGCTCATACATGTTTGCCCCAGTGTATCTCTTTTTTTTTTGGAGCTGGGGACCGAACCCAGGGCCTTGCGCTCGCTAGGCAAGCGCTCTACCGCTGAGCTAAATCCCCAACCCCATCCCAGTGTATCTCTTAAGGAGCTCACAGACTGACGTTCTAGCTCATGACTTCCATTTCCTTCTCTATTTAACCTCTTGAATAAACAGGTAATGAAAAAGGTTGAAAACTTGGCATCACCATTTACTTGCCTGGTATCTGCTATACGTAGAGGCCTCTAAAAGACACTGAGCAGAGTCCTTACATGGACAGTGGCTGTCACAGATTCTCCTGAGACTGGGATTCGTGGTTCTAAGCCCACTGCACACTAACAAGTCGTGTCCCTTCCTTAGTTCTTGGCTTATGCATGCCTCAGATGAGACAGTGGTGAACTGTGGACTCCAGTCTCCTGGAACTGGGGAAGACAGGGAGATGCCCTGACCCTGATGACCCTTGATAGCACCATTCTGTTTTCTGTGTGGGTTTTGGTTGAGGGCAGGAGCCCAGGCTCTTGAGACAGTGAGGGAATTTGTGTCCCAGCTCAGACTGATATTGTAGCTCTGTGTCCTTGGGCAGGTCCCTTACCCTGCCTAGGCCCAGCTTCCTCCTCACAGATAATCTTGGTGCCCTCTCGAAGCATCGTTCATTCCGAGAGCGTCTTAACTCCGTGCCAGGCGCATGGTGAGTGCTCTGTCAAAACGAGCTGCTGTTGTTACTTTACCCAGAAAAGAAAGTTCTCTACTTTGAGAAGAATGGATAAAGCAGTGGTATTTGAAGGTTCTGGAGTTCCTTGCTATGATGCTTTGAAGACATCTCAATGAGAGACTTAAAAGTCCCTCAGTAGACTACAAATGGCTGTGGATAAAGAGGTGAAACTCAACAAGATTCTCAGGCTTTCCACATCCTCAGCTACGGTGTGTGGGACCTAGAACATGTCCGTCCATTCCACTAAGGAGTCTCAGCACGGCCTGTAGTCCCAGCAGGCAGCTCTCGTGACTGTCAGAGTCCACAGGCCTGAGATACATGTACTGATGAATGAAGTCTTTTGAAGTGTGGTGTTAGGCGTGTGATTGTAGATAAATGTGTAAACTTTGGATGGAAAAATGTTTTCTTCATTGTGAGTAGAGAATAAGATGAAGGGAAGTCACTGCTCTGTGTCCACTGAATCCTCTACTTCTGAAGTGTCACTTGGGAGGCCAAGCAGCCTCTGACGCACTTGGCGTGGGTGGTGCTTGGTTAAGCTTTGCTGCCTCTTCCTCCTGAGCCCCAGCACCTACGAGTACAGGAGTTCCCGACTCTCACTTCCGGCTCACAGGTGTCACACTGCGCTTCAGTGATGTTTGCATTTCTTCAAAAGGTAGCACCTGAGAAAGGGCCAAGAGTGACCACATCTGCTAGCTGCTTTCCCTTGCTCTGATTTAATCCTCATCACTGTCCTGTGTTATAGGTGTATCAGCCCTACTCTGCAGATAATGATAGCGACAGTTTTTGAACAGTCTGCCAGGCACTGTGCTAAGCACTTTACAGACACTATCTCACTCAGTCCTCCCAACAGCCCAATGAGGTGGGTACTGTTATCCCCATTTTCCAGGTGAGGAATCCAAGTCTTAGACATATTGTAGACCGTGACCAAGCTCACCCCAGCTAGTACCTGGCAGAGTGTGGGTCTTAAACTGAGCTTGTCACACAGGGGTTCTCTTGGCCATCAGCCTCCTGTGCTCCTGATGTAGAGTGGAGAACCTAGGTTGCAGAGAATAGCAGCCCTGTGAGCTGGCCGAGTCACACTGGGACCTTCCCCTTTCCCACTGTCCTGTGTGCTTTCATTATGTCACGCATGTTATTGGAACTTGTCAAAAGTCTATGATTGACAAACTAGTGTCAATTTCTGATATCAAGTATTTGACTTTAGAATTCAGTGCCTCTTGGCAGATGTAGTGTGTTGGGGCAGTGACAGTGAGTTTCTTTCTCCTCCCTGCCTCAGCAGTACTGGTCTCTGGAGAGCCGCACCTATGAGGGGCCTCCAGCAGTAGCAATGCATTGGGCTTTTCCGAGCACAGCAGCAGCCTTTGCAGGGGCCTCTCCATCTGCTGAGACGTCACAGTTCCCTGTGCTGTCTGGCTACAGGACAGCAGTCCTGCCCTCTCCTGTGGTGAGATTCCTGGGATAATGGCCGAGTGTTAACATGCTCGAATCCCAGGGTGCAGTGCAGTGCTGTTCACCCCTGACCAAACAGTACCTACAATTAGATTATCTAGATGGATTGTCAAGCTCATGGTTTTCCAAGTCTTCCTGCTTTTTATGTAGGTTTAACTGATGTCTAACTTCTCAGGCTGGGCTAGTGTATGAGTTAACCTCTTTGTTCCTTGTCATTCATAGGTGCCATTGACATTTAATATAAAACATCAGCCTTCAGTGCCAGTCGGGCAACTCTGGGTGGAATTGCTGCGGTTCTATGCTTTAGAGTTTAATCTGGCTGACTTAGTGATCAGTATTCGTGTCAAAGAATTGATATCACGGGAATCAAAGGACTGGCCCAAAAAGCGCATCGCGATTGAAGGTAATAACGTTTGGTTACGTTCCCGTGGTGCTGGTCTAACAGCCCATTTCTATCATGTTCTCTTACAGTTCCTAGCAGAAGTAGGCCTGGCTGGAGGTAAAATAGACACTGGCCTCTTGCATGCGGTGCACTGGGGTGAGGGACAGCAGGCTTACTCACCCCAAGGTACAGGGTCTTAGTTATCAAGTGACTGGCTACAGGCACCTGAGTCCCTGCTTTGTAAGTTGCTTCAAAACGTAGATGCTCTCCCAGCTTCCCTGTGACCTGTGGGTTCATACTCCCTCTTCTATTGCCCTCACTCTTGTGTTTTGAGTTTCTGTCACCTCAGGAAGTCCCTGCTGAGCTTTAGTTTTGCAGAGATGAATGAAATACTTTTTCTTATGAACAATGCTGTTCTTAAGGTTGGTTGACTCCAGTAGAGGGAACAGAGCTATTTTCAAAGCAGAAAGCAGCAGTTTCCTCACAGAAAACACCTTGGAGTGAAAGTGACTGTCACTTTGCAGTCAGCTGTCAGGTACTGGTGGCCCTGTTGGTGTCATTGAATGGACAAGCTCCTCTCAGTTTTGCAAAGTCAGGAGGTTGGAACCTTCTAGAAATCTTAGCTCTCCTCCTTTAACTTAAGAACAACAGCAAAACTCCTACATGGAAATCTGTTTTGCTTGATTTTTTTTTCCAAGTTTTATGTTGCATAAGATTTTTTTTCTTTTTTGCATAAATTCTGTGTGCAGTCATGGGGAATCTCACATTTTTAAACCCTCCCCTGCAGTTTCTCTGGCTCAGCTCTTCTGGCCAATTGCCTAACCTGCTGGAGTTCTAGGGGAGGAGAAAAGATTGAGAGAAGTGGTGTCTCCTCCTGGTGCCTCCCTCTCGCCCCTGAAACTCAGGCCAGCCACTTCAGTGATGGGGCCTCCCAGGGCGGAAGAGCGGAGGTAAGCTTGACACGCTGCAGGGCTGGCTGAGTGAGCTGCAGAGCACTCGGCCACAAAGCCTGTCTGTCGGTCAGTCGGAAACTCCGAAGGTCCCCGAGGCTCCAGAGCCACACTGACAGCATCTTTCCTACCTCCAGTCACCGAGCAGCTAGGGAAGGGGCCTCAGTTCCCGTGAGACTCACAGGCATTGCTTTTAGCTCTTTCCTGCTGCCCTCACTCCCACCCGGGTGCTCTGGTAGTGTTTAGAGCATGTAAGATGCATGGTTCACTCACTGTTGCTGTTACCTGATTTATCTTTGGAAATCTAGTTTTAAGCATGATGAAACAGAAGTGTATGAAGTGGTGGCTTTCTTTTCTCTCTCTCTCTCTCTTTTTATTACAGACCCCTATTCTGTTAAAAGAAACGTGGCAAGGACCTTGAATAACCAACCTGTGTTTGAGTACATACTTCATTGTCTGAGGACGACATATAAATATTTCGCTCTTCCACACAAAGTTACAAAACCCAACCTCACAAAGCCTCCTAGCCCAATCATCTGTGCTTCAGACCCTTATAAAGAAGCGAAAAATTGTGGCCCAGAGCGCCAAGTGACAAATATTGATAAACTGGAAAATGCACCTGTGGCTCCAGATCCTGGCGTTCAAACCTCAGGTTCCTGCAGGGCACAGCCACTTACTCTTAAAAAAACCACCGAGGAGCTGGGAAGCCCATCAAAGGAGACGATCAGAGGTGTCCACATTCCAGTCCACCTGGAAAGCTCTGGCTGTGTCCAGGCAGAGGCCAGTTATGAGGGGTTTAAGGATGCCACAGTAGAGCAACAAGAAGCAGGAAGTGACAGCGAGAACAGCAGAAGGAAGACCAAGCACCTTTTGAGCACTGATGACCAAGGTTTAAGCAGCAGCAAGCACCCAGAACTTCAGAACTGTGGCAGCCTCTGTGGTCTCCAGGCAGACAACACTTTGGAGTTAGTAGGGCTTCGGAATCCTGGGGCTGAAAAGTGTAGCAGCTTTGCCTCTTTGGATGACAAGGCTGATGTCAATGACAGAAGCACAGAAGGAGAAGCTCTGAATTGCTTTTCCCCTTCAGTCCAGAGCTGCACATCAGCAACCATGCACTTTGATGAGGAGGAGGAGGAGGAGGAAGAGGAAGAGGAGGAAGAAGAGGAGGAGGAGGAGCCCAGGCTCAGAACTAATCTTACAGAAGATGAGGAGGGGGTTGCTAGTGAAAATCAGGTGGACAACAGGTATACTGGGTCAGGTGAGGACGCCCTCTCTGAAGACGATGATTTGGCTGAGCCTGCTAAGGGTGAAGACCTGGAAGAAAGTGGAGAACACATGGGTGGGGCTCTGCTCATAGACCTAAATAGAATAACTCTTAAAGAAGAAAGTTTTTTTGAGGAAAATTCACCTGGGGACCAGTCTGAGTTCTTCTATGAATTTAGGAAACTGACCTTCACCAAAGGCAAGGTAATAGTTGCTGATAGGCTGAGATCTGGGACTCTAGTAACTTCAGTAGATATCGTCTCTAGTTTTCTTTTTATCACCCATGAGCATAGACATTGCGCCATTGTATGGATATGGAAGTTTGAGGCCAACTGAGGAAGTCAATTCTCTCCTTTCACTGTGTGGGTCCCAGGAATTGAACCAAGGTCTCTAGGCGACACCGAGTGCCATCTACCAGCTGAGCTACTTGTCGGCCCTGTGAGGCTGTGTAGTACTAATGATTTCAGTTTCTGTGAATTAGACCAGTAGTTCCCCATTTGGTGTGGCTTGACACATTTCTGTTTTGTACGCTGTGACCCCTGCCCCTCCTGACACTAGTGGGCATGTGAATAGGCCACAGACAGTTCTGTTCGCTTTCCCATCATCATCGTAGCCTATCCCAGCTCAGGCCTTCAGAGTGGCTTTAAATTAGGGGATATGTGTAGATGATTTTTTATTTAGTGAAGATCCACATTCACTCTTGTTTTGGTTCACCATTCCCTGCAGTCTCCCACAGTAGTGTGCAGCTTGTGTAAGCGAGAGGGTCACCTAAAGAAGGACTGTCCTGAGGACTTCAAGAGGATCCAGCTGGAACCTTTGCCACCCCTGACACCCAAGTTCTCAAATATCTTAGATCAAGTGTGCATCCAGTGTTACAGTAAGTGTGTGTGTTTACCTGGTGTGCCATGGGGGTTGACACTCGAGTCATCAGAGTCGCTGTCAGCCTCAGTTAGTACTTTGAGAATTGTGGACAGGGTGCTGTGAGCATAGGCACCTACTACCCCTCCTCCAACTCCTCCTGCATTCACTCTCTCTTCTCACCCTGACCGATTAATTCCAGGCTGTGCTGCAAGTCAAACAAGTGCTCCTTTCCCCAGAAGCCACCAAGGATCAGCTCCTCAGTTAGGTGTGAGAATGCTAGAATGTTGACTGGCTTGGTCTCATAGGCAGCCTCAGCTGCTATGAGTGTGAGCACAGGGCTCCTGCTTCACCTGACGTCCCTTGACCTCCGCCTCTTAGGCTGTTTGTGCTCCCTAGTCTGTAATGGTCCCTGTTCCTTGAGGGAAAGACTGCTTTTGACAGCCCACATGCAAGCTCTTGTAGGAACAGCCATTTGGGGAAGCATTGGTACTGAGAGAAGTTTCAGTTTCTATTTCCAGAAGAAGCCTGCTGCTGCTTGGACTGGATGCACTCAGTGGACCCCCCTCCCCACTGATATCTTAAGAGGCTCCCTACACTGCAACAGGCTCCTCCCTCTCACTGAAGCTGCTGTGAGATGCTTTGCCTCCTGGGTGCTGGGATTACAGGCAGGCGCCAGCAGTCCTAGCCCTTCCTCCTGCTCTTCCTAACAGGCAGTCCCTCCCTCACTCTGTTATTGAGCTCCTGGGTCCAGGCACCACTCCTCTGCTTCAGTCTCCCTCCCAAACATCCCGGACCGTGGACATCAACACCATGGCTAGCTGCCATTGGCACTGTGGTTCCGTTAAGCTTTTTCACATGTAAAGGAAAAAATCTGGGCTTCCAACTAAACAGAACAACCCAACCCACAGACACCCCTGCTCCCGTTCTAGAGATTCTGACAGCCCAGGGTTAGAGCCGTGTTCATTCAGCTTCCCTACTCTCCTCTGCCACCCCTTGCTGGGACTCTATCCATGCCCTGCAGGATGGAGACAGGCGCTGTTCGATCTTACTGCTAGCACTGTCTGCTGAGAAAGATAAAAATCTGGTTTTTGAAGCTTATCAGTTTTCTTTTTCTCAAAACTATTTTTTTTTTTTTTTTTTTTTTAGCTTTTTCTAGAAATGCCAAGTTTTTTAAACCATCCCATACTCATTGTGTCTGTCTGTTTCTACACAGAGGATTTCTCTCCAACCATTGTAGAAGATCAGGCTCGCGAACATATCCGGCAAAATCTAGAAAGTTTCATAAAACAGGATTTTCCAGGTAAATACTCTTTTCTCTTTAGGAAAAGGTAATGAAAGAACATATGTATTCCAGGCACATTAACTCCACAGCACATCTAGCCATCAATAGAAAGATGACAGTGTGGGGTCACCCAGGACATAAGAGGTGAATTCACTGGGAACTGCAGTTCCGTCACACACATCTTCAGGGGCAAGAGAAATGGCTTAGCAGTTAAGAGTGCATACTGCTCTGCAGACACCTCTGCTCTCTGGTGATATGCAGTCATGTACTGAGACACACACAGCTAAAAACCTGTTAAATCTGTTAAAGTGCATAGAAAGCATTGCTCTTACAGGATGCAGTGTCATAGGATGGCAGATCTGCATCTTCCTTGAAACACCCTTGCATTTGGGTACAAAGTGAAACCCACTATTCTTTCACATCAGAGACAGCCGTGTATGCAAGTCAACTAGGGCAAGCATTGAGAATGAATGTGCAGGGAAAAAGACATTGAGGCTGGCAAGATGGTTCAAGAGGTAAAGGACCTTCCTGTCAGGCCTGGTGACCTGACTCCAGGACACACGTGATGGAAGGAAAACCAACGCCTGCATGCTTTTGTTATCCTCTGGCCACCTTCTGCACACATGCTGCCACAAGTAATAAGTAAGGGAATAATTGTTATAAAATATTTAAGACCATAATTACAAGATAGGGTAGTAGCAGTTGATATTTGGATTCATGAAAGGGCCATTTTTTAAATAGAAAACAGTTACATGTACTCAGGTAATGAGCTATTACTTGTCATCTGTCCCTAACAGGAACTAAATTGAGCTTGTTTGGCTCCTCCAAAAATGGATTTGGGTTCAAACAGAGTGACCTTGACGTCTGTATGACGATTAA
Source organism: Rattus rattus (assembly GCF_011064425.1). Classification (NCBI taxonomy): domain Eukaryota; kingdom Metazoa; phylum Chordata; class Mammalia; order Rodentia; family Muridae; genus Rattus; species Rattus rattus. The sequence goes on from NC_046167.1 coordinate 78,334,121, forward strand.
CGGACATGAGACTGCTGAGGTACGGTTGCCACGTGAACACACATGTGCTGTGAGCATGTGGTTAGCGCCGTCCTCACTGGCAGAACTGCGAGGCATCTGGAATGTGCCGGGCATTCCACATGCAGTGCACCAGGAAACACAGCCTCTGGCACCTGCGCTGACACTCTTGGAGGGGATGTGAAGAGTAGTACAGAGCTCTGGCTGGGCATGGGTGGTGCACACCTGTGGTCCCAGCTCCTAGGAGCCTTGTGAAGGAGGATGGCTAGAAGTTCAAGGCCAGCCTGGGCAGCATGGCAAGAGCCTGTCTCACCAAAAAATGCAACAAGCAGCACACACAACACACAACACACACACACACACACACACACACACACACACACACACACACAGAGACAGAGACAAGAGAGACTAGATAGCTTTAGAGGGGCTTTCCAGTGTAGTACAGATTGGACTGGATTCTGTGAAGCTAGGCCACCTCCACCAATGTCCATTGGCTTGACCACTAGACCAGTACAGCTATCCCCCAGTTACCGTGATGTTGCTTTGCTTGTACGTGGTGAGTATTGACTTTATAGTTCAGGACCTGGATTTGAGACAAACTTGGTCTTATCAGCACCACAACATGTGATAATTTCTGTTCCTTGCTGCTTTGAGAAGTTTTGTCTTGAGTGGCTTAATCTGGTGTGTTCTGGTGTGTCAGGGTAGAGCCTTATGCTCAGATGCAGCCCCGAGCCTCCTTGAGGGGATGGTAGTGGTGTGATTTGTTCCCCTCTCTGAAGACAGACTTGTCTGCAACTCTTGCTTGATCCCCGCCTCAGCCCGAGTCCCAAGCCTGTGTTGTGTGCCCTGCTTTTACAGTTTTATTAGTGTAGTGCCACGTCCCATGCTGGCTGTATTCTCTGAGGCTGCTTTCTTTCTGATAACAGAGTAAGTCTGAAAAGTGCTAGGGACAGGATCCAGTGCTTTGTGCATGCCAGGTGGAGGCCATCTTTCCAGCCACACCTGTCACTGGGGGACACTTTTCAGAAGTGATGATGGTGTAGAAGCTTTTGACCCAGTGACTGACTACACTGCCACTGCTCAGAAGCTCTCCTGGCTTTGTTCTGAATCCATATTCTGAGGGTGCTCTGACTCAGGAGAATAGCCAAAAACAGGGTCTACGTGGGATTTGGTGACTGATGTTGGGTGAGATTACATTTACCATAAGAATAACTCACTAAATCTCCTCAAAGTTGATTCTCACCAATGTGGTTTATAAACTACTTTTAACAGTATTTCTAAAGTAAAATTCTAAATATATTGTAGGGTCAGTACAACCATTAGGATTTATTCCAGTGGGGAGGACAAGTGTGCTTTTATATGCCAAGGCACAGTGGTATGTGCTTGTATCCCAGAGCTCTGGGAACACGAGCAAGACAGCTTTAAATCTGAGGCCAGCCTGGACTGCACACAGACACTTTGGTCTGAAAAATATTGAGTATAAATTCCGAATTGCTTCATGACTTTAATTTTAGCTAGTCCTACCAGGAAGTAAACAGTTCTCCACAGCAAGTCATCAGTTCTTAGGTCAACTGTGTATGGATAGACCCAGTGTATGGGGCACAGCAGAGGCTTGTCTTGCCCACCCGTACCTAAGGTGTGGTAATTACCTGCCAGTGAGGTAATTACATAGAGGGAACAAAGCAGATGTCTTCATGGTTCAAAGGCCTTCTGCAAGCTCCAATTTTGGCTTTTGTTGTCCATCCAACAGCAGTTAGGATAAGTTTAGAGGCTTGCATGTCTGTAGGGTGCTGTGTATGCATGGTAGCTGATGCTCAACTGAAAGGAAAACAAAACCATCTGAAGTTGGGCTGCTGAGAGGGCACAGTAGGTAAAGGTGCTTGCAGTGAAGCCCTGATGACTGGAGTTCAATGCCTGAATCCCACAGTAGAAGAAGAAACCATTCCTCAAAGTTGTTCTCTGACCTCCACGCATACTATGTTTCACACATGTAATGTCCTGACATGTGTGCCCGCACACACACGCACACACACACACACACACACACACACGCCCCTTAAAGAGAAAGATTTGAAATTAATCTCACTGTCTCTGAAGGTGACAGAAGTAGCCCAGTTTAGGAGCCTGCCTCCTGTTTGTTACTGTTTGGGTTTACGTCTGACCCAGAACCTCACACAAGCCAAGCACTCTAGCAGCGAGCTACAGAGCCCTTCCCCTTAGTCTCACTAGGTCACCCATGCTGGCTTTGAACTTCCTTTGCAGGGCAGGACAGCCCTTAAGTGGTGACTGTGTTGTCAGCCTCTGGAGTAGCTAAGATGACAGGTGTGTGCTGACAGTCCCAGGCTGTCTCCTGACTTCCCTTCCATTGTCTGTGCCTTTGCTGCAGGGGTTGGACTGCGTGAGAACTATTGAAGAACTGGCACGGGTCCTCAGAAAGCACTCAGGTACTTCCCTACCCTTTCTAAAATACTTTTTACTTTCTCTTTAGTGTTTTATATACGTAGAGTTTATTCATGCCAATGAGAAGTATGTTGAGTTATTTACAGAAATGTGCAGTATTGGTGTCATTAAAATGTTCTGTGGTCTAATATAGAAAGATTGCTAGTAATGCCTGTGTGTTGGTGCTAGCTAGGTGGTCTCAGTAGAAGGCAGGTGGGGAAGGATTTAAGTCATTTTCCCTTACATGCAAATACAAACGGGGCATTGCTGAAAGCCTGAGGCATGGTAAAGAGCATCTAGACCTGGTGGATCATGTCTGCAGCCCTCTGCTCAACAAACTGAACCAGAAAGAAGATGCCTGATGTGTCTTGATCTCTTCTTATCACAAATCCAGAAGGCTGTTGTAGGTGGTTTCTGAAGTATTTAGAGCTGTAAAAAGGGGTCAATCCTACAAATGATGTACAAACCTAAAATGCTCTTACAAAATAGTGTAAGTGAATGCTTGCTTGCTTGCTTGCTTGTCTCTCTGTAGCTGGGGATAGAATCTGAGACCTTGCCCATCAGAGCCAAGTACTCTACCACTGGACAACAACCCTAGATCTGTCTTAAGCATGTAGTGCGGGCTGGCCTCAGACTTCTCTGTAACTGAGGCTGATCTTTATCGCATTATAGATGTGCAGCCTCATGCCCAGCTCTCTGTTTGCCAGGTGGGTTGGCTACTTGACTGATTGGTTTTAGATGGGTTTGTTTGTTGGTACTTGTTTTTGAGATAGGGTCTCATGTGAGCCCAGGCTGACTTTGAACTCACAACTCTTGCTTTAGCCTCCTAAGTACCTAGGATTACAGGTGTAAGCCACAACACTTGACAGAATACTTTCTTTAAACATGAATTTCTTAATCTTTTATATTGAGATCAAAGTATTACAGTGAGCGGGCCCTGTTCTTGTGGACACACTTATGGGTACAGTTTACTTTGTATGTTGAGAAGGTATTATCCTCAAATGAGAATCCATCTCTAAAGATAAGTTTTTTGTTTTTTTGTTTTTGTTTTTGTTTTTTTTTTTTTGGAGCTGGGGACCGAACCCAGGGCCTTGTGCTTGCTAGGCAAGCGCTCTACCACTGAGCTAAATCCCCAACCCCTCTAAAGATAAGTTTTATGTGGATTCTCAGGTTATGCAAAGAAACTGAAGTTGCTAGATTAGATTAGACAGTGCTTAGGTTTAGTTCTGAGCTGGGCTTTGACATTAACTGTAACTCCTTCTTGCTTGCTCCAGCTCTCTTTCTGGGTCACTGGAGACAGACTGACCCTTTCCTAAGCACCCTCAATGTGTATTTGTGAGGACAGACCATGTTTACTGGTTGCTCTAGAACAGAAATAACTCTGTATAGTCATTTATATAGGGAGTTATATGGTAGAAAGGGGATATAGATTACACAAGAAATTAAATAGCTGCTAGAGAGCTCCACTCAAAGCCTAATGCCTTTAGAAGCAGTCTTTCCCGCTATGGTATTGAACACCTACCTTGTAAGTAGGACAGCAGAAAGGTTAAAAGGCCTGTGTTTCCTCTTATTGGAGTGGATAGACAGAAGCCATTATAAAATGGAGCCAGAGGGCTGTGAAAGGAATAGGTGTTCAAGGACAGGCGTGTGAGTGTCAAACGAGATGCGCCATAGATCCCTGAGGGAGGAGGAGTATGGCTTGTGTGCAGGTCTGGATCCAGACATCCCACTGTGCCGCACCGTGTGAACTTGGGCTTGCTTTACATTTCCCTTCATGCTGTCTCTGCCTGTCCTTCTCTAAATCCCATCCAGACTTCAGCACTGTCATCTGTGGGGTCAGCAGAGTAGGCAGACGACTGCTAGCCTGATCTGTGCACACAGTGAGCTTGGAGCTGCCTGGCTTCAGTCTGAGGCCCGAATCCACAGCTTGCATGTGCTTGAGTGACCCCTACCTACCTCAGGTCTGTTCCCCTCATACAAGGTGAAGTTGAGAGTCTGGTTGGGAAGGGTGCTCTGCAAGTCCCCATTACATGCAAGCCAGCAGGGACTGAAGCACTGTCTTTCCATTCAGATGTGTTCCTTCACCTCTGTTTTCTCAGGCCGCCATGACAGTTCAGCATGCCTCTGTCCCTGTGTGTTGGTCCTTGATTCTCCAGTTCTTATGCCCTCACTGGCTTCTTTCTCCTCAAGGATATTTCTTCTGTTTCCCTCCTGTTCCTCCCAAGTCCATTCTCCACCCTTCAGAGTGTCATGGAAGAGCAGGTCCTCGAGCAATTTTATTCCCTTCTCCTTGTCTGGTACATGGCCTCCACCTCCACCGTTCCAGCATGTTCCTTTTCAAAATGTAGCTCTGGCAGGCTCCTCACGGGAAGCCAGCTCCTTCCTTTTCCATCCATTGCTCCTAGCTCTGGTGACTACTGTGTCAGGTGTGGAGGTGAGGCTCCCTCCATGGGCTGGTAGCTCCTGTGTAGAAACAGACCCTTCATACACACTGGCAAGTTCTCACTAACCAGTTGGTTTGTAGAGGACAGTGGGTTCTTGGTTCTTGTAACTCAATACGGAAGTGTCTAACCGATACCTACTCTGCCAGGTGTCTTCCCAGTCACTTAGTAGCAATCGCTTGCTTAGTTGTAACGCATACAAGAGACACTGGAGTTGGGTCTCGTTTCTCATGGAGCTTTAGCGTGAGACTCCTCCCCACAGGTTGTGTTTCCTCCCATCTAACTCCCTCACAGGACTGAGGAACATCCTGCCCATCACAACAGCCAAGGTGCCCATCGTGAAGTTCTCCCATCTGAGAAGCGGGCTGGAGGTGGACATCAGTCTGTATAACACACTGGTAAGATTCCTAGGATTCGGCCAGCCTGTCTGTGTCTCTATCTTTCTAAGAGTCTCAATGAGTAGCCCAGCCCAGTCTAGCCTCTCACTTGCTGTGTTGTGAATCTCCTGTTTTGGTTCTTTGAATGCCTTTTTTATCCTTTTCTTTCTTTCTTGTTTGCTAGTTTCCTTCCATCCTTTCTCCCATCCAGTCTTTTTTGGGGGATGGGTGGATGAGAGTGGGGATTGAGGCAAGGTTTCATACTGCAATGTTAGCCATGAACTTGCTGTGCAGCCCAGTGACCTTGAGCTACGCCTCTTCCTGGCTCGGCCCCACAGCAAGTGCTACGATACAAGCACATGCTACGGTACAAGCACATGCTACGATACAAGCACATGCTACGATACAAGCACATGCTAGCCAGCACTTTCTTAGGGATAACGAGGAATGCGTGTCTCTTTAAATAAGTAAAGGAGCCACTGCAAGCCTTTGATCCCAGTTCTTGGGAGGCATGGCAGAGGCAGGTGGATGTCTGTGAGTTGGAGGCCTTCCTGATCTACAAAGTGAGTCCAGGACAACCAGGGATATTACACAGAGAAACCTTGTCTGGAAGAACAGACAGAACAAGAAAGTCACTAAGGGAGATGGGGCAGACATTTCATCTGTCTTATCCCTGCCTTTGTGGTTGCTCAGTTTCATCCCCAAATGACTAAGCTTCCGTCTGTTCTTGTCTTATTTACTCCTTGGGATTGTCTGAGTGGTTGGTGTTGCCTCATAGTGGTCTGAGACTGGGGCTGTGGAGAATTCAGTAGCTGTTCCCGTGGGCTCAGAGTGCAGTTCAATGGTAGGTATTTGCCTAGCATTCCATCCCAGTGCATAGCAAGTCAGTAAGTTGGTAAATAGATACGAAGCTCAGTGGTTTAGGTGTGAGTGGATGAATGCATGTGAAAGAAAGTGTGTGCGTGTGTGTGCATGTGCATGTGTGTGTGTGCATGTGCATGTGTGTGTGCAAGTGACGTGTGTGTGAGAGAAAGTGTGTGTGTGTGTGCACGTGATAATGTATGTGAGAAAGTGTGTGTGTGTTTGAGAGAAAGTGTGTGCATGTTTGAACAAGAGAATGTGCATGCATGTGTGTGTGTGTGAGAGAGAGAGAGAGAGAGAGAGAGAGAGAGGTGTGTGTGTGTGTGTGTGTGTGTGTGTGTGTGTGTGTGTGTGTGCTCATGCACTTGGGAAGATTCACTTCAGATAAAGTCAGAGCTTATCTGCTTGGCTTGAACCCACCTATATAATTTGGTGTGTGTACTGTGTCCCTTCTCTTGGCCTCACACTGGCTGCTTCAAGGCCCAATGGGACTGAGAGCATTTCACATCAATGACGCCACAGTGAAAGGGAGAGTCTTACATCTACCTAAAAAAACTTCTCATTTTGTTTTATTGTTTTATTTTATCTTATTCATCTGATTTCACTGTCTTGGTGTTTGAGACAGGACCTCTCAAGCTGACAATGACCTTAAACTTCTCATCCTTCTGCCTCTGTCTCCAAAGTGCTAGGATGACAGACCTATGCCACCACACCTAGTAACAAGTTTGTTTATTTCAGTGGCTTATTTTTCACTCTTCAGACCAAACATTCATTCATGAAATCAGAAGTCACATGCATGTGTCATAGCTCTTAGATTAACACTGTAGCTTATCTCAGAACGAACAAGGCAGGCTCTAGCCTGTACTTCAGGGCGAAGCTGTCCCGTCGCAGTGTCTCCTTGTCAGTGAGAGCCTCACGGTGCTTCCCCCCTGCAGGCTCTTCACAACACGCGGCTCCTGTTTGCATACTCAGCCATTGACCCCAGAGTGAAATACCTGTGCTACACCATGAAAGTGTTCACAAAGGTAGGTACACTGATGAGTGACTGTGGCTTCTCTGCAAATTGCTGTATGGATCAGGCTGGCCTCAAACTCACAGAGATCCTCTTGCGTCTGCCTCCCAAGTGCTGGTATTAAAAGCGTGCAGCACAATGCCTGACCTTAGTGTTAACGTTTCGTGACTCCTGCTGTGACTAACAGTCCACTTCTTTGTAGAGTTCAGTTTGGTTCAGGTTGGGTTGGTTGCTTTTGACATATTTTCATTTTTTAAGAAGATTTTAGGATTTTCAAGTTAGTTCCTCGATGAAGTGGTGGTGATGGGGTGACTGCAGGCAGAGTAGAAATGCTCTTCAGGGGGCTGGAGAGATGGCTCAGCGGTTAAGAGCACCGACTGCTCTTCCAGAGGTCCTGAGTTCAATTCCCAGCAACCACATGGTGGCTCACAACCATCTGTAATGAGATCTGATGCCCTCTTCTGGTGTGTCTGAAGACTGCTACAGTGTACTTATGTATAATAAATGAATTAATCTTTAAAAAAAAAAAAAAAAAGAAATGCTCTTCAGAGTGCTCTCTCCCTCTAGATGTGTGACATCGGTGACGCGTCCAGAGGCAGCTTGTCATCATACGCTTACACTCTTATGGTGCTGTACTTCCTCCAACAGCGGTCCCCACCTGTCATCCCTGTGCTTCAGGAGGTAGGTACCCTCCCTGTGCTTCAGGAGGTAGGTGCCCTGCCCTCCCTGTGCTTCAGGAGATAGGTGCCCTCCCTGTGCTTCAGGAGGTAGGTGCCCTCCCTGTGCTTCAGGAGGTAGGTGCCCTGCCCTCCCTGTGCTTCAGGAGGTGGGTGAGGTAGGTGCCCACAGCGGTTGTGTCTTCTGCAAACTGGGTTGGATCTGAGCTTCTGCTTCTGCTAACATTGCTACAGCTCTGTAGTAAAATCTTTAACTTTTCCTGGATATTTTGGTACCAACATTTTAATTTTTCATTTTATAATAATACTTTTAAAATTAATTTCAGATATACAAAGGTGAAAAGAAACCAGAAATACTTGTTGATGGCTGGAATATCTACTTTTTCGATCAAATAAATGAACTGGTGAGTATTTTAAGAATAAAGATTTGCCCAACCCTTGGCTAAACGTCGTCCTGTTTTGTGCTGCAGAGTTGTCTGTTATGACCAAGACTGGCATTCCCAGGTGTCTCCTTTCAGTGGTCCTGTCTTTAAGCTGGGTATGTTCCCAGGGTCTCATTGCTGTCGGCTGCTTCTTGGTAGTTAGTGACCGTTCCCTGGGAACGGATTGCTGCTGTTAGATTCTTCTCACAATGACTGCGTCTGTGTTTCCTGAGGTCAGTTCTATGGACCGCTCACAGAGCTCTTCAGTTCCTTCACAGATTCGCCTGTCGTCATGTCCTGAGATACAACATTGAAAATTCTGAGTTGTCCCTCCCTGCAAGTCATAGAGTAGAGATGAATAGACTCGTGTAAACGCTGTTTTAAAATGTGAAATAAAACTCACACAACCACGTTTTGTGTATATAAGCCAACTGATCAGTCCAGGTTTCCCCTGAGGTACACATACGTACTGCTATTAACACTCTGTGATGTGTGTTAACACCGTTGCTCCTTCTCCCTTTTATCTGTAGCCCACTTGTTGGCCAGAATATGGAAAAAATACAGAATCTGTTGGGCAGCTGTGGTTGGGACTTCTACGCTTCTACACTGAGGAGTTTGACTTTAAGGAACACGTAATCAGCATCAGAAGAAAAAGTCTGCTTACAACTTTTAAGAAACAGTGGACCTCAAAATACATCGTCATTGAAGGTACCAATAAAGTCAAATTAGAAGTGTGGTGTTGGCCGGGCATGTGTGAGGGGTAATGTGCAGAGTCTTTGAGTTGCACAGTCAGTGTAAACTGTGGGCCCCCCGCCCTGACTCTCCCCCACACATGCCTTGGGGACAGTCGTGTGTGGTACAGCAGCCCTGCTGTGGCCCACACCACTCTAGAGGTTCATTGTCCAGTGACTGGTGCCTGCAGGCGGGGCCTTTTGTGGGTTCAGTCTTACTGAGGAGAACAAGCTCTGGTGTTGGGCACACATGGGAGAAGTGGGAGCTTTAAAACCTAAAGTGAGTTGGTTTAATCCAGTTTACTCCTGTCGTGTAGTTTTTCTTTGTGGTCACGGGTAAGTGCATAAAGCACTCAGTACTAAATGTGTAAAATTTAATGTGAAGTCCACAGCTCCAGATTCAAATGCCTATTCCAAATGTTTGGAGATTCAGAGTAGTCTATGTGGCCTCAGCCTCTCCTGTTGCCTTGAAGCCACTGTTATGTCTTACATGTCAGTGTCCTCCCACTTGAGGGAATGGAAGTGATAGAGTTTAGGTCGGTCTGCATCAGCTGTGCCCCTCACAGGTGTTAATGTCTTATTGGGGGTGCGAGGTTTGTCCGTTGCCAAGCTGTGCATAACTCTCACTGATGAGCAAAGTAGGTGACATTTGTCCTTGTCGTGCGTGCCTAGATAAGGGGGTGGAAGCTGGCAGTTCCTATGGTTATCTTAAGTCTCTCTAATCGTCTTTACTCAGATCCCTTTGATTTGAACCACAATCTTGGTGCTGGATTATCAAGGAAAAGTAAGTCACTCTTGTTTGTTATCGTGGTACAATTTTTTGTTCTTAATGCATGTAATTGAATTCTTACTATTTTTCTTATAGTGACAAATTTTATAATGAAAGCTTTTATCAATGGTAGAAGAGTATTTGGAATTCCAGTCAAAGGATTTCCAAAGGACATCCTGGTGAGTTTTTGTTAGAAATGCCAGACAATAATTAAGATACACATTTTAAGCACTGAATAAGTCTGCAGTGTGGAATGGCTGAGTCAAGCTAGCTGGTATATCTGTCTCCTCCTGAGTCCCTTTGTGCCGTGGCACTCGGAAGGAGTGTTACTGACGGTAGCCACTGTGCTGCAGTGATCTCTGCAGACATGTTCCTTCTCTGTCACAACCTTGTCCCCTGAACAACAGCTGCCCTCCTCTTCCTGCAGTCAGGAAGGCTGTGACTCAGCTTCTGCATGTGGGCCAGTAGGGACTTAGAGCAAATCACTGTTGGGCTCCCATCAGGTACGGCTCTGGACACTCGCAGTGGAGTCTCTCATGCTTGTTCAAGAGCTCCTTCACCTGCACAGTGTGCTCGGATGAGTGCTTTCTCCTACGAGCATACACTGAAGCAGCCCGTGCTGCCTCTCCTTAAGCCATGCAGCAGCACCAGCAGTGCGCAGCTCTCTGCCTTTCTTTAACACAGAATTTGCACTGTACATTCTTAGTTCACTACAGTGTAGCCATTCTGTTTCATGACAGGCTCTATGTGGCCTCAGCCTCTCCTGTTGCCTTGAAGCCACTATTATGTCTTACATGTCAGTGTCCTCCCACTTGAGGGAATGGAAGTGATAGAGTTTAGGTCGGTCTGCATCAGCTGTGCAGACGGGTGGTGCACACATTACAATACCAACCTGTTCTCATCCTGTTTGCATGGTGTGCCGTGATCTTGTTCACCGTTCATCTTACACAGCTGTGTTCTTGTAGGCATACTTTTTTGATCCGGATGTCCTGACTGAGGGAGAACTGGCCCCAAATGACAGGTGCTGCCGGATCTGTGGGAAAATTGGCCACTTCATGAAGGACTGTCCCATGAGGAGAAAGTAAGCACGTGTTCCAAGGGGGTGGCAGTTTATTTTCTTGTACCAGGTTCTAAATGCGGGTCTGTTGGTACAGAGAAAATAAGCCTGTGAAATTATAGTAATCTGGCCCATATAGCTCCCAAATAAAGGATACAGAAACCTATTATTTTCATCAACAAGCTGTCAGCACTCTACTGGGCAGGTTCTCAACTGTTCTCACCTACGTCTAGACACAGGCCTGAGGTACTGGTCTCACCTACGTCCAGACACAGGCCTGAGGTACTGTTGTCACCTACATCCAAACACAGGCCTGAGGTACTGGTCTCACCTACGTCTAGACACAGGCCTGAGGTACTGTTGTCACCTACATCTAAACACAGGCCTGAGGTACTGGTCTCACCTACTGAGGTACTGGTCTCACCTACGTCCAGACACAGGCCTGAGGTACTGGTCTCACCTACGTCCAGACACAGGCCTGAGGTACTGTTCTCACCTACGTCTAGACACAGGCCTGAGGTACTGTTCTCACCTACTGAGGTACTGTTCTCACCTACATCCAAACATAGGCCTGAGGTACTGTTGTCACCTACATCTAGACACAGGCCTGAGGTACTGTTCTCACCTACTGAGGTACTGTTCTCACCTACATCCAAACACAGGCCTGAGGTACTGTTCTCACCTACGTCCAGACACAGGCCTGAGGTACTGTTCTCACCTATGTCCAGACACAGACCTGAGGTACTTGCCGACTGAGTATTGCTGTTTGCTCTGTTCCATGTGTGTCCTTAGTGATTTCCTCTTGACCACATGCTCATCGTCCATCCTGCCTCATGGCGACCCTCTGTGTCCCTACCTTTTTCCTTCCTCTAAAACCCCCCACTCCATCTCAAGTCTCACCTTCCTGTCTCCTGCCCTGTCAGTCACAGCTCCAGCCTTTTATTATCCAGTCAGAGACTGTGGAGAGCTTTCTTTACAGCACTTCGGTGAGTCCAGTGCCCATGTCCAGACTGCAGCCTGGTCTTGGGCACAGGACTCAGCATCTGACTATACAGTACACAAGACCAACTCCAGCAGAAAATGGGCAGGTTTTAGATACATTTAATATCTTTCTTTAGAAATGAAAAGATGATGAAATGTGGCTGTGGGTACAGACACTGCGGGCTAGTTTACTCTTTCTTCCTGCTGTGGGTTTGGCCTTTGCTCTTAAATTAGCTTAATCCTTAGTAATTATTTTCAGTAGTTCAGGTGCTCGGGCACCATGATTTCTCCTGATGATGTTAGTGAGAGGCAGGGGGATGGATACCTTTGGGTCATCATTCTCCTGGCTGACAGTGGTTTTGCTTTTAACTTAACAGTGGTATTCTCATTTCAAAATACGCTTAAGTGAAGTCAGTCACAATCTGGAATTTAAGAAATAGTAATCAGCAGGGCAGAAAGAAATTATCTTAATACCCAGGTATAGTACCCTTTATAAACTACTGTTTTCTGTGCTTGGGAGGCTGAGGCAAGAGAATCATGAGTTCAGGGCCAGCCTCAGCTACAAAGTGAATGTGAAGCCAACCTGGTTTATGTGTGGCATCATATCAAACAAACAAAACAGTGCAGCTGAGGAGACAGCTCACTAAGAGCAATGCTGCTCGTGCACAAGACCCTGGTTCCACTCCTAGCACCTACATTTGGTGGCTCACAACCACCTGTAACTCTGCTTCCAGGGCCTCTGTGGACACCACACACACACACACACACACACACACACACATACATATATATATATATACACACATGCACATATGTGTGTGTGTGTGTGCTATGTATATGCACATAAATGAAACTAAAATGAAACAAAGGAAAAAGTAACTGACACTCTTGAAGATAAGCCCCCTAAAACCATTGTTAAAATTTTTCTGTGCAACTCAAGTCTTACAGTTCAAATTTTCATTGCCTAGTAAAAGCTAATACATCAAAAATGTTGATCACTTGTGTGATTTGAGTTTCATCATGCAGACACCAAAGCAGACATTCGGACTGGAGTGATGGCTGAGTGGTTAAGAGCACTAGTTGCACGTCCACAGGACCCGGGTTCAATTCCCAGCAACAACATGGCAGCTCACAACTGTAACTCCAGTTCCAGAGGACCCAACACCCTCACACAGACGTACATGCAAGCAGAACACCAGTGCACATAAAATAAAGATAAATTTAAAAAAACGTTTGAAAGGCAGGCATTGCGCTCAAGAGTGTGCACTGGTGATGGGCGGGCTCTGTGCTCAGGATTACAGTTCCAGTACTTGCAGGGCAGGATGCTTGGAAACTCATGCATCTGGGTTCAAAGTACACAGACTGTTTTCCTGTTGTCCCTCTACAGTACAGTGTGACTGAGGGGCGTGTGTGGGTATGCTTATAGCACACCATTTTCTGTAAGGGCTTGGGCAACTGTGGGTTTGGGTTTCTGTTATCCACTCTCTGTGGATGCTGAAGGACAGCAGAGATCTTAATAGAGAAGCTAGGCTTTGTCACATCCTAGGTTTCCTTTTTATACTTTGTGGCCCTGGTTATCTCCACATCCGGACACATCTTGATACTTGAGTAAGTTTCTGTTGACATTTTTCCTATTAGTATTTTATCTTCAATAGAGTGAGGCGGCGGCGAGACCAGGAAGATACCCCAAACCAAAGGTACGCAGAGAGCAAAGAAAAAAGAAGCAAAGAGGACAAAGAAGTTCAGAACAAGTACACAGACAAGGAAGTGTCAGCAAAAGAAGACAAGGCTGCACCGTGCACAGCTGCCAAAGCCAAGCCAGTGAGGGCAGCTGCTGACCTGGGCCGGGAGAAACTTGTCAGGACACCAGCCGAAAAGTGGAAGAGACAGGATGACAGAGACTCAAGAGAAAAGCGCTGTTTCATCTGTGGAAGAGAGGGACACATTAAAAAGGAATGCCCACAATTCAAAGGCTCTCCAGGTACCAATGCCTCTCCAGAAATGGTGATGTTCATAGTCAAGGGATGTTAGAGCCTAGAGCGTCTTCCCAGTTTGTGTCAGTTTCTTTAAGGACTGTTTGTGTGGAAGTGCTCTACCTTTGTACCCGTTCATACCCAGGCACCTGTAATGCTCAACCTCTGCACAGCCGAATTGCTTATTCCTGGGTCTGGGTAGGCATAGGAAGTCTAGGATTGTTGATGAAATGAGAAGTCTTCTCCTCCCAGTCCGTATAGACATTTTCTCAGTATCCAGTAAGCAAGTCACACCTAGAGTTCGCTGTGTACATTTGTGGATCGAAGCGCTGCCTAGACCCCTTACCACCATGTCCAAATGAGTGTATTCTCACCCATGTGCTCTAAGCAGGAAGGAGACCAAAAGGATGTTGATGGTGGTCTTGTCTGCAAAGAACCGAACCGGGGAGGGTTTCCTCTTTAGCCCTTATCTAAATACCTATCAGTGACCATAGTAACAGCCCAGAGAGCAGGGTCAGCTGAACGAGTCTTCTCAATGCAGTGGTCCATGGCTGTAGTCAAAGCTACCGAAGCAGGGAGGCCACCATAGCCCAGGAGAATAAAACCAGCCTAGGCAGCACAGTACATGGCCTTGTCTTGAGCACAAAACTAGACCACCTCTAAATAGTGACCGTTTATGTTGCTGGATGTGAATTGGTCATTTGAGTTGATTAAATATCCATGATGAGCACCTTTTTAATGGAGCGTTAAGACACTATCTGCGTACCTTGTCTTCAGAACAAAGTATAAATGTATTGTACTGGTTTGCAGGATAAGCCCAGGTGAGACTGGCTAGTCGTGGGCCAGGAACACTAGAAAGCAGTTGTTACTGCTCTTCTGCTGAGGGTGCTAGTGAGGGCAGCTCTGTGGTTCCTTCCTCCAAGCACTGTTGCTGGGATGGGTTTATTAAATCCAGTCTGCCAGGCAAATTGTGCCGACATCTAAAACTGAAAGTTTGGCATGCCCTGTTGTCCCCTACAAACCCCAGGGGCTTTGAGGCAGAGACTCACTATCGTAGTCAAAGCCAGCCTAGAATTGCTGCAGAGCCCCTTGCTGGCCACAAACTCAGTATCCCCCTGCCTCCTGCATTCTGGGATCACATGCATGTGCTATCAAGCCCCGCTTCTCGTTTATTTCTTAAGGAGCTTTACAGAGAGAATTTACTCTATACTCAAGTGTTTGTGGATGACTTGGCTCTGGGTGCCCCAGCCTGAGTCAGCTGAACCCCAGCCTGAGTTAACCTTGTTCTTCTAAGGAGCTCAGAACTTAACCCCAACATTTGCCTTGATTTTCCTTTATAAAGAGACAAGATTTAAAGAAATTAAAATAACTTGACATGTTCCTCAGGGTCAGTTTGGAACTATTTCAGTAGAAGTATAGTTAAAGATGATCTCACTTAGCTCAAACAATTGCCTCCTTAAAACTAGTTGGACTAGACAGTATACATACTTTTTAACATAGTTTCACCCAAATTGTTCTTAAATACTAGATTTGTCTTTGCGAACAGCATGAAGCAGATCTTTGTGGTACCTTCCTCTTCCCCCAGCATAGTCGTCCTGTACCTCCCCTCAGGTGGATCCCTTTGCGTAGTAACCATCTTCAAGTTCCTTACCAACATGACTCAAAATTATGGCCTAAAGAGATCGCTCAGAGAGGCTGCAGAGGTGGCTCAGAGGTGCGAGCACTGGCTGCTCTTGCAGAGGTCCTACGTTCAAGTCCCAGCAACCACATGGTCTGGTGCCTTCTGACCTGTAGGCATACATGCAGGCAGAATATTGTATACATAATACAAAAGATAAATCTTTAAAAAAAAAAATGCTGCATAGCTTCTTAAAAAAGAATGTTTAAAGGAGAGAGAGAGCTGTTAGTAATGTGCTCGCACAAGGACCTGATTTCTATTCCCAGTCTACACACGAATAGCAAAGCATTGTAATAGATTCTTTTAATCCCAGTGCTGGGGAGGCAGAGGTAGGCCGATAATCCCTGAAGCTCGATAACCAGCTAGCTTAGCCTAATGACGGGAGCCCCAGTGAGAGTCCCTCCCCCATAAACAAGATGGCATGCTCTTGAGGAATGAACTCAGAGGTTAGCTCTTGCCAGACACGTGCATGTGCACATGCCAAGCTTCAGAATGGCAATTCTGACAGGACATCTGGCGGCTGACCTTAAGAAAAAGCCCTGGTCTAGAAGCCTGGCTACTTCCTATATAGTCTTCATAGTTAATGTCATAGTCAGCATCTGAGAGCAGAAGGGAGATGTGGGCTTGGAATACAGCAAGTGCTACTTGGTGCTAATTGAAGTAATCGGGTGTTTCTGTGCCCAGAGTCTGCCCTTCTTTATTCCTTCAGTGGATTGTGTGGAATTCCATCACATCGTCAGAAAATATTTCTTTAGACATTTTAGAACAAGACTGTTGCTTTAACTTAAAATAGGAACAGAAGTGTTCCTTTCTTTCTGTAGGTTTGTGTAAGTCTGATTATGTGTCTTCGTATTCTTCACCTACCCCTTTGAGACCAGTTGCTCAGGTAAAAGCCAGCCCAAACCTGAGAGGAGAGCTCTCCATCCTCTTCACTCCCCACAGCCTTCTGGAGTGCTTGCAGCTATGTGCTGGGCCCTCCTGGCTGGCCTCTGGTGCTTACTCCTTCTGTGTCCACATACTGTGTGGTAAGGCTTGTTGGGCCCTGGTAGTAGGGGCTTGGTAGATGGCTCCTGCATACATGTCTGTCTTTCCAACTAACATGCAAACTTGTGCCACGCGTGTGCCTAATCCCAGCCCTTCTTGGATACAGTTTGAGGCTGTTTCTGTTGGTTTTACCTTCAGTTTTTGTAAACCAGTCTATTTCATTTTTTAGGCAGTGCTTTTACATGAAGACAAAAAGAAACAAAAAACAACCATATTTTTGAGTCCCCAGTCAGGTATGTGGTTTAAAGGGTCAGATATGTGTTGTTTTCTTCTCTGAATATTTTACCACATGCCTTTGAGACGCTTCCTTTCCTATGTGTTCTGACAAGGATATCAGAACCTCTCGAGGGAACTTTAAAAAAGCAAACAAAAAGCCTCTTGCCTTGCTTCCACCTTATCTAACTGTTGAATAGGTAAGTGCGGCCTGTGTAGTTTTCAAATATTCTGGGTAACTTTGCCTCACTTGAGGGAGAACTCCTACCCTTAGCCATGGAAGCCTTTCTGGTACATTTGTAACTGCTATGGAATTCGTTGTCTTGCCCTCACTACCTTTGTGGATACTGTCTGCTGTGCTCCAGAATAAGGAAAGGAGATTATGACCTGGATCCACCACTCTATATCCAGACAACTATCTCATTTATTAATCTATTCAGTAAAATCTACTGAGACTGTCTGTAACTGCAGGGCGCCAGTCCCCGCCCTGAACACACCTCAGTGAGCAGCAGAGCTCCTGCTTTACCTTCTGTCAGCAGCAGACGGCAGAAAGGAGTAAGCAGCAATAAAGGAAGCCCAGTGGTGCAGGGGCTTTAAGCAGGAAAAGCACAAGATGCTGCTGCGTATGGCAGTATCCTGTCCAAAAGATGCCATCCCGAGTCAGCTGGGTCACAGGAGGTGCGGGTCAGCCTGCCACGTGGTAGACCTTAAACTGTTTAGCAGTTCCTGCTCTTCAGCCCCAGCCTGGCAGGGATGTGTCAGCATGTAGGAGCGGGGAGACGAAGCTGGAGTAAAGGAGTCTAGCCTCTGAAGGAGTGGTGCTATTTGAAGTCTGTAAATGACTAGGACAGGAAGACTGAAGCCACTAATGCATTTCCCAAGGCAGTAGAGTGGAGACAGTGGCTTACGTGGGGGTGGAGAATGCCAGGGAGAACAACCGTGCGGTACACATCTGTATTCTGAAGACAACACCAACAAACTCAATGCGTTGGTGTCGTGACATGAATATACACTGAGGCTCAGATGACACAGCGGTCTGTGTAAGACCAGAAAAATAAAGGACGTTTTTGAGGGAGAAAGAGGAGTCAGTTTATAGTGGTGAGAGCTTAAGGTAGCTGGAATTCTGGAATAGAGAAGTCAAGTGGCCAGTTGAGTATATGAGTGTATTAGTCAGAGTTCTCTAGAGTCACAGAACATATGGAATATCTTTCTACATTGAGGGAATTTATGATGATGATATACAGTTTGTAGGTCAATCACCCCAACAATGGGCAGAAGAAGTCCAAGAGTCTAGCAGTTGCTCAGTCCCAGAGGCTAGTTGTTCCAGCTGGTCTCTGTAGAAGTCAGTTAGTCGTATGTAGGCCTCCAGCAGAAGGTGCGGCCCAGATTAAAGGTGTGTACCACCACACCTGGACCTGGGACTTGCTTGAACTCAGAGATCTCCTTGCCTCAGACTCCTGGGATTAAAGCCGTGTACTACCTTGCCTGGGCCTAAGCTTTTCATAGCCACTATGCCTCAAGATCTCCATGCCAAGATCCAGGTCAGAAACTTGTGCCTTCCAGCCTCAAGCTCTGGATCACAGGTGAGCCCTCCAATTCTGGATTGTAGTTCATTCCAGGTCGAGTCAAGGTGACAACCAGGAAGAGCCATTATAATGAGCCTGGCGTTTAACTGGTCTGGGCTGCGGAAAGGAGTGTAATGTTGTCATTGTGGCCATAGCATTTCAGGACCCTGTCCTCAGGGAGATCTAGCAAGTGAAAGCACCTGGAAGAAAGGGATGCATGTGGACCACGGAAATAAAGAGAACAAAGATGGTCAAGGAGAGTGAGCAGGAAGAGCAGAGGGAGCTAGAGGACGAGGAAGGAAGAGCTGCTGTGCGAGTGCTGCTCACAGCTCTGGGTGGAAGCACAGTCCAGCCCTGGACCCAGCAGCTGAGCTCGCGGGAGCCTCCGCAAAGAACCTGTGCTTTGGTAGTTAGGTTCAGAGCTCCAAGGAAAGGAATTGGAGCCTGCTTAGCCTGGACTGTGGTATGAAGGACGGAGCCCCCTTCTGCCACATCCCGGGCTATGGAGGGGAGCTGAAGAGAAAGAACATGGTGGAATACAGGGCAAGAAGGGCTCTTGCTGGGTCTCACAAAAGAAAGGGAGAAACAGAAGTAAAGGAAAAGAAAGTGATCTTTTCAGCGATATCATAGGAAAGAAGAAAACTAAGACCGTGTAAACAATGGAGCCCTTCCATTAAGTAGCTTTGTTTAGTCAGCCGGCCTGGTCCCTCTTGGCCTCTTTAAAAGGAGGCTAGCGATGGGGCAACTAAGCACAAAGAGCATGAGCAATCAGTCCCTTTGAAGCTTCTTGTGTTGTTTATTAAAAATTAATGGGGATGTCTTTTAGGTAAATGAGTGTTGTGCCTGCATGTGTCTGTTTGTGCGTCATGTGTGCCTGGTGCCTGTGGAGGTCAGAAGAAGTTGTTGAATCCCCTAGAACTGGAGTTACAGATGTTTGTAGGCCACTGTGTGGGTCCTAGGTATCAAACCTGTTCTTAACTGCTGAGCCGTCTCCAACCCAGAAAAGTAGAATTTCTAATGACAACGCTTATGTAACTTTTACTACAGCAGTTTCACAAGAGTGGTTGCATAAGAACACGCATATAACATACGACATCCTAATGCCAGGAACAAAGCACTGATTTTTTAGCCTTTGGTAGAATGAGATTGTCTTCACCTGCTCCTCAGAAGGATGAGCTGTCTCTCCTGGTCTTTCTGGCCTCTGTCAAGGCAAGGACACTGACATCCTGGGAAAACTGGGGAAGCCTTGGGCTAAGAGTGTCTATTACTTCTACTGTGAATGCTGTTAGTGGAAGTGTTAGTGTGCTTGGCTCCTTACTTTAATACCAAGAGGCATTAGCTTAGATATTTGCAATTGTTTTACTTTTTTCATTAGGAAACATTGAGATGATAATCTTTTTTAAGCTAGGGTCTCACTTAACCCTGGCTGCACCATGCAATGGTTCATATATGGTGGGCAGGCACTCCACTGTCTATGTGACATCCCCAGCTCTGGTATCATCTTCTTAAACAAATTTAAAGTGCATGGGAATTGGGGTTGGTATGCAGAATAAGGGTGTGTGACTTGGAAGAAGAAACAGAGCTCTCCAAATCTTAACTGTACTTAGACCTGAAGGAGAGCATTGTACGTGACAGAAAAGCAGGAAGAGGTTTAAGGGAACAGGAGCTCCAGTACTTCTCAGGAAGAGTTGTAACTGTTCTTCATGGGACGCATCATTTCAAAATAAAAGTCCTTTTGGATAACCTCCAAATCCAGTAGACAGACGTGAAAGGGGAATGGTGCCCCACAGTTAAGCTGATCATGGGTGGAGAAGAGAGATGGGCTATAGTATAGCCATACTGACTTTCCAATGACCCTAGCATTCTGGGATGGTATGAGCCACAGACACCACCAGTCAGTGGCTTCATTCTCCCTGTAGATCTGAGAGTTTGCATAGACAAGATGTATCATGTATAATCAGACTAAAACATGTTGTTTTAAGCAACTTTGACCTTAAACAGATATTCCCAAAGCATTTTGCACAGGGAAAATGCTGATGTCCCTGATGTTGGCATGTAGAGAAACACCGAGTTGAGTGTAAGCTTGTGTTGTACAGTCTGTGCATCTGGCTGGTGTCCACTTCACGTGCTGGGTGCGCTGCTTGCCCTGCACACCTCAGCTCTCTCAGTTGTAAAAGGGAGGCTCTTAGCTGCCTGCTGAGGCTGCAAACACTTGAACAGTTGTGTTCATGTGAGTGCAGAGACAAGACTCTGGCAGCGATGACTTCACTTACCTTGTCCCCTTGTTGCCAAGTCTGCACAGAGCAGCATTGCTAGGCTTAAGAGGTTACACATTTTTACTATAATTTTTCAAGTTTTAAAAAAGTGGAAGAAAAATGTAGATATTAGTTACATACCTAGAAATGGCATGGCCAACTAACAGTTATAAGAAGTTATTAATTATTTATCTTGGAAAAATTACAGCCTAAAACCAACTTAAATTTATTATGGGGAGATTTTATTACAAATTGTATCCTACTTTCTACAATAAGAAAATCATAGATGGCTAAGATTTGTCCTTGCCAACAAAATAACTCATAAAGTAAATTAATGACAGCTGTCACATATTAACCTGTGAGCCATGGCTGTGCTGTACGTAAAAATAGTCTCCCTTTGGAGACTGTGTCTTTGACCCACTCTTGTTCCCTTACTGAGCGAGCATGTGTTGATGGGCAGCTGTGCTCTTACCTTTGACTTAGCCATCTTGGCTAACAGGCACATTTCTCTGTCAAGACATCTTAGCAAATGGTACTTATTGTTTTACATTATCATAAAGACCATTGGTGGGGCTGGGGAAATGACCCAGTAGGTATAATGGGACCAGAGTTTGGATCCTAGCGTCCATGTAAATATTAGGTAACATGGCAGCCTGCTAGGAATCCATCACATGGGAGGTAGAAGGAGGGAGCTCCAGAGCAAACTACATAGCTAACTAAACCTGCCTCCCTATATGAGGAGGAAGCTATGAGGAGAAAGGATCCAGTATCAAGCTCTGACTCAATATGTGCATGCACACACATGAAACTATTTCATACACAGTCATATGGAGGGAAAATGGTTCAGTGGTGGTGTAGTGACTTTTTTTGTTGTTTTGGTTGTTTTTAATAATTTGGCTTTAAAATTCTGGTCAATGATAAAGTTATGTAAATATACATAAACATAAAGGGCAGATAACTACCAATCCCTCAGAATATCTGATTTTAAAACATCAAACCATTTGGTTAAAATGAAATAAAGGAAAAGCTTGTGTGGTAGGTCATCCTTTTTCTATACCTTGAAATCTTGTATGAATATATTATTAATAGTTTCTGACATACTAAACTGCAACAAAGTTTATAAACTAGATTTTTTTTAAGTTTTTATTAAATCTCGAGCTATAACAATTTCTTCTACATTATGCTTTTTTATTTTCACTATATAAGTGGTCAGAATATTACAAAATTTGATTTTAACATTACATTTTATGCACTTAACAAAATGATTTTCATTGAGATAGGGTATTTCCTCTTATCTTTGAATAAGTATTACTCTATGTGTGCGTGCATGCGTGCGTAGTGTTCCTTATGTTTTTGACTTTAGAATTGTAAACACTGAGGAATTCCAATAGTCTTAATGACAGCAAATGAAACAATAGAAACAGTAGAAATAGATCAGAGGTTTAACCTTCCTAATGCTGTGACCCTCTAATACAGTTTCCTCGTCTGCTATGCTCACCCCAACCATTACATTTCTATTGCTACTTAACTGTAATTTTGCTACTGTTATGAATCATAGAGTAAATATCTGATATGCAGTATATCTAATATATGACCCCATGAGGGTCATCTGACCCCACTGGGGTAACGTGAGCGGTTAGAAATGAAAGGTATATATTTTTTTACCACAGTGCCACTTAGTTACCTGAGTTTATTCTTAATTGTACGATGTAGAATCGTATAGTGGCACGTCACAGGAAGTTATCTGTAATGGTTATGCATATATCAGTGGACATCTGCAAAGTACATGGTGATATACAGTCTAACATTGCTGCAGATAACAGCTGTTGTGTGAGTCCCACTTTACGGCAGAGTCATGGAAAGTGCCCAAGGGAAGCCTGGTCTCAGCTCTGTCCATAGAGCTGCGTTTGTTCTAAGAACAGTGTGCAAAGCCATTTAAAAGACATTCTCATATATTCCTATCTTCAAAATGTCTGTGTGAGCTCCCTGGGGCCACCAGGGTTTCTTGTGGGGCTTCCTTCAGTTCAGTCTGTCCTTCACAAACACCCAAGGTTGTACCTCCTGAGTGAGTCTAGATCTGGCTAAGCACCCAGAGGTATTGCTTGCTTTCTTATGTGTTGCTGCTGCTTTAGGGAAGTTGTGTCCATGCTTTTGAAACTATGTGCTGCTGCCACACTTGACTTTCTTTGACTTATGTTGAATTCTGCAGTTCATTTGGAAATGACAAGAGTGACAGTTTGAGATGGGAACTAGCTTTCTTCTCCCCCTCACAAGTTATGGATGCAAGCTGGCATGCTGTTCATGCATGCATGGCAAAGTGTTTAATCCCAGCACTCAGAGGCTGGCCAGTCTCTATCAGTTCAGACTAGGTTGGGCTAAATAATGGATTCTAAGCCATCCAAGGCCTCACAACCAGATTCTGCTTTTTAAAACACTGTAGTTGACGTCATACTAATTACTAATCCTTTGCATTCCTCTCATTGGTTTGAATAGAGCCTTCGTTATACAATAGTAGTCCTATGGGTGCTCATTCCTTCATGTGCTCAGACTCCAGAACACATAAGTGTTGTAAGGTGTGGGTGGCTTCACTACTGATTAAGTACAGAACTATATTTTCTCCTTGTACATTCGTAAAGTATTACTAACTTCTAAAGGGTAATGATTGAGGTACTAATTTCTGGCCAGCGAACTCTTTGCAGTCTGTCTGCTTGCAAACAAAAAGATATCCTACGTAAAGAACTTTCAAAATGTTTCTTCCAGCCTCGGTGCCAGCCTGCAGCTGTGTTGAGCAGCCACAGGGCTGTAACTCAGTCAGCTGAGGAAGCAGCGCCTAAGCACTGCCTGACACCTCTCATGTCTGCACTCGTTTATATCTAGCATAACTACTTGATCCAGGACAAGTGCCCTTTATGGTGGGACACGTGTCTGTGAGTAACTGACAATAAGTATTGTGTGACTTTGGTTAAATAACGTTCCTTTCATTTATGTTGGATTTTGTTTTCCCTCCTAGGTAGCCTTTCCAGTAAATATATGACTCAGGGGAGAGCCTCAGTGAAGAGGACCCAGCAAGAATCATGAGGGAAGGAACTGAAGCACGAAATGCCACTCAGGTGTCCCTGTCCACTTGGGAATTAGGTTCGTGTCACAGCACATAGTGACACAGGTCAGGCTTCAACCTAACAGTTGAGGGCATCGAGATTTTTTAAATTTTAATGAAACCGTTAATGAGGAAAAGAAAAATTTTAATATAATCTTAACTATACCACCAATGCCCAGAGATTTGAAGATTTTAATAGAAAGTCAACTTAAAAAAAAAAATGTAACTGAGGGCCATTATTCAATGACTACAGTGTCATGGTTTTTAGTTCTTTCAAAGCACTCTAAAAATAGCGTGCTGCTTACCAGAGGCTGGTAAGGTTAGCCCTCTTTTCCCTACACATCCCCATTTTTTTTATTTCAAGAGGGGATTCTCTTTGCTGTTACTGGATCGTGGTATGGACGCACATCAAGCATGTGTGGACTATATGCTGTACATAGGGTCTACAAGCATTCTTCATGGTTCTTTGTAGAAGTGATAGCATGGAATGCCACACCTGTCGGTGTGGGCCTCGGTGGACCTCAGCACCACTGACACATCTCTGAGGGCTTCCTTCTCTAAGTAATTGACAGAACTGTTGTGCTCATAAAAATGAAGTCATAAAAATAAGTAGTCCTTTTGCTGGTTTAAAAAAGAAAAATTAAAGGGGAAAAGGACAGAATAAAAGTGCTTTTTACTTTTTATGATACTCAGAAATTAGGGTGGAAAGCTTTTACAAACCTCTGAAGATCAAAGAGGCTGCTGTCTCTGCCAATCACAAGTTTGATTGGCAGCCTTCTGGTCTGACTGGAGTCCTCTCTAAACTGTTAAAGAACTTCACAAGCCTTTCTGAGATAGTACAGTCAGAACTATGCCGGTCTATTTATCATTTTGAAATAAAATGGAACTTTCAATGTGTAATTTTATCCACGTTATTTTCTTATAAAAAGTCAAAGATCTGACAGTAAAATCTCCTTAGTAGAAGCCTATGCTGTTCCCCTTGGATGTGTGCCCTGTGGTTGATAGCTGAGCGTGGTGCTGGTTAGGAGCAGGAGACTGGGGGCTGAGAGCGAGCTTGCTGAGGACATTGCCAAACTGAGGAGGAATCATGAGGAAGATGCATGTATATGAGCTTCTGTTCATAGTCTAGCTATGGAAGAGCCGTGTCAAAATGAAGTCTTTGAGAAAGTGGAAATCATAGTAAAAAAAATAAAAATGGTGACCATCAAACTCATGAGTTGTGCAACCGGGACCTCCCTGCTACGTGACTGCTCAGCTGCTGTCCTGTTTGCTTTCCTCTTGCCTCTGACTGTGAAGTGACAGCACTGCACTCTGGCCAGAACAGTGCCACGCCTACTTGAAAAGCCTAGTGTTGTCCTTCTCTCTGCCCCCAGAACAGAGAAGAAATATGAGACCAAACTAACCCTTATCCCTGGTAGTTATTTTCTACTTGGATGTTTTGTTGCTTGTTGGGGGAAGGGAATGTATTTATTCCTAAAACTAAGAAACAGAATTGCCATGTTTTCTTCTATCCTTAAAAAAGTTTCCTACGTTTTGATTCTTAAAAGACATTCTGCCCAGCAGCCTGGAGTTTTTGATGGCTTACACTGATAGTGTAGGACAAGTGAAGCGTGCTTGTCAGCAGATGAGAGCAGGCTGCCCAGTACTGGCTGCTCACAGCCACGGCCAAGTCAAAGCTGCCTTTAAAAGTGATCGCAGTGCCAGATGTCTGTTCTGTTCCAAAACAGTGGAAACTCAGAATCCAGTTTTTATTGCAGGAGCCCTGAAAACCCGGTCTTCACTTTTTAGTAGCAGTCACTTGCTCACTGAACTGCTTTGGCAAGCTTCCTGGTAAAAGATGTGCTTTCAGTGTTCTTAACTTTTTTTTTTTCAATCTATTTTTCCTTTGCTTCAAAGGTTCTATTTTAAGGGGGGTAGGTCTTCCCAAGTGGAACCAAATCCTTGGAAGAGAGAACAATGAGAGGGGTTCACGCTGTTCAGGCATTAAAAAATAGAGTTGAAACGGTGTGCCCACTCTTTGTAAAGCTATGAAAAAGGGGTCAGAACATTTTTTTTTTTTTTTTTGCTCCTGGGCAGGTCTATGCAGCAGTGATATAGAACAGCTATCTTGCTCTGTGACTTCCAGCATGGCAAAGCCCCCACTTAGGACGGGAAACTGCCTCGTTTTAGTCAGATCAGTGAGATCGCACAGGGAAAGAAAGCACTTGTTCTTTCAGTCTATACCTGAGGCCGAATCCAGAATTGCAGTTCCATTTCCCTCCCTCAGCTTTCCTGGAACCATAAGGGGGCGTTCACGGGTAGTGAACTCCTTCAGTATTCCCCACGCCCTCCCAATTCCAGCACCGGGCCAGCTGCTGCTCCGAGATAAAGGAGCTCCTGTTCTTACGTCATCACAAGAGCCCATCCACCCGGCCACGAACAGCTAATCAAACGGCAGCGGCTTTCAGGAAGGGCTAACTAAAGGTGCACGGGACCCGGGAGCGGGAATCAAGAAGTGGTTCTAACGTAACGTCCAGGGCACTCTAAGGCTCAAAGTCACCATGCCGGTGCTTCCATCATCGTCTGTTACGAGGATGGTAGCTACCTACGTGTGTGCTCAGTTTCTTGACATAAACTGCTACACAAGAGTAACAATTCAATCCTGGAAACCTGTCGTACGGTGTCTATCCGCTTGCTTTACTGTTAGAGGAGCTCCAGTGTCACAACGGTGTCCCCACTTCCGGGGGCCTGTCGTTAAACGTGCGCCGTGCGGAAGGAGCCATTCCACTTCCGGTAGAACAGTGACCCCGAAGTCCGCAAGGTCACAGGTCGCCTCTGGTCCCTCGTCAGTGGTGACGACCAATCAGCCGGGGCCGTCACTCACCCGGACTGTCCAATGATGAAGCGGGCTGGGCGACGGGGGGCGGGGCCTGTGGCGCCTGCGCAGGAGCTTGTGGCGTCAAAGTGCCCGCCGTGTCCATGGAGAGAAGCTGAGTCCCCATGCTCCAGCTGGAGGCTGCGAGCGCTGTGACGTGGACATGTCGGCGTCGTTGGTCAACGCCACTGCGCGGGCAGTGAGCAAGAGAAAACTGCAACCCACGCGGGCGGCGCTCACGCTGGTGAGTCCCCTCGGCGTCCGCGGGGAGGTGGCGGCGGCGGCCCCTGGTCGCAGAACAAGCCTGGAAGCGGACTGCGGCTCCCGGCGGGCCGCGCGCGGAGCTCCGTGGAGCGAATGGGCTGTGGGCGCTGCCGCCGGGCGGCCGGGGCGGAGGACGGCGGTTTGCCGCCGAGGTCATGGCGTTCCGGGAGAAAGGTCACTCAGGGAACGCCGTGGCCCCGCACAACCACCTTGGAGGCGTCAGCCCGGGAGGGAGGCAGGCTTAGGATCAAGACAGCGTGAGAGAGGGAAAACATTCGGTCCGACGCCACCATGGAATATCTATCTGCTCCGTCCAGAGTCCTGAGAGGGGCTTTTGCCAGCAATTAGTTGAAGCAAAATAGAAGGCAGTCGTGCCCAAGAGGGAGGATCTGTTTTTATGACAGGTCATTTTTTTGCCCTTCAGTTTGCCCCAATATTCACACTCTATTCTGTGTTGCTTTTCCCAGTGGAGCAAGCCTAGTTTTCGTCTCCACAGGTATACCATGGATTCTAGGATTGTGCAAGCACAATTCCAGCTATGTTCATCTTACTCAGAATAGAGCAGAGTCCACATACAAATAATAAATAGTAGGTCCCAGAAAAGTCGAGGTACAGGACAGGTGGTGGTGGTGGTCGTGGTGGTCGTGGTGGTCGTGGTGGTGGTCGTTGTCGTCGTCGTTTGTTTGATGGCTTAGGTTTTTGTTGTTTTTTTTAATCACCATTTTGGCATGTTACTTGTTACTTGGGAAGTTTTGACCTGCCCCTTTCTTCCCGGTTCCTACCTCTTAGCATACATTATCAAGAACTGCTGTTTTTCATGACAAGAAATAAGTGAGTTGCCTGGGTCCCATCCTCCGTAGGCCATTCTTCCGGGGAATAACATCTCACTTGCACAGTCCTGGGCTCTGTTTCGTTATGTATTGTCATAGCAGGTCTCAGTTCCCACCCTCTGCTGTGCTGCCTGGCTCAGCTGTAGAGTCTGTGGTGTGAAGCCTGGTCCTAGAATCCCCTTTTCCTGGTTTTTCATAGGACATAGGGAAGAGCACTGTAGCCGCTTAGCAGGCGTCACGGTTCATGCTTGATTTTCAGGCGTCTGGTAAACATTTTGAACCCCAGCACCTAGCAAATGCAAAAGCAACGAGGTGGCCAGAAGCCTGAAGTGTGTGTGAGAGAGATAACTAGCAAACAAGAGTGATAAGAGTTAGGTCGGCAGGCGCGTCGGGGAGTCTGACGTACTGCAACATCTGCAGAGTGCTGTAGAGTGCTACTAGAAGTCAGCCATGGCCAGGAAAGGTGTCCACATAAAACATGAGCACCAGCTCTGCTCGCTGGTGTCAGTCCTGGACAGAATTGATGGGCTGTGGTGTAGACTGGCAAGGTCTGCCGACGATGAGAATGACTCTGGCTCACCACATCCGAGGAGAATGGGCTCCTTCCCACCCCCATATATCCAGGGGTAATAGAATTGAACTTGTAGGGACCAGAGTAAGGTGTGACTGAAGAATGTGAAAATTGCCCCCTGGTTGACAGGCAGCTTCATCTCCCCCACTGTACAAGACAGAGGTCGTCCATTTCCTGACTAGAAGAAGCTCATGCTACCCAAAGCTCAACTTGTGAGTGAGCGATGGGGCCTAGCTAGCACCATGCTGATACGGGCTGAGGGGCTAGTTCACTGTGTGTACACCGAAGACTAGCTTCCCAGCACAGCCTGATAGAGAGGGGCCAAGGGTAGGGTGTCTGTAAGAGCCTGTCACTTCACTACCGTAGGACCAGCAACTAGCACAGGTGAATGTGTGATTTAGAAGCTGTTACCAGGAAAACCTGCAGAGGACAGCGGGGGTGGGGGTGGAGGGGGGAGTCCAGTCCAGTGGTAGAACAGCTACTCTTAAGTTCTGGTGTGAGAGGAAAAAGCCTGTTGGTGAGGTGTTGTGTGTTCATTGTAAAGAGGGATTTGTTTTGTTTTACAGTTGTGAGGTCTTTGGTCCTTAATTTAATAGCCCTTGCAAATATTTAATTCCGCCCTAACCACAGAGTTGTGAGATTAAAAGCATGAGCTATAACAAACACCGGCTGGGGGAGGGGCCTGTGTGGAGGAGGGGACTGAGCACTCTGGAGAATGAGCTGTGAAGCTCAGGGCCTGAGTTTCCTCTCCAGTTCCCAGATAAAAAAAAAAAGCTAGAGTTGGGGGATGGGCGTGGTGCATACTTGCAATCCCAGGGCTGGGGTGGAAGCAGGCAGGGCCAGGGCTAGCTACCCTACTGACCCAGCACCAGGCCATGTGAAGCAGTTCTCAAACGTTCTCTTCGGAAGTGCACTTCCCAGCCTTCTGACAACAAAAGCAGCCTTGGAATAATTTTGGTTTGTATTTGTTTGGTTTGTATTTTTAATATTTTAGATTGCATTTACTTATTGTGTATGTGTGGTCATGCATACCTTAGTGACTGTATGATCAGAGGACAACTCTGGGTGTCACTTCTCTCCTTCCGTCATGTGGAGCCCAGGGATCAGACTCTGGTCCTCAAGCCTGTCCCCAAGTTCCTTTACTTGACAGACTACCTCACCAGCCCTTCGGTAATTTTTTTAAAACATCTTCACTATGTTCTCACTTTGAGCAGCCATGTTCCTATGGTAGTTTACACAGGAGCTGATTAAAAGGCATTACTAGATTTTACAGGATTTCAGTAATCTGAATTCTGAGCCCTTGATGGTAAATTTCTTTTATGGCTCAGGTTGAGTTGGTCTGAGAACACAGACATAGTACAAAGCTGCCAGACTTGCAGTGGGGTTCAGGGAAGACCTCCCCATTGCCAGGGTGTGCACATAGACCTGAAGTCAAGGGGGGTAGTTAACTTCTTTCTAGTACAAAGTCCAGCTCTATACCTTGAACAGAAAGGGCAGACCCATCCGGAGCCCCGTTCAACCCATTCAGTTCTTTTGACTAATCAGAACAGTCCCTTGGCTGACCAGTGGCAGTTCACAGAGGCTTAAGAGTCAAGTGTTGAGACCAGCCTGGGATACATATACCCAAACAAGGCAGAAATAGAGCAGCCCTCTATTTCTAATTTAAGCTGTCACTCCCTTTTAGTTAAGAGCTCCTTAGTATCAGCTCCTCAGGGAGAAGCAGGCCAAAGTTAAGATGGGGTTTGGTCACTCAGCAGCAGCTTGTGGGCGTTCGGGCTCTGGTAGTGTTGCTTTTCCTTGTGTGCCTTTGCCTGTGTACGAGAGGTGAATGCTAGCAGTCCATGTCAGTGTGCACGGTCTGCATCGTTTGCTTTTGCTCGAGATCCTCCTGCCTCGGCTTCCCAATAGCCAGAATTACAGGCAGCCACTGTTGAAATGTTTTCTGAGCCTTAGAAAAGAAGAAAACACCAAAGTAGGCAACTTAGAGAATTTTATGGAGATAAAACTCATCCTCCCAGTGAATGAGAAAGCCCCTGTGTAGGGGGTTTCATGTTCTCTTCTTGCCTGTGCGTTCTACCCAGGCTCGACAGCAGAGTCCAGCTCCAACAAGGTTTCCCTACGCTGTGCCTTCCAGGCCTTCTGGTCTGGACTGTTCGTCTTATGTCTGTGAGGTTCTTGCTTGTGTGTATATGTGTATGTACCATGAGTGCCTGGTGCCCCCACCCCGAGGGCTTAGAAGAGGCCATTGGATTCTCTGACGTTACAGATGGTGATGAGCCACCACATGGGTCCCCTGCAAGAGTGGCCATGCTTTAAGCTGCAGCAGCCTCCCCCGCAGACTGCTTTCTGAAGCTCTGTTCTGTTGACGGAGGACAGATGTCTCCTCAGCACCTTGGTAGGAAAGGTGCCATGAAAATGTACAACTGGAAGGCAGGAAAGGAGGTGCTCGTTGGCGGTCGCTTGGAAGGGCAACAAATAAGCAGTTACAATGTTCTCGTTTTCTTGACAACCCTTATATTTCCACTAAAATCTTTTTCTTTTTGAATTAAGTTTAGGTAATTTTAAGATCCATTAGAATTTAAAAGTTACTTTTCTGAGGTCATATTGTAGAGCAACCACTTCAGCTGTGAAATGGAACATTGGTCTACTCTGGGGACGTGTGGCGTCACCAGGTAGCAGTGCCCTGGTTGGTGTTCATGGTGACCTTCTGCACCCCTTGGCTTTTCCTGAGAAGAGCAATCTGTAGACCAGGTCTCAGCCTCCCCAGTGCTGAGACTAAAGCCTGTGCCACCACGCCCGGCTTGAGTTTTAACGAATGTTTTTGTTAACTTTTTGAGGTCACCATTCCTTTCTTCTGCCCTTCGTGCAGTGCCCGTGAGCCTCTCCGGTCGGCAGCACTGTAACTCAGGCCTTGACTGACTTCCTGGCACCGATTTTTTTTTTCCCCAGGCTACACAAGAAGAAGTACATATATATCATACATAACAGCGTAGAATAGTGCTAGACAGCAGCCACTTACTTACTCTACACGCATCGCGGTGCTTTCAACGTGGGGGTAGATATGTAAAGGGGTTGCTGGTGCATGTGTACATGTGTGCATACGTGTGGATGCTGGAGGACATCTCCAGCATCATTCATTCCTCAGGGGCTTTCCACCTTTTTATGTGAGGGCAGACCTCTTGCTAGCCTGGAACTCCCCAGCAGGCCCGCTCAGTGGTGGTCTCCCCAGCAGGCCGGCTCAGTGGTCGTTTTGTTTCATGGAGCTTGGACTGGGTCCTCAGGACTGCGCAGCCTTACCAGGCTGTGGCACACGGTATCTCCATTCCTCTTGTTTCTCTGTTGATTCCATGACTCTTGATTTGGTTCTGACATTGTACATCACCATCTGCCTAAGCTTCTGCTAAGACAGAGTCTGGCTAGGGCTACGCCCCTGGTCTGCCCTCAGCGCTGGGATAACTAATACACACGGAGCAGCAAGGATGTCAGTCCTCCTCCTGATTCCTCTCACCTCCCCTTCAGTAGCTGCCAGTGTACACTTTACCTGGTGCTCTCCTGGATTCCAGAGTGTTACCTGCCTGGGCTGCCTTGCCTGCACTTCAGTATTTAGTCTCACAGGAATCCTCAGAAAAGGACCACCCATTGCCCCAGTAGGACGCTAGACACTAGGAAAAAATCTACGCTTGGGCGAACCCAGTGAGGAGTCAGTCCAGGAGTTTAACAGGTCAGACTATGAGACTGGCGGCACTGATCTGAAAACTGTACATCCGGACAGTTTTCTCTGCTGAAGACCACAGGCTAGGGTGAACTGCATTCTTAGAAACAGCCATGGATTTAGTTAGGCCTGTCTAGTAGTACAGTGGCTGCCCACCCGGATACCCAAGTATGTGTTGACCCACTCTGGAAGTCTGAGCCCAGAAGCAGCCCTCTGGCCATGCATTCAGATGAACTGGAGGGGACTGAGCCCACAGGGAAAACTCCATTGGTTTGCTGTTCCTGACCATCTCCATCCGGCAGTGTGCTTGTTACAGAGCATGCAGCAGATACACGAATAAGATCTTCCCAGGAAGAGTGGGTTCTGTCAGGGTGGACAGCACAGGAGGGGTGTGGTTTTGCTGTGGCTCCTGTGCTGGACTAAATCCACAGGTCCTCTGGCCAAGACCACAACACAAGAGCTTAATCACAGGCTGCTGCTAGTGAGGGCCTGGCCAGAAGGTGAGTTTAATAAACTCTTTCTTTTTTCAGACCCCCTCTGCTGTGAACAAGATAAAACAACTTCTTAAAGACAAGCCTGAGCATGTAAGTAAGCATGCTAGAGTTCTGTTCTGGCGACAAATGTATTTATTTTGTTGCAAGTATGTATGTTTTCATTGATTGAGGTGTTTGGTTTTGTAGTTTTTAACTTAGCAAGGATTCAGCCCGCGGCCTCCTCATGCCAGGCAAGTGCTGTCTACAGGGAGCTGCACCCAAACTCTTGAAGTTTCCATAGAAAGGAAAGCAGCTGCTCTAGGCCCGAGCTTGTCTGTGCTCCCTGGGGCTGGGTGCTCCCCGCTGGCCACCTATGTGCCTTGGGCTGGCTGAGGGTGTTCTCAAGTGTCCCCAGCCTCTGCCTGCTGCGGGCGATCAGCACCACCTCTCTTCCTAAGTTGTAACTACCAAAACCCTCCCCAGGGAGCCTGCTCCTCGCTTGTTGTTCTGAGGGTTTCTCTTGCTTCCGCAGACAAGGCTGTGCAGTATGTGCTGTGGTTACACTAGTTTTACTCTGACAGTTCAGCCTGAAGATCTTCCAGGTCCTTATGTAAAGGTCTCCCTCCCTCATGGCTGCACATATTCCCGAGAAGGTTTGATTTGTTCAACTAACCTTCTGTCTGAGGGTATCTGGGTTTTTGTGTCTGCCACTGACATCATTTAGCAGCTGTTGGTGAGTCGAGGCCAGGCCCAGTGTTCTAGACCTGAACACATGACTTAGTGTCCACAGAGGATCCATCCCCACATGCAGGGTAGTTGAATTGGTCTGAGAATTGCTTTGAGCTTTGGCCTGTGGTAGTCATTTGTTAGGCCTGAGGCTGTTTTCTGGATGCTCTTGAACAGTTTAACTGCTAGCAGCTCCATCCTATAAGTGATAAATGCTGACAGTTGTTAATTGTCAGTGCTCTGACTCTGTCTGAACTTTCTGGTGCATTAATTGACCAACACCCCCCCCCCCCAAAAATTCTATGAAATTAACTGTGTAGATTTTTAAGGTATATTTATTCTTGGTGGTGCAAAAATGTGTGATTTATAGCATTAACAACTCATTTTCCAAAACTCCCATTACCTGAGCCTTCCTGGATGAGAATTCCATGTAAATGGGGCTGCCTTTGCACCCGTGGAGATCCACCTATCTCTTCTTCCCAAGTGCAGGGGCTGCAGGTGTGAGCTGCTAAGCCTGGCTTAAAACTGTATTTTCAAATTCTGAGGAGGAACTCTGTCTGCTTTGTGTGTTTCTGGGAGTGAACATAGGACTTCAGAGACCAACACTGCTGCTGTGTGCCCCTCACCCAGTCTTTGCCCACTCCAATGTCCACTGCCTCATGTAAGGACTTCTGTGTACAGAGATAGAAGCTAAAACGTGCTTAGTACCTGTGCTCCAGAAATTCATCCAGGCAGCTTATTCCCGTTTAGAGTAAAGAAGTCCTCATTCTAAGCTTTGCAAGGGTAAAATTCCCCTCTGTGATGGAGCTCGTGAAGCAAGCATACCTTACCTTACAAAGTCCCACAGAGTCAGAATTCCCTGTAGGGAAGTAGCGATTGACTGCTTAAAAGAAAAGGCACTGAACTGAGAATAGGACCCCTGTTGAAGGAATCAGAGAAAGAACTGAAGAGCTTGAAGGGGCTCGAGACCCCATATGTACAACAATGCCAAGCAACCAGAGCTTCCAGGGACTAAGCCACTACCTAAAGACTATACATGGACTGACCCTGGACTCTGACCTCATAGGTAGCAATGAATATCCTAGTAAGAGCACCAGTGGAAGGGGAAGCCCTTGGTCCTGCTAAGACTGAACCCCCAGTGAACTAGACTGTTGGGGGAGGGGATGTTTGCCGAAACCGAAAGGGAATAACACTCAAATGTATATAAGAAATACTCAAGTTAATAAAAAAAGAAAGAAAGAAAAGGCAGGCACCAATACTGAGAGCACAGGTAGATATCGTTAGAAACTCACATCAATGTCTTGTGCCGGGCAGTTTCATATCAACTTGACACAAGCTGGCGTCATCTGAGAGGTAGGAACTCAGTTGAGAAAATGCGTCCATAACACTGAGCTGTAGTGGTGAGGGTTGGGGAAGGGGGCTATTGTGGATGGTTTCAGTCCCAGGTTGGTGGTCCTAGGTACTAAAAGAAAGCAGGCTAGGGACTAGAGAGATGGCTCAGCGGTTAAGAGCACTGGCTGTTCTTCCAGAGATCCTGAGTTCAAATCCCAGCAACCACACGGTGGCTCACAACCATCTGTAATGAGATCTGATGCCCTCTTCTGCTGTGTCTGAAGACAACGACTGTGTACTCACATACATTAAATAATTCCTCTAAAAAAGGAAGAAAGAGGTCAAGCAAGCCGTGAGGAGCTAAGCAAGCCAGTAAGCAGCATTTTTCATGGCTCCCCCTCACGCTACCCTACCCTACTCACGCACGCACGCACACACTACTAAGGTCTTTGGCTTCCTGGTATTTTGGAATGTTTTACCAAACTGCCCTAGAAAGGAGGCTCCTAGAAAGGCAGGACGGTTGCCAGGCGACAAGATGAGCTTCCAGAGAACACCTCACAGGAAAGAGTGGAGCAGGACCTCTTAGAGGAAGCCCAGGCTTTAAAGACAAACTGAGGGTGGAAGCACACACCCTTAACTCCAGCTTTCGGGAGGCAGAGGCAGCTGGGTCGTCTGCAGAGTGAGTTCCAGGACTACACAGGAGACCCGGTCCCAGGAGAAGAAAGCCAGCTGTGCGGCACACACAAACCTTTGAGAGGCAGAAGCAAGCAGGGCCTGAGTTCTGCACCAGGACAGGCTTGGCTACATAACAAGTTGATACCATTTCTCTGACCCCGTATTCAAAACAAACAAAAAAGGCAAAAGAAAGAAAAGACAGGTATGGAAACGCACACCCATGGTTCCAGCACTTTGAAGGGTGAATCAGGTAGATTGTGAGTTTGAGACCAGCCTGAACTGTAAGACAAGCAGCTAGTGTTCACTGTGCTCACATTACTCCAAGTTATGGTCAGAAAGCCAACCCTGTCAAAAAATGCTCAGCGTGCTGTAATAAGAACAATCCAGATGCAAGTGCAGCCAGGGCCAGAAAGAACTGGAAAGCGGCCTTCTGCACAGGTGACTGAGCTTCTGTGTTGTCCTAAATGCTTGTGTCCACTACATTTGTTCTTGCGGGCCGTTGTGCAACCAGAAATGTGTATATATATAAATACCACTGAGTTTAGGAGAAAAGGAGCAATGGGAATAAACATCCAAATTGCTTTTTCCTTTAAATTTGGTGTGTGTTTGTTTGTATTCTGGAGATCTCCCTTAGGTTTCTTAAGCTGGCCCTGTCAGCCCTTTTCTGACCTAACGTAGCCCTTGTTAGACTTTGTCTTGTTCGTTGGCCTCTAGCTTGCCACAGTCCTTCCTCATCCCTCAGCCTCCCGAGCAAGTGCTGGGGTTGAAGGTGTGAGTCAGCACACTTGACTGTGGCCCCTTTACCCTGTCCTGCTAACACGGAGTTATGTTCTCAATTCTTTTCAGGTGGGTCTGAAAGTGGGTGTGCGGACCAGGGGCTGTAACGGCCTCTCTTACAGCCTGGAGTATACAAAGACAAAAGGAGATGCTGATGAAGAAGTTATTCAAGACGGTGAGCTCTTGTCTTCTTGAGACAGGTTCTTTTGTAGCCTAGGCTAGCCCTGAACTCCTTATGTGGCCAGGCGTGAGAATAACTTTAGTTGCTGCTCTCCCCCAGTGATGAAATAGAGGTGTGCACCCCCACGCTTGGCTCTGGTAAGCAGTGGGCTGTTCTGTTTCTCTGATGCTTTCTGGGCACGTTGTTTGGTGAAGACTTTTCTTGTTAGAGCAGATGTAAGGACCGATGTCTGAGGTAGGAGTCGTGAGTGGTGCTCACGTCCTGCCTGGTCTGGGCAGACAGGCTTTCCTTGGATATTATCTATGTGCAGCCACTGCACTGAGAGGTGACTTTTTCTTGGGTTCCATTGAGCCTGGTGCAAGGAGAGGCTCAAGGTCCAGAGGCATCTGTGGAGAGGTTGGATTTGTCCCTGCTCTAAATGGCCATCACTAGGAGAGGCCTTGGTGGATTTTGGTCCCAGTTTTTGTTTTGGTTTATTTTGTTTTGTTGGGGCTGTACCTTTGCTACAGAGCCCAGGCTTGAGCTCTTGGCTGTCCTTCCACAGCTGCTGATGCTACAAGTGTAGTTGTCGTCAGGTTCAGCCTCCCCACTGTCATATTAGCTTGTGAAGTCAGGGGACAGCCTTTGGGAGTTGTTTTTCTCCTTCAAAGTGGGTTCTGGATGTCAACTCAGTCAGGCTTTCAAGGCAGGCTCCCGTTACCCCTGAACCTCACAGATTTTAAAACCACAGAACAAAGTGACCCATCCAGCCATTTCTATTGAAAAGTTTCACATGTATTGTGAAGTGTGTGTGTGTTAGTGCAGATTCTTGACCCTGGGGAGGCAAGAGGTGGCTGGTCCCCTGGAGCTGGAATGACAGGTGGTTATGAGCTGCTGAGGTGAGTGCTGGGGACCGAGCTTGGTCCTCTGCAGAGCAGCACCTGCTCCTGCCACAGCTCTGCTCTTGAGGGGGCTACATTCTTCAGTTACATTTGACACCGGCCCCCATGATCTTGCAAAACCTACTGAAGAATGAGGTGTGGTATGTTGGTTTAATGCAGCTACTATTGGTGATGGGGATTGTACATTTGGGGTTCAAGGTAAGGTCAGGCCAGCCTGGGCTAGCAAGGTCTTGTATAAAACACAGGAAAGAACGATACACCTTGGAGAAGGGGAGAGCCGAGGGCTTCGTGGTCAGGTCTGTGCTGTGAGCCGTGCTGACAGTAGCTCGCAGCCCTTTTTGTGTTAGACAAGCAGGGGTTGTATTCCTGACTTTCATATTTAACTGAAGTTGATCAATAAAGACCTTTTGTACATTATAAAATATTGGGGCTGGGAAGATGCTCCCAGCTCTTCCAGAGCACCTGGGTTCAGTTCCCAGCACTCACCTGGGGGCTCACAACCATCCCTAACTTTTGTTCCAATGCCTATTCTGTGGCACAGGCATTGCAAACACCATTCCCCATGAAAGGCTACGAATGCCATCAGTTCAAACCTAAGCCTCGCTCGCCCTACAGAGGAAGACACTGTGTGTGTGTTCATGTAAGTGTGAGGCCATCAGCAGATTGGAGCTCTGAAGTCCATGACTTGTTGTTTGGTCTTGGTTTGTGTGATCTGGTTAGAAATACCCCCATGAAGCAACAGGACTGTGGGTGCGTTTAGCTGATGGTGTCAGGCACAGAGTTCTCCTGATGCTGTCATTGAGAAGCTAATAGAATTACACATTTTCCTACAGCAAAGAAGAAAAAATAAACTACAGTGAAAAGTAAACCCTAGATTTGCAGAAGTACTGTGTAATTGCCACATATCAAAGGGTCTTCCCTGTTATATATAGAATTGGTTGGATGCAGACTGGGCTAGCAGGAAGCTGTGTACCTCCCCCTGAAAGGAAGTCCTGGGTCACTCACTTGTCAGCTGTAGGATGGCTGACAGTGCCCACTAGAAGCTCACTGGGCTGTCATCTGCACGTTCTGCACACTGTGTGCTTTGTGACACGTTTCCTTTTCCCCAAGGAGTCCGAGTGTTCATCGAGAAGAAAGCCCAGCTAACCCTGTTAGGCACAGAGATGGACTATGTGGAAGACAAACTATCCAGTGAGTTTGTGTTCAACAACCCCAACATCAAGGGAACCTGTGGCTGCGGTGAAAGCTTTAACGTCTGAAAGCTGAGGACTGCAAACTCCAGGAGAGCCAGGTCAGCCTTGGAGCATACCGAAGAAATCACGTGATGTCCCGTGTCGGAAGTTAGTGTGTGGCTGCCTCGTGGTGGAGAATAAAGTGAAGCATTGCAAATCAAGCCAGAGTGTTAGAGTTCCGAAAACATGGTATCTTTTCTCTGTAAGACACAAACTGAGAGAACATGGTGTCTGTTCTCTGGAGGACACAAACTGAGAAACTGTTGAGTCCTCTGTCCTGTACAGAAAACTCCTACCCTGCCCTTATGCTGTAGCCTGCTCTGTGCTAGAACCAGCTTCGTGACCCTTGCTTTGCTGGGAATTGAGGAATGGGATAACGGGTGTGCACCTGGGTCACAGAATGGCTTGAGACTGTCTCCTGGCCCTGTCTCACCTCAGGCAGCTGTGGGAGCAGTGAGGGGACCTGGTTTCCCTCACCTGTGGCGTGGCCCGTTGCATCTTTACCACGTGCCTGTTGTCAGATACCTCATTTGCCAGCCTCCAGCAAGCTCAGCTCTGAGTGCCAGTCTCAGGAGGTGGGGATCACGGGGCCTGGTGTCAGTCTGTCCTCTGGGGCGTGCTTCATGCTGGTTTGCTTAGACCTTTCAGTTAGAAGCGCTTGTGATGAGCAGCCAGGTAGCTCACTTAGACCTGCTGAGAGAGCGCGGTTCTCAGAGCTTCTGCCCAGTTCTCCCCTCACAGGTCACAGCAGACAGTGCTGTCTGAGACATTCGGTGAGGAGACATCCTGCCTGGCCAGTGCTCTCACCAGTTTAAGTTAGAGACTGCATTAGTTTTCTCTTGAATGGAAGTCTTGTGTAAACCCTTTTGTCTGAATGGCCATCCTGTTTAGAGCTTTGAACCAGTAGTGTCTTCTTTCAGAAGATCTGCAGCAGAGGAGTCCCTCTCAGCACAGCACCTGGGGGGCAGAACATGCACACGCTTACAGTTGCCAGGGTGCAGATGCTCCCTGCTTCCCAGAGGAAGTTTCTAAGTTTCTTTTTAATGTGGTCATCACCAGTTTTTTGAGCCATGGTTTTGCTGTATACTACAGGCCAGCCTTGAACCCACAGTCCTCCTGCTTCCATGTTCAGAGGCATGTGCTACCACACCTGACCTGGATCCCAAGTTTCTCTTTAAGTGGTCTTGATGGACTTGGGTCGGACATCTTTGTAACCTGTGACTTCTTCTGTGGAGGCTGAGTCTCACGAAGCTGAGTTTAATATCTGTGCTACTTACTAAAGTACCGACCACCAAATTGTACAAACTCATAGTTTTATATGAATGTTGATGAGTTTGTATCATAAATAGAATTGTTGATACATCCTTAATTTGTGCAATATTGTATGAAGAGATTGTTATCAATTAAAACCACGCCTCTTTATGATCCTAACGGTGCCTTTTCTTGTTGGGGAAGAGGGTTTGGGTAATCACCCACTAAAGCCACGAAAATCCTTTTTTTTTTTTGCTGTCTCCAGAAGCCTAAGCGTGCACTAGAGATGGTGCGGTCTTGCTTTGCCGCCTGTTTGTGGTAACACATATGCACCACCACACATGCATCCCTTCCTGCTGACACTGTGGTACCCACCACACCATCCCTCCAGCCTACACAGAAGCCCCCAGACATCCACAGGATGCCTTTCCCTTTGTTGTCCGAGCGTCAGCTTCTCTTCCTTCTAGAAGGGTCTTAGCAGCTCAGATCCAGTGTGGCTGCCCTGACCTCACCCCTGAGCTGACCTATGAGTCCCACTACAGTAAAGCGCGTGGTGCTGTGTGTGTATTGTGAGGAGGGGAGCTCTAAGCATCCTTTCCACACAAGAATCTAAAGTATGACATGAGCGAAATATCTAATTATATGTGACCAGGTCAGGCTACAGGCCTTGTGCTCTGCATAGCTGCAGCATATACTGTATGGTGACCTCTAGGGGTGGGAGGCAGATGGAAGATAGCTTGGAGGTTCTGTCCTCTGAGCTTTTCAAAGACATGGAATGTAGAGGAAAAGAGTAGAGAGCAAATAACACCAGTTGGTTTAAAAGGACGGCGGTGGCACGCTCCTTTAACCCCAGCACCCAGGAGGCCAGCCTGGTCTACACACAGCGAGTTCCAGGACTACAACAGAGAAAGAGCAGATATAAAGGAAAGCTAACCCTGAGAAGACAGGCTCAGGAAAGGCAGCGTGACAGACTGGGCTGTGCAAGGGAGTCCTCAGAGCACAGCTACAGTTGACTATGCCTACGTGCATAGCTGAACATTCAAGAGCAGACTCGGGAGGGGACTGGAGGCAGACAAGAAGACCCTGCCTTAAAAACACATACAGTGGAGGGGTTGGGGATTTAGCTCAGTGGTAGAGCGCTTGCCTAGCAAGTGCAAGGCCCTGGGTTCGGTCCCCAGCTCTGAAAAAAAAAGAAAAAGGAAAAAAAAAAAAAACAAAAAACCACATACAGTGAAAGAAAACAGCATCTGGAAGCATCAACCCCACGCGTGCACAGAGTGGGCTGGAAAAGGGCGGGCAGGAAGGCAGCAGAACCCTGGAGGAACAGAGGCCAGCGTGAGTCTCCGTTCATTTGCACACAGCCATACCTACTGGGGGTTTAGGCTGGGGGTTCTTCTCTCGGCCAATGTTAAAACATTGGAGATAGAAAGCCAACAACCGTGTCAGTGTCCTTTCTCCACAGTCTGAAGGGCTCAGCCAGCATTCCTAACAATCCTGCCGTTCACGCCTCAGCCCTAACCGGGAAGACTCACATATCCTCACAAACCCTGGTGTCCTGAACACGTCACTTTCTTGTCACCCTTAAGTGACACTTGGACTAGGCTATCAAATGTGCACATACCCTCACACAGTTGGCAAATCTCTTGCATCATAGGACCTCAGTTTAAAAACTCACTGTCCCAATCAGGAAGCTCTGAATGGGCCAGGTCACTGTGGTTAAAAATACTCCTTTGTGCATTTCAGAAGGCCAGCCTGCTGTGCTTCTTTGCTCTGGAACATCCCCCAGGCCCCCCTCCCTGCACTACAAGAATGGCTTTTCTTCCTCAAACAGGAAAGGGGAGCAAGGGGATTGGAAGAAAACCCACAAGGTTGGGGGAGTCCCTAACATACCCAGAACTTCCTAGGATTGATTCAGCAGGAAATACCTCAAAAATAGCCTTTCTTGCCGTGTTCTCATGTGAGTGGTCAGGAAACAGGTCTGTGAGGCTAGACTGAGCTGTGAGCGCCATTAGACCCCAGGGCAGCAGTGACCTGGACCAGAGACAAGCTTGGCCCGGAATCAGCACAAACATACCCTTGGGCACAGTGGTCTGGAGATGAATGTGTCCATCCACCCTTAACCTCAACTGGTCTTCTCAGAAGAGAACACACAGGGAACAGGGTCACACAGACATGTTGGGGTTATGAGCCAGTATCCCAGAATGCCAGGGCTTGATGGCAGAGGCTACGAGAAGCATGCGGAAAGACCTTCCTGGCAGTTTTTGGGGCGAACATGGGCTTATGACACCCTTGTCTTGTCTCCCAGACATGTGCAGACTAGATTTTTATTGCTTTTTTAAAAAAACACCTGGCTTGGGGAGGTTTGTGACAGCAATGTCATACACTCTCTGTCTGCCAAATGTCAGAATCTCAGAGGGCCCTATCTTGGGCTATCATCTTGCCCTTGCCTGTGACTTTTTGAGGTTTGGTCTCTGCCTGCCAGCACAGATACTTAGTCCCACGGTGCTGAGGAATACACCAAATTCTGCACAAGAAGTGGCTGCTGATACAGCTCACAGCCTTCCCCACTGCACCTCACAGCCTTCCCCACTGCACCTCACATCCTTCCCCACTGCACCTCACCTAGCGGTGCCGGGTGCCAGAAGTGAACTATGTCTTTGTATTTCCACAGAAACATGTGCTTTTGAGAGCAGGAGGAAGAGAGCAAGCCAAATGCACTTGTGGACACCTTAGAGTTCTGGTGTGGAGGAAATAGGGAGCGATACTCTGCATAGGTCAGTTGGTCCAGTTTTACACCTGTTTTATAGGAGGATTGGTGAGAAAACACACTGTA
This sequence comes from Rattus rattus, assembly GCF_011064425.1. Classification (NCBI taxonomy): domain Eukaryota; kingdom Metazoa; phylum Chordata; class Mammalia; order Rodentia; family Muridae; genus Rattus; species Rattus rattus. Next base: position 78,376,305 of record NC_046167.1, read on the forward strand.
TGCAAATCTGATGATGTCATATGCCAGTCACTGCTTCAGGGGGCTAGTCCATCATCATCATGGCAGCAGGCAGGCAGACATGGTGCTGGAGGAGCAGCCAAGAGCTACATAAGCAATTCATAGGCCGAGAGAGGGAGAGCCTGGGCTAGGTGTGACTTTTGAAACACTAACGCCCACTCCCCAGTGACACACCTCCTCCAGCAAAGCCACACCTCCTCCAGCAAAGCCACACCTCCTCCAGCAAAGCCACACCTCCTCCAGCAAAGCCACACCTCCTCCAGCAAAGCCACACCTCCAGCAAAGCCACACCTCCAAGGCCACACCTCCTCCAGGGCCACACCTCCTAATCCTTCCCTGACAGTCCTCAGCTGGGGAACTAAGCGCGCCAGACTGAGCCCGTGGGAGCCAATCTCATCCAAATCACTGCAGATGGTGACATTTGTATTTTAGGTCCTTGATCATGAGCACAGGAGAGGAAAGGATCGTGTTCTGCATCTGAGCCAGTGAGACAGTGAGTGGGCGCACTTAGAAACTGCCCTGACCTCATCTGTCCCAAGCTCACGGTAATTCGAAGCTGTGTGATCGTGCACGTGTGTTGGAAATTTTGCTTTTAGGAAAATGTGACTGGCGTTTTAAAGGACTCTTTGAACTCTAAAGTTACCCGCTGAGCATAGCGCTAAGGGAAGGCAAAAGGTACAGGAAGTTTATCAGCGCATCTTTGAAACAGTTCATGGGGCAAGCACATACACGCAGGCATGCACACACAGTCATATGTGCATACACTCCGATAATCTACTTCCCAGAAGTTCTCCACAAAGTCAGGATTGTCCTGGGACATTCGTGTCATTAGTATTGAAGTCCAGTTTCTAGACTGGTGGCTTGGGAATGTGACAAGGCTCAGCTTTTTCCACTCCTGTCAAACACAGCAAAGGAAATCAAGAAAACAATCTCATTCATAATGACCACAAAATATGTGTCTTGGAATAAACCGAACTGGGGAAAGGAAAGACTTCTAACAATAAAAACATGAATACTGAAGAAAAAGATCTAGAAGACAATGTAAGATGTCTTAGTTAGGGTTTTACTGCTGTGAACAGACACCGTGGCCAAGGCAACTCTTATAAAGGACAATATTTTATTGGGGCTGGCTTACATGTTCAGAGGTTCAGTCCACTGTCATCAAGGTGGGAGCATGGCAGCATCCAGGCAGGCATGGTGCAGGAGGAGCTGAGAGTTCTATGTCTTCATCTGAAGGCTGCTAGCAGAATACTGGCTTCCAGGCAGCTAGGATGAGGGTCTTAAAGCCCAGACCCACAGCGACACACATACTCCAACAGGACCACACCTCCCTAATAGTGCCACACCCTGGGCCAAGCCTATATAAACCATCACAGATGGAAAGATTTCCCATGCTTATGGGCAAGAAGAGTCAGTATCAAGAAAACGGCCATCCTATGCAAAGTGGTCTAAAACTCCTGTGCACTCTGTCTTAGTTTGGGACTCATGGCTGTGAAGAGACACCATGACCAAGGCAACTCTTACAAAGGCCAACATTTAACTGGGGCTGACTTACAGGTTCAGAGGTTCAGTCCACTGTCATCATGGTGGGAGCATGGCAGTGTACAGACAGGTGTGGTGCTGGAGGAGCCGAGAGTTCTCCATCTTGATCCATAGGCAGCAGGGAGAGACTCTTCTCTGAAAGCAGCCAGGAGGGGACAGGCATCCACACCAGGTGGGGCTTGAGCATAGAGTCCCCAAGGCCCACTCCCACAGTGACACACTTCCTCAAACAGGCCACACCACCTATTAGTGCCACTCGCTATAGGGCACGAATTCAAACATAAGTCTGTGGTGGTCCTATCGATTCAAACGGCCACACCCTCCCAGTCGAAACTCCAGGACTGTCCTTCGTGGGATGGAAAAACACTCTTAAAATTAATATTGAGGAACAAAGTCCCAACAGCATAGAAATCCTGAGGAGAGAGTACAGGGATAGCACCATCCCTGATTTCAAGTTACACCACAGAGCTGTCATAAAAACAGCAGCGCACAGGCAGGAAAGCCTACACAGATCAGCGGGAAAGAACCGGCAACCCAGACATAAATCCACACAACCACAGCTACATGGGTTTTTTTTGACAAAGATGGAAAAAAAAAAAAAAAAACAAAAACAAAAAACCAGACATTACAGAAAAGGTGGCATCGGTTGCCACGTGCTGCCAGAAAACTGGGTCTCACCGTGCAGACGATAAAACTTGATCCTTCTGTCTTGGTGTCCCAGTTAGCAGCATCTCCTTTGCTGTGATAGAAAACTAACCAAAACCAGCCGGAGCTCAAGATAGGAGCCTGAAGGAACCGAGGAGCACGCCCACCGCTCGCTAGCTAGCCTGCTCCCTTTTGGTACAACCCAGGACACCTGTCCAGGGGCAGAGCCGCCCACGGGGCTGGCCCCTCCCACACCCATCATCAATCAAGAAAGTGCTTCCCAGGTTTGCCTGTAGACCAATGTGATGGAGGCATTTTATCAGTCGAGGTTCCCATCTCTTGGGGTGGCTCTGGTTTGTGTCAAGTTGACGATTTTATGTCGGGTTGACATGCAACACATCACCTTTCAACTATAACCTTTCTCTTTCTTTCTTTCTTTTTTTTTTTTTTTTTTTTTTTTTTTTTCGGAGCTGGGACCCAACCCAGGGCGCTCTACCGCTGAGCTAAGTCCCCAACCCTCTCTCTCTCTTTTTTTAATATTTATTTATTCTTATATATTTGAATACATTGTAGCTATCTTCAGACACACTAGGAGGGGCATCGGATCCCATTACAGATGGTTGTGAGCCACCATGGGGTTAGTGGGAATTGAACTCTGGACCTCTGGAAGAACAGTCAATGCTCTTAACCACTGAGCCATCCCTCCAGCCCCCAGCCTTTCTCTTTCTTATTTGTTCTCATTAATATCAATATCATATAAAACACATCACAATCTTAAAAACCGTACAATCTCTGTGAGTTTAACCACTTTAGAAGTTCAATCTCAGGGCTGGAGAGATGGCTCAGTGGTTAAGAGCACCGACTGCTCTACCAGAGGTCCTGAGTTCAAATCCCAGCAACCACATGGTGGCTCACAACCATCTGTAATGAGATCTGATGCCCTCTTCTGGTGTGTCTGAGGACAGCTACAGTGTACTTATATATGATAAAAAGTAAATTTTTTTTTAAAAAAAGTTCAATCTCCTTTAAATAAAAAAAAAAAAAAAACTAAAGTCTGTAAAACGCCAAAATCTCTAAAAATTCGGTCCTTTTTCTTTCTTGATTTATTAATCAAGTTATTCGTTTACATCTGGGTCGAAGCTTCCTGTTCCGGTCCTCCCTCTCCCGTCAGCTCCCCCTCCCTCCTCAGAAAAGGAGCCCCTCCACCCCCGTGGATATCACCCAGCCGTGGCATATCAAGTCGAACTAAGACTAGACGTACCTTCTTCTACCGAGGCTAGACCAGGCAGCCCAGTTAGGGGAAGGGATCCAAAGGCAGGCAGTGTCGTCAGAGACTGCCCCTGCTCCCAATTTGGGAGTCCCACGTGAAGACCCAGCTGCGCAATCATCAATCTCTTAACAAACCAGCATCAGTTGTTCCAGCAACAGAAAGGGCCACTAAAGCCGCTCCCTCACGAATCACAGCTGATTCTTAAGCCTGAGCTGACCCAAACCACAGATTTTTATTCCTTAATATTAAATGGCCCTTACAGGAGCCTTTGCTTCCCTCTGAAAAATCACAAGCCAGTCCTCCCTCGGCTATGCAGTGCCCAGCATTACCCTCTAGTCTTCCAGGTTCCTACGACAACTAACCAAGTTTTGAAAGCCCATGGCTTTCCAAGCACGAAGTTCCTAAGTCCTTCTTATAATCCTCCCCTAAAACAATATGGTCAGGTCTGTTCCAGCAATAGCCTGCAAATCTGGTACCAATTTCTATCTCAGGGCTACTGTCGCTGTGACAAAGCACCCTAACCAAAAACAACCTTGGGAGGAAATAGTTTATTTGGCTTACGTGTCCTGAATCAGGTCCGTTGAGGAAGGCTAGGTCAGGAACCTGGAGGAGGCAGAGGCCAAGGAGGATGCGGCCTGCCGGCTTGCTCCTTGTGACTTGTTCAGTCGCTTTCTTATAGAGCCGAGGATCAGCAGCCCAGGGTGGTAATTCCCACAATGCATTGGGGCCTCCCAGAGCCAATATTCATTAGGGAGATATCCTACAGGTTTGCCTACAGCCCCCTTCTCTGCTGTACTGGGACTTCTGCCCTATTGGAACCTGGGCCGGTCTCACGCATAGTACCGCAGTCTCAAGAGTCCGTGTGTACAGCAGTCCTGTCGAGTCTGGAAGGCGCACCTTTCTCAGGTTGCCATCACCTCCGGCTCTTACAGTCTTTCCTCTCCCTCTTCCAGATAGATCCCTGAGCCTTGACAGAAAGGGTTAGTGTACGTACACTTTTTAACTCTTCATACAAAGCTTGCAGGTTTTGCTTTCTAATCAACAGCCTTTATTGATGTTGACACGATAGGCATTCAAAATGTTTTTAGTTTACTCTGTTCTTAGTTGCAAGACTCTCCGTTTAGAAGGCAAGCGACATATTACTTACAGCAGAAGTATGCCACACTGTTACTCTACCACCATGCAGTGTCTGTGACAAAAAAAAAAAAAAAAAAAAAAAAAGTCTTGTCAACTCATCATATCCAGACTTGCTTACATTCTCTGCTTATGCAAAAAGAACCTTCTAGCAGCTGGAGAGGTGTATCAAGGGTTAAGAGCACTTGCTGCTTTCCCAGAGGTCCATTTCCAGGAAATCTCACACCCTCTTTGCCCCCTCTAGACAACAGGTATACATGTGTGGCACAGACAGACAGACATGCAGGCAAAACACCCATACGCATTTTTTTAATGTGTGTATGTGTATGTGTGTGGGGTGGGTGACTGCTTCTCTGTCTGTACATCATAACTTCCACTTGACCTAACCCAGAGTCACAGGACGGGCTGAGAGGGAGGGAACACTGAGCAAAGTTCTCAGGAATCCAAGCATATCTGAGAATCCTAAACCAAGAACACGGTATCTAAGAATGGCAAAGTAGTGTGTCCTCTAGCCGAGTGTTGTGGAAACACGTCTCTCTGAAGACATGTGAGCAAGTGTGTGGGGAAATTTAGGAGGAGACTTCTTGGTGGCAATGTAGGTCATCAGGGAGACGCTATGGGAGGTGACAGGGTATTCTGCTGCTCTCTGTGAGGTCCTAAAATGTCCTGCTCTGAACACACCCAAGTCTTAAACTGACTGTGCTCCCAGGAGAGAAAGCAGCCCACAGTTCACTGGGATGTGTGTGCCTCACGGGCTTCAAAAACAGGAGTGCAGAGAAGATGCCAGGGTTAAAAACAGGCGACCGTTTCTGAACACAGCAGATGCTAGAACATGCAAAACAACCCCGCTTCCCAAATTAGCCAATAGTTTACATGGAAGTCATATTCTCAGACAGACACAGAGACCCACAGCCAAGCATTGGATGGAGCTTTGGGATTCTTACAGAGGAGTTGGGGGAAGGTTGGGGGCCCAGAAGGGGACAAGAACTCCACAGGAAGACCAACAGAGTCAACTAACCTGGACCCTCGGGGGCTCTCAGAAACTGAACCACCAACCAAAGAGCAGACATGGGCTGGACCTGGGTCTCCCTGCACATATGTTTGCAGCCGTGGAGGGGCTGCACTTCCTTTTCAGGCTTGAAGCTCTGGCCTCTGTGGAACACAATTCTTCAACCTAGCTGTGTGCCCCTCCCCACACAAGTCTGTGACCTCCAAGTGTCTATATCTCTCTCCTAGGTTCTACATGAAGACTTGACCAAGGTTGCAAGCCAAGGGAGGGGAGCTTGTCCTCTAAGACGTGTGTGCTTAGCTGACAGGGCTCTGCTTCACTTGGATTCTATCCCTCACAGGAGAGGTAGGAAGAGGCATGCACTTAGAGAGTGAAGTAACAGGTGTAGAGTTTAGGGGGGGCATGAGAAAGGAGCTGGAGAACAGCAGATAGAAGAGAGCGTCTAGAGCAGGGGTAGGTGGGGTGGGTCATGCACTCTTGGGTTTATTTAACCCTGAGAAGAGATGTAGCTTGGATACCATGTGACAGACTCTTCAGTTTTGGGGGTGGGGACATTACCAAGCGATTGTATCAAGTATATTTTAGAAATAATCAGTGAGAGTCCTCAACCCAGGTTCTTCTCTGGCGTTGGCAATCCTGGGTCCTCTCTATCACCAAGGACATGGGGACTTACCCCAAGGGTGTATTGTCAATCAGCCCCATGAGGGGATCATGGCCCACCTATGCAATCACTGGCATGGCCAGGGATGCTCTGAGCATGGAGAAATCAGGGTCAAAACAATGATGTATGTGGGAGAAACAAAGGGAGGAAAGCCGGACTCTGCTCACACCAGAACAGTACACTGACTTGTGAGAGAAAGCGTGTGTGTGTGTGTGTGTGTGTGTGTGTGTGTGTGTGTGTGTACATGTCTGTCTGTGTCTGTGCATGTGTGTCAGTGTGTGTCTATGTATGTCTGTGTGTATCTGCATGTCTGTGTATGTGTCTGCATGTGTCTCTGTGTCTATGTGTCTGCGTCTGTGTGTGTGCCTGTGTGTGTGTGTGTGTGTGTGTGTCTGTGTCTGTTTGTGTGTGTGCCTCTGTATCTATCTCTGTGTCTGTGCGTGTGGATGTAACTCACTCTCTGTCCACTTGCAGCTTCACTAATTTCAGAAAAATTATACCAAAGAAAGCTTGACGACACAACTGTATCCACTTAGTACGGCCCGTGTTTTATAGAGTTTGATGATCTGAGTCTCCTGATTAAGGATGTGAAGTCCTGTCAGGAACATGCAAGTGTCCTCATCAACACTTATGAAAGTATAAAGGAAGTTTTCTTCCTACTGAGTGAGAAGAAGCCACTGCATATGTGACATGTACTGGATACTTCTGTGCCAGAGACTAAAAATGCAGCCAAAAGCTTTCCAGGCAGGCTGCTGGACATCATAGTTGAGAGCAGCAAAACTGTAAGGGGGCTGAGGTGAAGCCACACAGACACACACTCACACACAGATACACACACACACACTGACACACACAGATACACAGTGATACACACACACTCACACACACACAGATACACATACACACACTGACACACACAGATACACAGTGATACACACACACACAGACACACACAGATACACATACACACACTGACACAGAGATACACAGTGATACACACACTCATACACTCACACACACACAGATACACATACACACACACAGACACACACAGATACACAGTGACACACACACTCATACACTCACACACACACACACTCACACACACACTGTGACCCTGGCCAGAGAGGGAGTGTACAGGGAGCAGAATGGGAGTGGAGCAGCAGGCTCGGGCAGAGGGCTCCGCTGGGACTTGGAAGTGGGGTGGTATCAGGCTCACCCTCCTCCCCGCCCTCACAAACCCTCTATGACTCTTCCCTGCTCTGTGATGCAGCGTAGCTGCTGACAGTGAGGCCCACGCAATCTCAGAGCCCAAGGCAACTGTGCGAGTCACACTATGCGGAAGGTTCTCTCCATTCTGAGTAGCCCTTACGGAATCGTGGTCCAGCTTTGGCTCAATGCTCTTGGACACGGGCCCACTGTACCTTCCTGAGTGCAGGAGCTGCTTCTCCTGTGCCTGTCACACCTCATACTGACTTCATTTTATCGCTGTGGAAACTGCAAGACCTCAGAAAGGTGAGGCACCGGACGGTGGGCTCCCTGAAGTGAGTCTTGGTTGGGTGAGTTTAGTGTTTGTCTCACAACAATGTCTGAAGTGGGATGCTGAGGAGAGAAGAGAACGCTGCTTCCCTAGGGCGTGAGATCTGGCAGGGTGCAGATCCAAGAAGGACCAAGGTTTCCATCTGGGCCCACAGTCACCTCTGGGTGTAACCGAAAGGTCCATGATCTAGGGCTGAGCACTGATTCTTGGTGTCATTGGCTTGGCTTGGGTTCTCTGAAGAGCAGTGTCTCCTGACTCTCACGTCTTCCCTGTTCCACCTCTCAACGTCCTTCACCAGGCCTTCCCTAAGCTGGGCTGCAAGAGAGCCCCCTGAGGGCCTCTGAGCAAAACCCTAAGCTTTGTCCCTAGACTCGGAGCTTTCCGAGGTGCTGAGCTCTGGCTGCTGGCCTGAGTCTGTGCTTGGGGCCGAGAGCATCCATTATGATGTCACAAACTCTTCCTTTAGTCTCCCAAAGAACAATTGAAAATGACTCTCTTTCAAAGTTAGGACAGGAAATTTATTTTTTTGAAGTCAGTGTCCTTGGATATTAGAAGTCCAAGAGAAGCAGGGAAAAGTTACTTCTCTCTCGTTCTTTCATTCTTAGTACAGGGCAGAGCCAACAGAACAACAATGGGTGGCATTAAAGCCAACCTTCTCCCCGTTCCACCTGAGCCCCTCAAGGAGCCCCCTCCCGAGATCCCGGGTGCATGGTCCGATGACGTCATTTGCCGGACCCAGTTCCTCTCAGGACACAGCTCTCAGAAATAGCTTACAGAGTCACACCTGGTGCATTTCTCCCAGCGCTGGCGCTTGGGATGTGCTGGTTTAAGTGAGATGTCCCCATAGTCTCGGGCATTTAAATGCCTGGTCTCCAACTGGTAGCGATGCTTTGGGTGAGACCCCAGAGGTGTAGCCTTGTTGAAGATACCACTGGGGACGAGCTGTGAGGGCTTAAAGACGCACACCGTTTCAAGTTTGCTCCCTCTGCTTCCTGCCTGAGGCTTGAGACGTGGGTTCTCCGCTGTTCCTACCACCATATCTATTGGCCTGCTATCAGTATTCTTGGTACTGTAAACCCAAATCCATCCTTTCTTCTACAAGTTGCTTTGGTCACGGTATTTTTTTTTTTTCGGAGCTGGGGACCGAACCCAGGGCCTTGCACTTGCTAGGCAAGCGCTCTACCACTGAGCTAAATCCCCAACCCCAGGTCACGGTATTTTATCATAGCAACAGAGAAGTGGCTAATACAGAAACCGGTGTGAAGCAGTTGTTAAGGATGACCAGGGCACTTGGGCCCTTCTCCTTGTTTGCCGAGAGAAGTTTAAGACGGCCCACTGGTTGCTTAAAGTCATGACTTCTGTCTCCTGACGTCGTGTAAAATGCTGTGCTCCTGGGCACTCAGATATCTCGTTTCCCATAAGAGGACTCTTGTAGAATCTTAGTGTCTCAACCTTCATCTCTGTATCATCAGCCGTGTTTACTGTTCCCACAATGCAATGCCCTGACCAAAGCCATTTAGTAAGAGTTTGCTTTGGTTTATAGTTCAAGGATACACTCTGTCCTGGTGGGGAAACCGTGGCGGCAGGAACGTGAGGCGTCTCGTTACATTACACCTGTGATCCATGAAGGTTGGCTTTCTCCTCGGCATTAAGGAAGTCCAGGACCCCATCCTGTTGACCAGTGCTGCCATTTTGTGATGGGTTTCCAATCTCATTAAGCTCACAGCCATGTTTCTAAGACTTATAAGCCCCACCAAACTGGCATTTGAGATTAGCAAGCACAGTGACCTACAAACTGCTCTTCTTGCTTTCTCCGGTTTGGAGAACTTTCCAGAGAGAAACAGAAGAAGGGAAGAAGTTCCCTGTTCTGGAAGGTGATTCCACTATTTCCCTTCGGCCTTGATAGTCGATGGAACGCACAAGAGGGCATGAGCTTTGTAGAAACTTGGCTTTTCTTAGGCCAGACATGTGACAGACCATGGCAGGCCTCGGGTGATCCTAGATGAGGTTGGCCACGTGGCTGTCTGTTCCTTGTATTGGTCTTTACAGGGGCTTTGAAGCCCCATGTGTGGGCATCATGATGGCAGCTACTTATAGTAACGAGTGCATCCCGCTGAGGTCAGCCGCCTGCTTGGCCCCTATCTCCAGCACGTACCACCCCATCTCTGGTCCCTTTGGCTCCTGTAGCTCTTGTGACTGTTCTCAATGTCCCCGGCCCCTCTTTGGGAACCTAATCTAAGCCCCTCTGCCTGGACCTTTTCCCACCCTCCCCTCCACCCTTGCAGGGCCGGGGGCTAGCTTTCATTTTCACTGGGTAGCTCCCCGATGCTAGGACCTAGTCCTCCCTTGGATGTCAAATTCCGCATGACCATTCCCTGCCCCAGCCGCGCATACCTTCATCCCTGGGAATGCTTTACACTAGAAAGGATGATCCTGTGACCCAACCAGGTCACCTTGTGGTCACCTTGTCTCCAGTACGTAGATCAACCCTTATTGCTGTTCCATGGCCCTCCTCAGCAGAACGCACGTCTCGCCACACTAGTTCTCAGCAGGAGAAAGCTTTCCTGGGTATGGGGTTGTATGATGCCTTGTAAGGGGGGAGCAGGCCCGACTTCCTTCCCTCCTCGGTCTTCACCTACAGGAGCTCTTGAAGAGACAGATGAAAAAGAAAATGGCTCTCCAGACTCTGGATGACCCTTCTCCCGATCCCAAGAGGTCAGAATGCCAGCTCACAGCCCTGTGGAACTTGCCAGGTCCGACTACCACTAATCTGGACACCCAGGTCCCGAAAAGTGGCTTGAAGCCGAACGGGAAGCAAAAGCAGTTTGGGGCTTCTGACCAGCTCCTGTGTGTGAAGATCCCAGAGGGAGACCTGAGCCAGAAACACAGCCAGCTCTTCTGGGGTCTCCCCTCCCTGCACAGCGAGTCCATCATGACTACTCTCCTGGTCCCCGTGAGCAGCTACTCACCAGAGCCTTGCCTCGTGTTGTTCAATGGGGTCTGTAAGGCTGCTACAGCCCCAGTCCTGAGTCATGGTCTCCAAGGCCTTCCCCAGTCCCTCACCTTGGTCCAACCTCAACCTTTTCCTAAGTTAGCTCCCCAGCCTCTGACTCTTTCTGAGGGAAAGCCCCAGGCCCACATGCAATCCCCACTGTCTGCCATGGTGTTGCCAGCTATACCCTGTGGAGGGGATAGATACCTCCAGATACCACAGAGCAAGCCTGTCTCCAACGCCCTAAACGGGAAAGGACACTTACAATACCACTTTCTGCAGAATCCTCAGGGCTGTTTGTGGGATTTGGTCCCTGAATGCCAGCAATATGAAGCCACCTTTCTTCCGGTTCACAGTTTCCCCCTGGGCAGCCAGCCTCCCCAGGCCTGTGTCTCCATCCCTGGGTCTGGCCTTTTTCATTTGAGCAGTGAACATCAGAACAACGTGGACCCTTATGGATCAAACAACCTAATCCCACTCTGTTGCTTCGCACCTTGTGATGGGACAGGAGCACTGGAAGTGATGGACGCTCAGTTCAAACCAACAGAAGCACCTTCCCATGGCTACAAATGCACTAGGCCTCAGTGCTGTGCACAGTGGGGCAATATCTGCGCTGACCCCAGGCCTGGAGAACTAAGTCACTTGGAAAATTTTTGTGTGAGGGTTCCCATGAAGCCACAGCTAAGAAAGGATGTAGCCAAGAACCTCGGCCAAATCCTAGGAAAATGCCCTTTAGACTGCCCACAAGTGATCTCAGGATGTTATATACTGGACAAGGCTGTCCCTGAGACAGAGGAGGAATCGGCATGTCACCCAAGGACTGGCTTGGAAAACGGACGGTTTAGCATCTCAAGGAAGAACTTGGACCAAAGATACACGAGAAACATCCTGAGGTTACACATGAGCAGGAAGTACTGGCAAATCACTATGAATCGGATCCCCATCGTGGTGTGCTGCTCATGGCTGGCTGAAGATGCATATCTCTGGAGCTCACCCCTGGGAAAGGTCCACTGCGATACCACTCTTCCAGAAATATCTTTTCTTGATCTCAAGACCCAGAAGATGCTGGAAGCCCATCTCATAAGGTTCCGCGTGAGTCAGCAGTGGGGCCTCCCTATCAAGGTTATTGAATCCATAAAATTCTATATTTTGAGAGAAGCAAAGACATGGCCCCTTCCACAGTTTGATCTCCCCTTGTCATTAAGCAGTATTCCTGGCCTGGATTTGAAAAGTAACTTTCCCAGTCCCTTCAGGGGAAGCTTTGACCCTCTCCATGGAGACTCAGTCCTTACCGCAGACCACTCTCTCACCCTCTCACACTCAGTCCTTACCGCAGACCACTCTCTCACCCTCTCACACGTAGACCCTGAAGGAGAGGGGTCCCTGAGGCAGTCGGTCTCTGGCCCTGCCTCTGAGGTTACAGAGACTGTCCAGATGGTTCAGAATTACAGGTCCAGAGACCTGGACGTGAATCAGAGCGAGGCCACCCTACAAGACTACCCCATACAGGGTCAGCCCACAAAGGAAGAAGTGGCTAGGTCTGAATCAGAGGATGGGGTGGCATGTTCTTCTCATCTACACTCCTCTAGCAAACAGAGTGTAGAACTGCATCCAAAATACATGGTGACAGCCGACATGCTCAAGGAGAGACTCAAGGCCCGGGAGGTGAGTGCTGCTCTGTCAGGGTCTTCTTCTAGCACCAATTCGGAAAGTTCCGTGAAGAAGTATGAAGATGTGCATAAACCGAGCTCTACAGTGGTCAAGGGGCAGGACCCATCAAGGACATCAGTTCTTGAAGATCCAGCGGTGTTGGACTTTAAGGAAGAGCTGTTTAAGGAGCTAAGGTTGACGTTGGAGGATCAGCCGCAGAGCCAGCCTGAAGGATGGGGGAGCAGGTCATCCTTTGCCACAGACAGCTTCTCCGGCTACTCACCTTCTTCTTCCAACACTGCGTCCAGTGTAGACCTCTCCATTCTCAGGGACGTGCAAGGCCACATGTATAACGCAGGAATCAGTGTGGCTCCATGGCAGGAGCCCAGGGTCTTCAAACAGATCCTAAAGAATTTCACACCAGCGTTGCCAGTCTTCGGGAAAGAAAATGATAGACATGACCCTCAGGAATTAGAGACATCCAAAGCAAGAAAGAAGAGCCAAACCATGAAGGAGAAATCAGACAGGAAGGAACATCCCCCTGCCGGTTACTTCAGAAAAAAGATAGGACAATTTTTTCAGTGGCTTTATTCCAGCAAAGACAGTACAAGACATAGATCGGAGAAAGACAGCGCTCTCTTTATGAGCTGTGGGCCCCCTGAAGCCCACGAGCTCATGGCGTCCCTTGGGAAACTCCTGGAAGATAAGCTGTTGTGTGGACAGAAATCTGAGGTCCTGGAATGGAGCCACAGGACCCCATCGGCTCAGCCAGAGCTCAAGGGACAACCTTCCAACCTTGGGGCTGCTGCTGCCCTTCACAAAGAAGAAGCAAATAACTGCTCCTGTCCCCAGACAGCCATCACCCCCGATCCAAGTCATGGCATGAGCCTTAGACGGAGATCGCAACACGTATCTTTTGAGCACACTCCCTCCGCTCCAGAGAACCTTAGTTCTGTTCAGGCCCCACTCGCATGAAGGTGTGTCCCATACCCCCCACCTCCCACATCTGCCACAGGCATGGTGACTTTTCACCTGAACCTTCTGTAGAAAGGGTGAAGGAAAAAAGCTCCCACGATGGAATCTAGTCTTTGTTTAAAGTTTTTTGTTTTTTTTGAAAATACTTTCAGAGTCATACACCCTGTGATGAGAATTAATCTATTTAACAAAACCAAGAATAAATGTTTTTTTTTCTGATAGTTCGGAGTGCTCTGTGTCTTGACCTGCGGGACTGGGTCGTGGAACTTTTCAGAAGTTGCTTAGTGAAAAGGGGGGGGGTCCCATTAAAAATAGATGTCTAGGGGTTGGGGATTTAGCTCAGTGGTAGAGCGCTTGCCTAGGAAGCGCAAGGCCCTCGGTTCGGTCCCCAGAACCAAAAAAAAAAAAAAAAAAAAAAGATGTCTAGTCCCTTGCAAGGGTGCTTGACAATGGCTTTCCCCGCTTAGTTCTGGAGCCTTTGATTACACTGGTTTATAAAACATTGCTTTCTTTTGGGGGGGGTATTTCATGCATGTATACAATGGAATATATTTATTCCAACATCCTTCCCCAGTGTCTCGCCCAACACACAGCCCCTCCCAACTTCACATCTTTTATATAGAACCCACTAGGGTCAGTGAGTGCTACCCATGTATGGACATGGACGGGATGAGACCGTCCTTTGGAGCATGCAGAACCTACTAATGACCACACCTTCAAAAAGGGATGACTTGGTGGCTAAGTGTTTGTTGCTCATCCAGAGGACCCAGGATGGATTCCTATCACAACAGCAGGCAGCTGATAAACACATGTAACTCCAGCTTCGGGGAGAGTGACTTCTGACCTCTGTGGGCACTCACACACCGCTGACAGACATGGAGACATACATACTTATACATAAATACGTCTCTTAAAAGGTGGCTCTTTCCCCACCCCCAGCTACATACTTACACATAAAGTTGGCTCCCCCCAACTTGGCAATTACCCACTGCCAAGAGCCCTTCGGTATGGGGTAGGGCATGGATATTGTCTACCCCACCTATGGTGGGATCGTGGCTGACCTGATCTTGTATAGGGCTTTGCACAGGTAAGACCTCACTCTCTTCCCTGATGTCCCTGAGCCTTGGTGTGGTGGCTGCTGTAGCCCGTGTAGGGCTAAGCTCTTGTCTCTTACTCTCTGCACCTTGCCCAGCTCTGTGTCTCTATGTGGACCGACTGCTGCCCATTGTCAAGGGAGGCTTCTCTGACCAAGACCAAGAGCAGCCCAGGTCCACAGGGATCTGCACAAGACTTGGGATACCTTGTGTTCAGAGCTGCTCCGTAGGTCTCCAAAACATAGGCTGTTGTCATTGCTTTGGTTACCCACTACAACTATATGCCAGTACCCAACTGCTGAAGACACCACACATCATGGCTACAGGACAGAGTTCTCTTAAACCACCCATGAAACTTGCCGCTGGCTAGTTCTTTTGGTGCTAGAAGGCGCCTGTGTAGTTTGCTATGGGAGAGAAATCAAGGTGGTCCTCAGCAAGCGCTGAGTCTTGCAAACTGCCTGGGGCACACCTGTTGGGATTTTCAGGATGTTAAAATCCTGATATCTGTTACTGTAATACTGTCCAAAGCCCATAGCCAGAGAGCCCATGGACTGGAGTGTAGAACCTTCTATTGTTTTTGTTCTGCTAAGTGGCCATGCTGGCAGATCACCTTTTAAACAACCACGCTTGGACCCATTTTGTGCTTTTTAACAGAGATAAGTTCTGAAATCTTCCGTCTTTAATTTTTTTATGATAACGATGATGTGTAATAATTATGTCTAACTACATGGCCCCACTTGCAGGAAGGGTTCAAACTCGGAGATCTGCCTTCCTGTTTTAAAATTTATATTTATGTCCATGTATGTATGCGTGTATTTATGTATGGGGGGGTGCCCACTAAGGACACCCCTTGAGCTGGAGTTGCAGGTGGCGGGGAGGTGCTGGGACCCTCTGTAAGAGCAGCAGCGTTGCATCTCCAAGACAGTTCTCCAGCTCCAGCTTCCTGTCAGTTTCAGGTGAGGAAAAACCTACAAGATCCAGAACGTGAAAACTGCTGTTCCCCTTGTGCATTCACAGGGCCTCACAGTTGGGCATCCTCTGACACAGTGAAGACAGTTTCCCCTCAGATCTCATTACCTTCATGAGGATTGAAAGTCACCTGTTCACAGGAGCCATTGCTCTGTCCCTCGTGAAGGGTGTGGTGAGGGCCCTGCTCCCCAGTCTTACACTCATGGGAAAGAGTGACAGTTGACAAGCATCCAGCCCCCTCTCTCTGCTCTTCGAGGACACAGAAAAGGCAGAACTTGCAGCTGTAAAGGGGCCTAGAGCTAAGATGATGTTTCTGATGCTTCCGCTCTCAAAGAATACAGGCTTGAATGCATAGTCACTATGTGAGGTGTGTGTGTGTGTGTAGACCTGCATAGTCAGCGAGTGAGGGAACTCGTGTGTGTCCATGGATTAGTACTGCTTTGGGGTCAGGCTCAGGTTCCAGAAACTGTTGTTTATGACGCCATGTTGCTCTCTCTGGCGATGACACTATTCCTGTTCCTAACTTGAATAACGAGTTATCTACACATATGGGCACTTCGAGGGGGAAGGAAGAGCCTCCCTGCCCCCTAGAAAACTCTTCAGGATGCTGGCTTCTTGAATTCACAGAAAAGCCCTTCAGCAATCACCTGTGGAGGTGGCCTGCATGGCCACCCAGTATTGGAGAGTAAAGGAGACTGAGAAGAATCCAGAAGTCAGGACTGGGAAGATGAGAAGAGAACAATGGGAGAGGAGCCATTCTCTTACCCGCACGACCTCCTCCATCCAATGGCCCATGGCCTACTGGACTTTGTGGCACAAAGACGCTATAGTTTAACTGTAGCAGTGCGAGGGGGTGCCTGTCCACACAGACTGTCCTTGCGGGGTGCTGCTGGATTCTGTATTCGTCTCTTTGAGGATGGATCTCTTCCTACCCTCCTCCTACCTCCCATCCGAAGTCAAATGAAGCCGGCACGTATTAATAATCACCTACTGGTGTTATGGGTACCTTAACTTTATTGGTCCCTTGTCTCAGGCTCTGTGAACCCTGCAAGGCTGAAATTGGAAGGCTTGATTGGGGAACAACCCCTTTCCAGATTCTCTCATGGAACTCAGGCCAGGTTCGCTCCTCAAGGCTTTTGGTCCAAGGCTGTCAATCATGTGCTTGTTGGTTAACTGGCTGGGGTCCTTCCTCCACTTCCTGCAGATGGGCACACCTCATGTGGCAGCGACTTCATCAAAGGCAGGGGAGGAGAGATTCTGCTAGCAAGACAGAAATAACGTGTCACACACTAGAACTATAGAAACACCAATGCGTTACACACGAAGTACAGAAATGTCAATGCGTTACACACCGGAAGGGCTCCTTAATGGTAGCCATGGCTCTAGTTTTGAAACTAGTATTTAAAAATGGGCTCTGCTATAGACTAGAAGGCCTTGTGTGGATCACCAGTAGGAAGCAGCGAGATCTGTTGTGGGATCAAAGGTTTGCATGCAGCCCCACTGTGTTGGATGCAAATACATTGCACGATCAGAGCCTGAGACTCAACACTGAATGAGGAACACTGTAATCAAGGGACCAGGAACGACTGATGCTGGACTGTCCTACACTTGACACGGGGGCTTAAGCAGGGTTAGTTCAACGTAGAAAAACACTGCTAGTTTTACTTCCGGGTTTGAGTCCAGGTGGGTTTTTGAGATTACATCCCACCCTATGTTCTCAGAGCTTTGAAATGTGTTTTTTTTTTTTTCTTCTCATTTACGCAAGTGCACCATGAGGGACAGAGAAAGCTGTCTGCATTTAGAAGGTTTGCCAGGGTGGAGAGTCCCTCTTCTATAAAGGTGCAAAATCTGGATCCAAAAGATAACCTACCTAACTCAATAGGCCTAAGGGCAGGCATGAACACCGCAGCTTGCCTTTCCGTATGGCTAAGCAAAGTCTCCTCCTGGATGAGAGCAAGACTTCAACGTCAGGGATCATCCGCTTAGGTGGGAACATGCTACAGTGTTGAAGGCCTTGTATCTTCAAGGTCACCCATGGGTTCAGTCTGTAACATGCTTGCCACAGAAGCACCAAGATCTGACTCTAGATTCCCAGCACCCACATAAAAAGCGGGGTGCAGTGGCGCGTGCGCGTGACCCCAGCGCTGGGAGGTGTAGACTTGCTGACCAAATGATAGTCTATCCGAACTGGTTGACCCCAGGTCCAATGAAAGAGACTGGTCTCAAACTTGAGGTAGGAGGCAGGAGAAAGGGCTTAGCAGCTAAGAGCACTGGCTGCTCTTCCAGAGGACCCAGGTTGGATTCCGGTACCCACATGGCGGGTCACAACTGTCTCTAACTCCAGTTCCAGAGCTTCCAACACCAGGAAAAATGCCAGTGAACATAAGATACAAGTAATTTTTTTTTTTTTAAATGAGGCAGAAGGCCAGCCTGGTCTACATAGTGAATTTCAGGACCGCTAGTGATACATAGTGAGACCGTGTCTCAAAACACAAAGACGAGGTGAAACTGGCCAACGTGCAGAGAATAAGGAACCACGGGGTGCCTAGTGCACTCTGCCCCTCCCCCCTCGAGGCTCAGAGGGGGAGATGGAAAGGTAGTAAAGAGCAGAGCGGGGCAACCGAGAGGTCTGCACTTCAGAGGTCTTCAGAGATGTCAGCACGACTCCACGAATGAACTCAACGGCTAGGACTGCAATGCAGACACAAGCCTCACACAGGAGGAAGCCAGACAAACTCAGCTTGGATGAGGAATGGCCACTGAGGAGCCACTGACAGCTGATGGCTGCCAGAGAAAGGACAATCACTTTCTTCAGGGAGAGGGGGAGGGGGGGTTGGGAGAAAGGAAAGGTGAAAAGATATAATCCAAGCATTCTATACATGTAAGACTATTAAATAAAACGCCTAATTTTAAAAATGGGAAGTAATAAAAGATAAACAGTAACTCTGATCCCCCCCACATACATGCACACACATGCACATACACCTAAACACACACATGCACATGCACCTACACACAGATACATGCACATGCATGTCCCCAAACCCTACAAAGAGCTTTTTCCTTTAAGAGGTGTAATCTTAGTCATTGGAGGGAACCGCTGCCTCAGCTTAAGACTCTGTGTGAAACAGGGACCTACTATGCTAATTTAAAACTCTGGGAGCTGGGAGTTGGACTAGTTGGTTACACTGCTTGCTGGGCAGACCCAAGAGCCTGAGTCCAATCCCTAACACCCACTGGGCATAAGAAATACGCACCAGGATGTTGACAGCATCTTCAACAGACAGAGCGTGTCTACATGTAGACCGTTAAACTAGATCCTCACCGTCTCACCCCACACAACAGGGAGCTCAGTCTCAATGTCAACACCCAAGACTTTGAAGCACTGTAACCCAAGTCCTTGTAGTCCCAAACTGCACACTGTTCCCCAGTCACCCTGGTGCACCTTATCAATGCCAGACTGCCCTTGATGTGACTGATCTGTGAGTCTGCCCAGTGTCCACACCCATGCAATCTTGTCAGGGGGAAGGACGTCCCGTGTGCCATTCATAACCTGTCCCCTTGCACCCTAGTTATGGTTCCTTGAATACACTTGGCCGGAGGGAAGTGGTACCCTCAGGGGGTGTGGCCTAGTTGGAGGAAGTGCATCACTGTAGGGGTGGCTTCCAGACCTTCCTCCTGGCTGCCTGGAAGAGAGTCTTCTCCTGGCTGCTTTCGGACCAGGATGTAGAATTCTCAGCTTCTCCAGCGCCGTGTCTGCCTGGATGCTACCATGTTTCTGCCATGATGCTAATGGACTGAACCTCTGAAACTGTAAGCCAGGCCCTACTAAATGTTTTCATTTGTAAGAGTTGCCTTGTGTCATGGTGTCTGTTCACAGCAACAGGAATCCTAACCAAGACACTAGCGTTCGCTCCACTACATCACACTAGAGTAGCCAACCTGTTCTGTACTTGAACCCGTAGTATTCAATGCCTCACATGCTCCCCATCCCGCCCAGCCCCTCCCCCACCCCCATCTCCACCTAGGTTCCCTACCTTCTGAGCTGCCGGCCAACCAACTTCCATAAGTCACCCTAGACTGACACCAAGCAGTTGGGACTTCTCACCTCAGCTTAGTCCACCTTGGAGCTCTTGTCCAAATCCCTTGATTATGACGTCACATGGCCCACCAACATTCCCTTTCCTAGGGTCACAATAGTGCCTGGTACCACTACTCACTCCAATCCCTACTCTGTAGAATGCCCTGACTTACCCCTTCTAACCACTGCACCTGGGCTCACAGTGGTGTACCCCCTCTATCCATGACACCTGTTCTTGTGACCTACCTCCTAGCCTTCTGCTCCCTCGTCTTCTAACAGCCATTTCTGTCCTCTCCATATCTTCTTCTGCCTGTCTCCATAGCCTCCCTTATTCCCTGACACACTAAAGTGTGGACACACACAGTGGCTGCTAGCCTGCCTGCTACCCTCTTCACCCCAGTCTTCCCAGCGTACCAAGTTCTGTACACCCCCCGTGCACACCAAAGACAAAGACGTGCCAAGCCTCACCTCACCTGCCCCTACTCATCCTACAAAGCCCCTGCCCCTTCTAGGAAAGTCAGTTCAGAAACTATGCAGGCCAGTGAACCAGGCCTGCCTCTGTAGAGTCATGTCCATCGCACCCTAGTCTGTGGCCCCCTGACCAGCCACATCCTAGTCATCTAGACCACCACACTCCCTGCTTGTCCTTGTCCACTCAGGGTACCCCATCATCAACGTACCCTGATTGCCTATCCCGCCATCCTGTTTGTTAGCCTAGTTTTCCCAGGAGCCTCGGTTCCCATCTCACCATATTCAATGCAGCATGCCAACCCAGTTTAACTCACAGTAACCGGCCATGGTGGTGAGCCCTGGTCTTCATCTCACCCTGATACACTGCCTGCTGGCCTGCCAGCCCACCCCACCATCCAATAGTTATCTGCTTTTTCCAGGATCTGATGCATACTGTCCCTTCTACTCAGACAGCTCCATTCCCACTCGCTCAAGTCTATCCCATGTGACCATCCCCCAGCTCGCACAGGTTCTCCCATTCCCGTTCAGCTTGCCCACCAGGGTCTCTACTTCATCCTGGTCTATACAGGATACTTAATTCCCAAGGATTCACAGATCACACAGCCTGCTGGGTTTCCTAAGACTGCAGTTGGCTGGACTGCCATCTGACACGGTCACCCACTCTACCCTATACCAAAACACAGCCCATCCTGTGACCAACCCAAATCCTTCCTTACCTGGCTTTCCAACTGCGTCGCCACCAAAAACAAACGGTATAACCACACGCAAAAGAACGCTTGAAATTCTAACTGTATATATCCTGAATTTATGACAGCTTGGCGATTTTAGTCTGTCCCTCTGATTGAAGATACTGCAAGATGACTCAAACACAAAAGTCGGTCATTGGGCATTCACAAAGAAAGTCCATCTTGTAGCTAATTTGGTGAGAGGGGAAAACGGTCCTGAAGATATGTTGGAAGACAGCATTCCTGTTGAGGCCAAGTAAACGACAGCAAACATTTCAAGGAAGATCCCAGGTCAGAGTTTCTAGGCAGGAGAATGACGTAGGTTCAGTTCAAGAGCTGAGGAGGACTGAGGTGAGGCCCCAGACACAGAGGGAGCAAACAGGTAAGTTCCCTGTAGAAATGAGGAAAGCAGGGTGGGGGGATGGCGGGGCCTGGGAGGGGTGAGGTGGGGTGGGATGGGATGGGGGCGGGGACTGAGGGCTCAGCCTCCTCCCTCCGCCCTCACAATCACTCTATGACTCTCCCCACAGCTCTGTGATGCAGACCTGCCCACTTACAGTGAGGCCCACACAGCCTCAGGTCTCAGCTGCCTTAGGCA